>NC_052406.1:6560247-6880567 GCF_009389715.1 Phoenix dactylifera
ATTGAAGGGATTGCTGAAGGTGGTGGAGGAGATTTTCTGTGTTGGCTGCACCAACTCCATCGCTCACCCCACCACATCGTCAAAAAAAGTGTCACCATTCGCTTATGATCTCAATCTCTTGAAAATTACTGCAGCTACTGGTGATTATATGCATTTGATTGGAGATCATCAAACTGATTCTGGCAGCTAATTAAGTTGTTTATACCTCATCAAAACCACTATTCCTATTTTTGAGGAATAATTATACTTTTGGTACGTTGGTGATAATTTGACTCTAGTCACACATCATCTAGACTTGTTTTTCAATGCCACGAGGTTCTGAAACTTCCAATCCCGATCAGATCATGATGGAAGCAGACGATCACACGTAGAAATAGAAACGCTTTAAAAATGGAGCCAGTTTTCCCTCTTGTTTTTATTCTTGTACAATTTGTTACTGCATAGAATCATGACCTTCTTTTCTCATATACTCTTGTGAAACTACTCATTTTTCATATCCAACTACTCCCATCTTTGCGAATCCATGATGCCTTTGTACCCTTAGACGCTTTTTAATCTTACAAGTGCCCTTGGGAACTTACCACCCTTCACATCTATTTGAACAAAAAGATCTCATTGCTGTGGCATTTGTGCCTACTAAGATTAACTCTTGGTACTCTTTGAATCAGGGAAATATAACTGTTGCTGGAAATTGGACCCGGGGGCCGCCGTGAAGCCGGGGAAGGAGGAGCTCCGCTGCTGTAGGAGGCGGGCGGCGGTGCGCCGGCTGGCTGCGTCCTCCGCCGCGGGGGGTGTGCAAGTCCTGCAAGGAAAACCGGTGGCCGGGCTCTCCGGCGCCGGCCCTCCGATGCCTAAGTCAGAGGGGGGCTTAACTTTGAAGAAGGGAGAGAGGATTGTATGTGGAAGTCCGAAATAATCCCCTTGGGAGGAAGAGGCCTCTTCCCTCTTAGAGGGAGAAGCTCCCCTTTTATAGGGAGAGTGGCCGGATTACCTGTGATGTGACTGGGCGAATTAATGGGTTACCGTCACTGTCAGGGAGCTGTCACGATTGATCGGTCCCGTTGGGGTGGTTGAACCGCCGGCCGTGGTGGGCCTGGGGTCCGTAGATGACAAGTGCATTGATTGTTGAGTGAACCGGTGGTCAGAAAGAGCCGTACGCTTTGATGGTTCAGTGATCCGGAGATCATCTTGAGCCGTGTTCATTTAATGACTGAGTGCATTGGAGGCCTGAGGGGGTCTCATGCATTAATGATAGGGTGTGCCGAATGCCTGCGGAGATCTTGCGCCTTAATGACTTGGGGATGGTGGCAGATTGAAGTGGAGTCATATATTTAGTTGTCAGATCCTTTGGAGGGTTAGGCGGAGATTGGATATTTGGCAAAGGCATGGGCTCGGCGGGGTTGCCTTTCTGGTCGGCGCTCTCTGGTCTCGGCCTTCTGTGCTCGGCCTTCTGTGCTCGGCAGCCTTTTGTGCTCGGCCTGCTGTGCTCGGCAGCCTGCTGTGCTCGGCTCGCTGTGCTCGGCAGCCTGCTGTGCTCGGCTCGCTGTGGTCGGCAGCCTGCTGTGCTCGGCTCGCTGTGCTCGGCTCGGCCTATGAGCCCGATCACTTGGATGAGCTCGATCTTGCTGACGGATTTGGGTGCTATAATTGCATTTGTGGGGTGGTCCATTTTACCACCAACACTACCCCCCGACTTCCGAGTTCGAGCTGCTTTTTGGCTCGGACGAAGGAAGTAGTCCAGTCGTCGATCATCCTGTAATATAGCCAAATATGTATAAAGATGTACGTGCCAAGTAGGGTGTACCTCTCATGCAGTTGGAGTTAAGTGCTCCAGGATGACTCAGCGGCCTTCTTTGGCTTGTCGTAGGAGGCGTCGAATGGCGTCGAAATGTCGTCGAATGGCGTCGAAGTGTCGTCGAATGGCGTCGAAGTGTCGTCGAATGGCGTCGAATGTCGTCGAATGGCGTCGAATGGCGTCGAATGTCATCGAATGGCGTCGAATGGCGTCGAATGTCGTCGAATGGCGTCGAATGTCGTCGAATGTCTTCGAATGTCGTCGAATGGCGTCGAATGGCGTCGAATGTCGTCGAATGTCGTCGAATGGCGTCGAATGGCGTCGAATGGCGTCGAATGTCGTCGAATGTCGTCGAATGGCGTCGAATGGCGTCGAATGGCGTCGAATGGCGTCGAATGTCGTCGAATGTCGTCGAATGGCGTCGAATGGCGTCGAATGGCGTCGAATGGCGTCGAATGGCGTCGAATGTCGTCGAATGGCGTCGAATGGCGTCGAATGGCGTCGAATGGCGTCGAATGTCGTCGAATGGCGTCGAATGGCGTCGAATGTCGTCGAATGTCTTCGAATGTCGTCGAATGGCGTCGAATCGGCGTCCCGAGCTTAGCTAGAGCATCATTGGAGACGCATACAGGAGACAGACCTCGTCCGTTGGCGATCGTGCGCCCTATTCGGGGCGACGTTGGTCTTTTTTGGATTCTCCGACCTGGAAATAGATAAAATATTGAAATTATTTGAAGCCAAAGTGGCGTCCTGTACCTTTTGGAGATATTTTAATGGCTTCCGAGTAGGGTTGGCATTTCGAATCTTCCAGTGAGTACAGTGGACTTCGAAGTCCCTTAGGACTTAGCTTGGCACTAGCTTTCTTTGGCTCGATTCTCTGGGGGAGGTGTTCTGCATTCGAGCTTCTGAGCTCGGGCTTCGGAGCTTGGCAGCCTTCTGAGCTCGGCGGCCTTTGGTGCTCGGCCTTCTGAGCTCGGCGGCCTTCGGAGCTCGGCCTTCTGAGCTCGGCATTCTTCTGAGCTCGGCAGTCTTCTGGACCATGAAAGGATTTAGCTTCATAGTACTTTCTTGGGGTAGAATCTCCTATGAATCTAGCCAGAGGAGCGCTCATCCTTTGGAAGGCATACAAAATAAGGCATCAGCCGAGCTTTCATTATGTACTAAAATCCTTTTTTTAAAGCCTTGCAATGATGAGGGAAATAGCTACAGCGTCGTCATAAAGAGGGCTCAACACCCTTTTGGTCTTCATCAGAAAAGGAGATGTGACTTTCACAGTGCACGGATGCTTTGAGGAAGCTCTTTTTTCCGAGCTCGGAGCTTCTGGTGCCTCTAGTTGCCCGCCCTCTGATGGTATTGATGATGCCCGTGAGAGGTCAGTTGTCATTCTGCTCTTTATGCGGCACTGGATTTTGTTCCTCGGGCTCTCTCCTGTAGGCATGATCACGGACAAAATAACTCAACCGACCTCGGCGGACAAGTGCCTCGATCTCATCACGAAGCTCGTAGCAATCCTCCGTATCATGGCCGCGATCTCGGTGGAAGCGGCAGTACTTTTTCGAGTGCTTCCGCGACTCTGTCGGACGCATTCTCAATGGAGGTCGGAGGTAGCCCCGACCCTCAATCTCCATGAGGATTTCTGCTCGGGTGGATGTGAGAGGAGTGTACGTCTGGAATTTTTGGAGGGGAGACCCCGGGCGAGCTAGGCTCTTGGGCCAAGGGGGCTCTTTCTCATGCCAGGGGAATCTGCTACTTGGTCGGGAGTGCTCCTGGTGCTTCTTCTGCATCTTGGCAGGTCGTTCGGCTTCCTCCCGCCGAGAGGCCATGGCTTCCTCAGCCTTGGCGTACTTGCGAGCTCGGGTCAACATTTCGGTGAGGTCCGCAGGGAAGTTCTTCTCGATAGAGAAGAGGAACATGTAAGACCGGGCTCCAGTCTTTAGTGCCGACATGGCGATTGACTGGTCCAGCTCCCGGACTTCCCATGTTGCGGCAGTAAACCGATCCAAGTACTCCTTGAAGGACTCTCCCTCCTCTTGTTTGATGTCAAGGAGGGAGTCCGACGTCCGCCGCTGGGGCTGGCTAGCGGCAAAATTACTGGCAAACTGCCTGCCGAGCTGCTCAAAGGAGGAGACAGTACTCGGCTTCAACCCGGTGAACCAAAGCCGGGCCGGTCCTCGGAGCGTTGCTGGAAAGGCTTTGCACATCATGGCCTCCGAGGCTCCTTGTAGGGCCATTAAGGCCCGATAACTCTCTAGGTGGTCCAGTGGATCAGCCTTGCCGTTGTAGGGCTCCACCTGGGGCATCTTGAACCGTGGTGGGACCGGTTCATCTTCGATCTCCGGGGAGAAGGGAGACTTCGTAGTGAACTCGAAGTCGTTATCACGTCCTGATTTTCTCCCGTGGAGTGCCTGGATTTGGCGCTCCAACTTCTCGACCTTCTTGTCGAGTTCATCATTCTGGAGGATCGCTGCAGCGGTCCGTTCGGGTGCAGGTTGCCCTGGAACCGACTCAGCTTCTGAAGGTTGGGGCCAGCCACCAGGGCCTCTAGCTGGGTGTTCTCTCCAGAGGGAGGCCTGGACTTGAGAGTCCTGACCTCGAAAGGGAAGTCCGCTTGTAGGAGGCTCCGGTTGAACTGGGGCCGGAGGGGGCGGTACCGTCGGGGCGCCCTTAGGTTGCAAGCCTTGGACAACGGTAGCCAAGGCCTGCACCTGTTGCACCAAGGCATGAAACTGCTCCGGTCGAACTTGAGGGGTTGACTCGGCCGGAGGTGGCGAGTTCTGGACAGAGTGTCCAAAACTAAGTGGAGGACGTCGAGAGGCGTTGGAAGCTCCTTTGCTTCTTAGCTTCATGGCAGCGAACTCGGGCCCTTCCTCTAGCGCCAACTGTTGCTGGAAATTGGACCCGGGGGCCGCCGTGAAGCCGGGGAAGGAGGAGCTCCGCTGCTGTAGGAGGCGGGCGGCGGTGCGCCGGCTGGCTGCGTCCTCCGCCGCGGGGGGTGTGCAAGTCCTGCAAGGAAAACCGGTGGCCGGGCTCCCCGGCGCCGGCCCTCCGATGCCTAAGTCAGAGGGGGGCTTAACTTTGAAGAAGGGAGAGAGGATTGTATGTGGAAGTCCGAAATAATCCCCTTGGGAGGAAGAGGCCTCTCCCCTCTTAGAGGGAGAAGCTCCCCTTTTATAGGGAGAGTGGCCGGATTACCTGTGATGTGACTGGGCGAATTAATGGGTTACCGTCACTGTCAGGGAGCTGTCACGATTGATCGGTCCCGTTGGGGTGGTTGAACCGCCGGCCGTGGTGGGCCTGGGGTCCGTAGATGACAAGTGCATTGATTGCTGAGTGAACCGGTGGTCAGAAAGAGCCGTACGCTTTGATGGTTCAGTGATCCGGAGATCATCTTGAGCTGTGTTCATTTAATGACTGAGTGCATTGGAGGCCTGAGGGGGTCTCATGCATTAATGATAGGGTGTGCCGAATGCCTGCGGAGATCTTGCGCCTTAATGACTTGGGGATGGTGGTAGATTGAAGTGGAGTCATATATTTAGTTGTCAGATCCTTTGGAGGGTTAGGCGGAGATTGGATATTTGGCAAAGGCATGGGCTCGGCGGGGTTGCCTTTCTGGTCGGCGCTCTCTGGTCTCGGCCTTCTGTGCTCGGCCTTCTGTGCTCGGCAGCCTTTTGTGCTCGGCCTGCTGTGCTCGGCAGCCTGCTGTGCTCCGCTCGCTGTGCTTGGCAGCCTGCTGTGCTCGGCTCGCTGTGCTCGGCTCGCTGTGGTTGGCAGCCTGCTGTGCTCGGCTCGCTGTGCTCGGCTCGGCCTATGAGCCCGATCACTTGGATGAGCTCGATCTTGCTGACGGATTTGGGTGCTATAATTGCATTTGTGGGGTGGTCCATTTTACCACCAACAATAACATTGGTGAATAGAATTAATGGAGTGGGGAGATGATTGGGGGTAGGGACCATATCGGCATATCCTCGGCAAAATCTAAGGAGGCCAACCGGCTGCGATTTCCATATAGAATTCTATATACCTCAAAATATTAAATAAAATTTTAAGCCTATGAGAGGAGGGGTTGGTAAGGGTGGGAAAACTGTCACTTCCACGGACAGCAATGACTGCCGCCGCCGGAGAGCAACAGCAAAGAACAGTGTTTGTAGCCAATTATGACTCTGTAACACTAATGAATTCTGCGCAGATCTCTCTGGGCCCCATTTCAGTTGCATGATACATGCATGCTTGTGAGCTGCTGATTGGTGGTGCAAGGCGTTGTTTGTTGTGCGTACAGTGCTGGATTTGCTGTAACAATTTAAATAGAGTGCATTTTTTTTTGGGCAATGTGGGTTCCTCACACCAGCTCTTGTTCTTTTTAATCGGATATCTGTTATCTTTGTTTCCTTTAGAAGCAGTTCTTTGCTAGCTCCTTGTAAGGACGCTCTATACACACATATTATCCTATGGTCAAAGAGATTATTCAGCCAATCCTTCTATACTCTACACGGCTGTGGCGCCTGAGATGATAATATCGAGCGCAGCTAGTATTAGCAGGCTTATTGCCACAGGATCGATCTGTTTATCCTCATCATTATAATACCTAGCAAGAAAGAACATTACCTGATATTATTAATTCTTGATGTATTTATTTGTCATCGCGAGCCTACAAATGAGCTCTTAATAGTGGATCTAAGTTTATCCATGTATTCTGTTTCTGAGTGTATAAAGTAGCTACATTACATGATACGGACATCTTAACTTTGGATCCACTTTTGTCGTCCACGTCCCTCCAAGGTCAATCACTGCCTGACCATATATAATATACTCAGATCTATACATATGATGAGTAAAAAATGTTGTAGTAAGATGCCTGCTGGAGATCTACTTTGACATAAGCGTGAATGGTGGACCTGCAAATGGTCTACTGTCTCTCCTATGATGCCTCGTCTAGGAACATTTCCCTGAGTATATGGGGAGTAGTTCAGAATCTTCAGTAAAGAAAATATTTCATTCAATAGTCTCGATTCAAAGCTTTAGATTGGGTGGTTGTTTTCTATCAACGCATTTGCACTCTTCTCGATCTCTTTCTTCGTCTGAGTCATTGGATCGGTTTTGTCTAGTGACTAAGGTTTGATTAAGCCTGCCAGTGGTTGACATCAATAATAATAAAAGAGTTGACAGCCGTTGGATTATAGTTGAAGGACTGTGCCGCCTTTGATTTGAAGAGTGGACTTCATCAAAAAGCTTAGGCAGCCCTAGGGTTGAGAAAAGGAAGGCGTGTCTACGTGAGGATCTTATGTATGCATGCAAAGGATAAGACTAACGTGTGAACGTCAAGAGGCTTTGAAACTTGATAGAGAAGGTTTTGTGTATTAATGGGGGGAAGGTTGGGGTGGTGACGAGAGTCATCTGCTTTTCTTATGTTGCGTGCGTGGGGAGGTTTTCTGACCTCACGTCCCCCGTCAGGGGGGCTTCTCCCACTGACGCTCTCTCTCTCTCTCTCTCTCTCTCTCTCTCTATTTCATTAATGGAGCTGGTGACGACTTACACTGTTCATGATAGAACACTGCAATGGGCCATGCTTTTCATCCGAAATTCCCAACGTCCTTTCTGCTAACTATTCTAGCGCCTTTGATGAGGTTGCATTTCATGTTCTCTTACAATCTTTTGGCTACAAATTAAGGGTAACAAACCTATCATTTTGTTTATAGAAAAAGAGACACGAACCAAGCTAATTGTAATGCATGAAAGCATGATTGTTTTTTTTTGCAATTCTGAGTGATTTATGTTTCACGGACATTAAAGTTATCCTAGTTGGGCAACCAAACACTAGCTTTAGTTGTCCAGGACCATAACTGAGCTGATAGACCAGTCCAATTATGAACCAGCACATACAACTAAGACTTCATTACTTTCTTTTCTCTTCTATTTCTTTTGTGTCCACCTTTGTGCATGTTGATTCGTTGTTCGATTGGTCCAACCAATAATTACTCCAATTGTCGGAGAGGTAAAGAGTCATTGAAGCCAAAGTTCCACCAATTCAATGCTTGATTGCCAGCATGGTTCGTATTGACTTGTTATTGATGCACATGGGCAACTAGAACTAGATCGTAAATGATCCATGCGACTCATGTTTTACAATTGGGAGCTTGGGGAGATTTTTTTAATGCTAATTTTGATTTTAGTTTTTGAAGATATTTATTTTGATTAATTCCCTATTTCCCAAGTTACACATATTTTCTATTGTAAACTTTGTGTTCATTTCTTGTGGCTGATATGCTAGTTTGTGGAACTTGCTCTAAGAATGCGAAACGGGTTCAGCTCATCATCAAATCAATAGATAAGCCAGGTACATCGCTCAAGTGACCCATTATCAAACATCTTATACTGTTTTAACTCAATTTTGTTGAATTTGAGTCCTGGTGTACGTACCTTGGTCTAACCCCCTTCCTTCCATCCTTCTGTTTTCAGAGATTTGTTTTTTTAATTGTTTTTTAATTTATGTGTAAATATGCTCAAAAAGGGATTAACATTTAGGAATGTAATCCTTAAAAAGAAAATCTTAGACGCTAGAATTATGCACAAGATATCTTAGAAAAATATGCAGCATCAAATGTCCCATACGTACTACATATGCGCGATACTAGCGACGTATCAGAATATCAAATACTTCTTGTTCTTGAACCATTAGGTAGCAGAATCGCAGCTCCCCTTAGACGGTCACGTGCAGCGCACATGCCATGTTCGGGTTAGAGCTTAGAACAGATATAAAACATTAATTAATATAATAAGAGGACTAATTAGTCTTCTTCCATAAGCTCTGATGAACATGGGAAATAAAGCCCAAGAAGTGTATAAATGAGAAAGCATAGTTCTGGTGGGTGGCAAGGTGGAGAAGGCTAGCTGTTACTCCATCCCTACCCCAACCCCACCCCTCCCACTCGCTGAATACCCATGGGAAGATCTCCCTGCTGTGATGAGAATGGCCTCAAGAAGGGCCCCTGGACCCCTGAAGAAGACCAGAAACTGGTCCAGTACATTCAGGAGCATGGCCATGGCAGCTGGAGAGCCCTCCCTAAGCTTGCTGGTCTCTCTCTCTCTCTCTCTCTCTCTCTCTCTCTCTCTCTCTCTGTATGTGTGTGTGGGTTCATATCTCTTTCTCCTTTGCACTATCTAAAGCTAGGTGCTCTTCCCTCTTATAGGACTCAATAGATGTGGCAAGAGCTGCAGGCTAAGATGGACGAACTACTTGAGGCCAGACATCAAGAGAGGCAAATTCTCCCAGGAAGAAGAGCAAACCATCCTCAATCTCCACTCTATCCTGGGCAACAAGTACTGTTCCACACTCCATACAAGAGACTCTATATATGCTAATTAACTATATAACCTCCAGTGAGCCATGTTTGATCTAAATGAAAGCTAACAATTTGATTGATATAGGTGGTCGGCCATTGCGACGCACCTCCCTGGCCGGACTGACAACGAGATCAAGAACTTCTGGAACACCCACCTCAAGAAGAAGCTCATCCAGATGGGGTTTGATCCCATGACCCACCGTCCGAGGACTGACTTCTTTGCTACCCTCCCCCAGCTTATTGCCCTCGCCAACCTCCGTGAGCTCATCGATGGCCGCCCCTGGGATGACCATGCTGCACGCTTCCAGGCCGAGGCCGTCCAGGCTGCAAAGCTTCAGTACCTTGAGTACGTCCTCCAGTCGGATGCCACCATGGCCAATAACTCCAACACCGATAGCCTCGGAACTATCACCACCACTGACATGGATCCTATGAGCCTTTTGAACGCTCCACAGATGCCTTCCTTCCCTTCAGTCCCTTCCACAAGTCTTATTGAGAGTATCACTGGCCAGAACCAAATTAGCCAACTTCCAGATTTCCAGATCCCTTGCTCTTTTTCTGACCAACCTATGAGCAACGAGACCAACCAAGGGTCCGACTTTAGTGTATTAAGCCAGGGAGATCAGAATAGCACCCCAAGAATGACACTGATTTCACCCTCGTCCCTTCCTCCGCTCACCGATGTGTCGGCCGGCAATCCAGGGGATGCTTGTAGTACCTCTAGCTGTGGTGGGTGTGGGACTCCTTCCTTCTGGCCTGAGCTCTTGCTTGATGATCCATTTACGACCGAGTTTGCTTGAATTTCCCCCCTTCGATACTTCCATATAATTATAGCCTCTATATATCCATTTCTTTTTTGTCATTTCTTGGGGAGTTTGAGATCAGTGTTAATAGTATTTGCATGCACTGCTCGTTGATATTAGTGCAGTGCATCTCTTATACAGACACTCGTAGACATATATGTGCGCACACAAAAATGGTTCTTATATATACTTGGATTGGCTTTTTGTGCTTCTATTCTCTGTTCTTTCTTCCTTTTGTTCTATGGGTTTTTTTCATTATCTTTCTTTTCAATTCTAGATATTAGTCCAGCTTTATCCATTTGAGATCCTCTATCTGCGCCTTTCTTTGATAATGCATAATGATCATAGTCTTTGTTACGTAATAACGATAGCAACGCTAATAATTTTTAATGCATGTTTACATACAGATGGTAGTCTGCATTATATATATATGTAATGAATTATCATTCGTATAAGAAAAACATAGAATAATAGCTAAATGATCCTGGCCAAGTTATTTAACCATTAAGTAGAATTCGTTTGGGAATCTACTGTTAAAAAAGAAGGTTATTTCCCGTGATCATCTTAATCATAGGGCAAGTAGGATTCATTTAAGGATTTTGCATTTAAGAACCCCCCCCCTCCTTCTGCAACCATTGTTTCCCCCTCTCCAGTTTAGCCACAATGAAGCCTTTATCTTGATGTCGTGATATGAATATTCAAATAATCAAGCAAAGATATTTGTCAATGAATTGCATACCAGAACATTAATGCTTGATCCCACCACTTTTGCAATTGTTGGAAGTCCCTTGGAAGAGAAAGAGAAATGGAAATATCTTAGTTTGAAATATATCTGTTTAATTAGAAAAATAATTTTGAAGAAGGTGGGCAAAGAGAGTGATTCTGAAAGCCTGATACATTGGCCATCTCAGTGATGAACTGAAATATCAGTTTACCCTGGCAAAGGCGAAAGATGGAGGTATTCCAAGGGCATGCTTAATTGGCTGTTATTTAACGGCTAAAATATTGAAGTACCAGATGATATAATAAAACAAAGACCATCTTCTTCAACCTTGATTTAATTTTTGAGATGATAAAACTAATATTAATAATCTTAACTGATATATTCACACTAACTTGTCCAATATCATTATATATATATATATATATATATATATTCCTGAACGAACCAATAATTCAGCCAACATGAAAATTTTGGCAAACATTTTTCTAGAAATTTTCTTTTTAATTCTTGATGTAACATGGTAAACTGTCACAATTTCATTAAGAAAATGAAGAGGGGTACACTAAAGGAGTTTTATAAAAGAAGAAACAGGGTGTGAGAACAAGGGAGAAGGAAGAAACAAAGAAGGACAGTATTACTAAGACGGAATAAGGTCCATCTATCAACCTTGAGCCGAGAAATCCAGTTCGAGGGAAGATCGAAGTACCCCAGAAGATAGACTCTCATTTCTTTCCAACCAATTACGGTCCACATATAGCATTCATCCAGGACCAACAGGAGGTACCAAACTTGTACCTTCTCCAATTTTTAGAGAAAGATATGTCTGCAAGCTATGATTATTTCCCTCTCAAGTAGTAGTAGGAGGCTTGTAATTAACCCATCCTTCTAGATCATAACTTTAACAACTATGATAAAGAAAAAGAAGTAGGAAAGAAACATGCGCGTCAGGCGGTTAGAATACTTGACCTTGGCTGTCATGTCATAGAACGAATTAATAGCAATGATAGGAAATATTTAAACCAACATCTTAACAATGACATCACTCACAATCCCGGTCAAGCAACATGAGGGAAAGCTTTATACACCTATGTCACAGTCTCTTTGTTAAGAGTAAACCTCTCAGGAGTCACTAATCAATAATCATACCCTAACGTTCCAAAGAACCATGTCCCATTTTCTTAGTGAGTAGGTGGAGTACTTGATGCCTTTTCCTACAAGGGATTGACTGCTAAGACCAAAATCACTACCCCATTGATAGAGTTGCAACGCACATTAACACACGTCGCACACGCTAATTAATATTGATGATTTAAGGTCTTGGGTAAAGCCTACACTAAGTTTTTTTTTGTGGAGATAGTTTGATTAGAAGGGGGTTTGGGCTTGGTTGTCAGGTAAGTGCAAAGGGAAACTCCACTACGTACCTAATCCTCTGCCTCATGTCTTGGATACCAAATGAAGTTTCCTATGTCACTGATCAGTGCGAACAATTAATGTAAAAGACTATATGTGTAAAGATTTCATCCACACAAAAAAAAGTGTAAACAACGTTTAAGATTATATGATACCCGGTGATTTGGTGCCCAAATTTTCACAAAGTTGGTGACTGATGGATGGAAATGATGGCTGGGAGTAGCAAACACAAGAAAGGGACGTTCTCTGTCTCTATAATATATTAATCCATCAACAGTTGGTAGGAGGATGATTCAACGACTCTAATGATTCTATATAGAAATAATCTTAAATACTTGTGTGCCTGAATTGCATCATAAAAATAATCTAGGAAAATCTTAAAGATTGTGATCATATACCTGTTTTTGTACACCAAATATCACTGACGTGTGGTTCTTGAAGTGTAAATTTGGATTTGTGGATAATGCTATGGAGTGCAAGTGTTCTCCGAGTTCTCACATTCATGTTGCTGCGATGAGTTGCTCCTAACCATTATCCTCCATCATATTTCATTGTTGTTTGTTAAGTGGTTCAACTCTTAATCGATGAAAGAATATACTTATGGTTACTAACTCCTACAAAGCTCCATAATTAAGTTCAATGTGAAAGAGGATAGCATTTAATTAATGCCATTTTAATATCCTCCGACTTGCTCTGCTCAAAACCAACAGCTTTTGACTCGGGTACGGCGATCAGCTAGATTAGGGGGACACCGCTGGCACGGGTGAGTGCTACCCTTTATTTCGGGATATTCAGGGCATGGTAGGTGGAGATATCGCTTTTCAGACCAAGCATGTGTATAGACAGGCCAATGGAGCTGCGGATTGGATAGTTTCATATGTGGCTGACTATTCCGAAGGGCCCTATCGGTCGTTGAGAGGGAGTTGTCTAGAGCACTCCGAGATTTATTATCTTTTGACTTTTTTTGGATGTGATCATACTAGAAGTGTATGAATCATCTGTTATAGCAAAAAAAAAAAAAAAAAAAAAAAAAACCCAACAGCTTTCCAATAAAAAGTTGGGCTAACATGTCAAATGCACAAACAAATTTAGCAAGCTTCCCTTTTTCGAGCAATTTTTTTTCTGTGTTAAAGTGGCATGATTACATGGCTCTACAGTAAATACATTCACTAGCATCCATATGTTAAATATTATAAAGTTGAAGTGAGACTGATTGGGCCAACTCGTAGGAGATAGATCTAGAACGATTGCTACAACGAGCTCAACGTAGCAATCATCCTCCTCCTATCCTCAAGAATAAGGTAAGCCATTTTTAATTTCTTTAATTTCCAAACATACTTCCAGCTCGTATGAACCCATAAAACCATTGGCATCCATATATAGGACTAATAGGAGAGGGCCCGCAATCTAGCTCGCCCACCTCTCTCTCTTCCACTGCCTCGCCCCTCCGCCTTCGCACGGCCTCACCTCTCTCCTCCGCCATGCATCGTTAGCTCCTTGTGTTTTGCTCTAAGATAATTATTTGTATGGACATGTTGTATTTGAATATTTGTAAATCCACAAAAATATAAGTATATTATATATGTGTGCGCGCCTAATAAATGCTTTTGTATATCAATATGAATGTATGATTTTGCATTATAATATGAATTTTGTGTATCTATGTACGTATGCATAAATATCTACGTGTGAGAGTGTATGTATCTATGTATGAGTTGGACTACACATTTAGCATTAGTACTCTTTGAGTTGGACTTCAAAAAAGCATTCGACAATATAAAATGGAGCTTCTTAACAGAGCTACTCATGGCACGAGGCTTCCGGAAACGATGGTGCAACTGGATCTCAAATATCCTTCAAACGAGTAAGCTTGCATTAACTATCAATGGCGAACCCACGAAATGGCTGCAAGCAAGGAAGGATCTCAAACAAGGAGATCCATTGTCCCCCATGCTCTTCATTCTTGCGACTGATAGCCTAAAGAGATGTTGAAGTTGGCATCACACAACAAACATATTGCTAGGATCAGAGCAATGAAGAAAATATGAGTTATCAACTGCATCCAATGCGCGGATGATACAGTTATCATGTACTGCAACGCTTAAAGGGATTGCGTTAACAAGCTTAAATTTATTCTCTACTCATTGGAACTTCTCACAAGTCTTAAAAAATCAAGTTGGGAAAAAAAAAGCACACTGTTTGGTATCAGCACCGCAGAGGAATGGTGCAAGAGCTTCGCCAAAGAGCTAGGTTGTGACCATTCTAAGCTACCGGATTCAAGATCTAGGATATCCTCTTCACACTGGCAAGCCAAAAAGATGAGGTTGGAACTTTCTGGTTGAAAAAATTGATAAGAAATTGGCTGCATGGAAAGGCAACGTCATCTCAATCGGAGGACGGGTGGTGCTGATCAACACCGTGCTTACTTCCATCACTACCCACTGGATGTCCACCATGCAAATTCCTGATGATGTAATAAAGAAGATTAATAGAAAGAGGAGAAACTTTTTCTGGAGAGGCGACAAGAATTGCCGTGGCGGCCAGTGTTTAATCAACTGAAAATAGGTTCGTAGGCCAAAAGATTTCGGTGGCCAAGGAGTGATTGACCTAAATTTGTTTAACAAATGCCTATTAATGAAACAATGGTGGAGGTTCTTCAACAAGCGAAATAAACCTTGGAGGAAACTCATCTACGGATTGCATTACAAGAGCAAAGGTCCCCTTGAATCTCAGAGTTGCTTCCCAAGTGTGGGAAAGCGTTGTAAAGGTTCGGCCAACCTCCAAGATTCGGGGTAGGCAATATTGCAAGGCGGGTCTCTTAAACTCTTCTTTCCGGGTCTCTACGTTCTAACTTCTGATACAAATATTGCAGCGGCAGACTTCGTGGAAGATGGAGACACACCAGACGCCATTTCAGAGCTAGCATGAGTCACAGAGGCGAAGAAGAAATAAGGCAACTCACACGATTCCTACAGGACGTGACACTTCTACTGAAGAAGACAAAGCCTTGTAGAAATGGGATAAACACTATGCATTCACATCTATGGGAAGTTATAGATTCTTCAGCATGGAGGAGTCCTTTTCCTTCCATGCAAAAATCATCTGGAAACTCCCCATACCTGAAAAGGTGAAAATTTTCAACTAGCTCTTGATCCTGAACAAGATCTGAACAACATACAATCTTCAGAAGAAACAAATTCTAGCCGACATGCATCCTCTGCGGTGAGGAAAATGAATGCTCGAATAATCTCTTTCTGAGTTGTGTTTGCTCGCAGATGTTTTGGTCTGAAGTCTCAAGCCGACTGTCTCTTCCTCCCCTTCCACAAACTGTTGAAGACCAGTGGTCCCAGTGGCGAAACCAGCTCTCAAATGACCCACGATGGGAATGGGATTGCATGATATCATCCACAGCATGCTGAAGCCTGTGGAAGGAGCGAAACAAATGCAGTTTCGTGCGTGAAGCAGACTCGCCAACTAGACTTATCCAGAAATGCTTCATCCTGTTGGAAGAATGGACAGCAAGCAAAGCAAAAAAAAAAAAAAAGAAAATTTGAAGACAAGCATCGCAGGTTTGGGCGGTCCACTTCGACAACTACAGAGTCTGAACCACAGGGCAAGGAGCCGAGAAGGATCAGGTGACGTAAGACAGTTTGGAATGTTTTTTCAGTTTTTTCCATTGGAAAAGAAAGCTTAGACATGTAGGCCATCCGTCGGTGAGCGGGTATGCCACCATTATGACTAGAGGCTATTAGAGCGGCCTGCACAGTTTACCAGATCTCGCTGGAAAAAAATGCTCGAACATTCGGTGAGTATTGCGTGTCGCCGAGGCTCGTGGTGGAAATCGCCCAGGCACAGATGGCAGAAATCAGTTATATTACATTAGCAGAAGGGCCTTTGACAGTTCGGAATATTTGGGGTTCCCATCCTGCTTTGGTAGTATCCCGTACAGTATTCTTCACCTAGGAGCTCCCACCCTTGAGCTTCCTCAAGGTCAATTTTAATGGATCTGTCTCGGACGGAGGTACGCAGGGTGGCGTGGGGTTTTTTTATTAGGGACCCAAACATTAAGGTGATGGCAACAGGTGACTGGTAGCTATTCGATGTTTTGGTTCCTGGTGCAGAATTGAGGGCCACGTGGGCAGGCCTTCGACATGCATGCCCGACTAGGTTTGCGAGCTCGCTCAGTCATCCTGGAGAACGACTCAGACACGGTTATTAGAGAGATCTAGGGAGGTCCGAGAGGTGCAGGTGACGATCACCCTCTGCTTCATGACATCTGGGCCATGACGAGGGATGGAGTGGTCTTTCAGGCCAAGCATGTCTTCCATAAAGCTAATGAGCTGCTGCAGATTAGGTGGTCGTCTATGTGGCCAGCCATACAGGTAGTACTGTGTGGGCTGAAGATGGGGAGCTGCCTCGGGCACTCCAAGATATTTTGTTCTCTAACTTTATTGGATATATTCGTACTCGTCAGATAGCCCGTCCTAGTAAAAAAAAAAAATACCATAGCAAATCTATTGTAGCTTCTTCATCGCTTGGTAGGAAGGCTACTGTGGCTTTTTTGAGAGGCTGGAAGTCGGCCCACAATCACTCTCTCTTGTAGCCGGTTTTTTTTTTTTTTTTTTGCTGCTAAAGTAGGTAATTCATACATTACGTGTACGAATATACCCAATAAAGTCAGAAAACAAAAGATCGCAGAGCGCTCGAGGCAACTTTCCCTCTATGACCCATAAGGTACTTCCGACATGGCTGGCCATATAGGCAGCCATCTAATCTGTAGCTCCGTTAGCTCCTCTAAAAACATGCTTGGCCTGTAAGGCTTTTCTATCCCTCACCATCATCCAGATATCTTGAAGTAAGGGGTGGTCGAAGCCAGCACCCCTCGAATGCGAGTCCGCTGCGCCTAGCGGCCCTCCCTATCAGCCGAGCCCTGTGACCCATGCGCATGGGATGCACATCATGGCCATCCCCGTTTGTAATACTCCTTGGTACTTTGAAGCCTCCAGGATGGGCTTTGGACGGACGCCTCACTAGGATAGTAGGTGGTGCAGAATTATATATATATATATATATATATATATATATATATATATATATATATATATATATATATGGGTGTGTGTATGTATACATATTTGTATATATGTATGTACATATAGGTATGTTTGTATTTTGATATAAGATTTGAGTTATAATATTTATGTAGGCTAATGAAGTTTTGTAAATTATGACATCCTCGGACCTTTTTCCCTCCAAAATACCAACAGGCTAGGCCACACTAGCTACCAAGATTTTAAATTAGAGTGTTTTATTGTTATCATGACAACTTAAATGATTTTGATACCTTCTTGTTATGTTATATATAAAGTAACGGAGAAAAAGACAATGATCATTACAACACACTATTTAGCATTATAATGGTCTATTACATGTAAATAATAGTCGTTACTTTTACTTATATATTTGCTGTAGAAATACTTTTCCAAAATTTATTTATTTTTTACATCAACCTTCCCTACAAAAGTTTAATTACATCCCAAAGCTAATATTTTTAACCAATAAAATGTGGATGGAAAAAGATAATTCCATATATAACACCATTACAACAATCATTATCATAATGGATATTTTAATATAAAAACTGAATTCCTGATTTTAGATAAATAATAACTGGTACAACCATTACAACGGTCAGATGGAGTCCATTATAACAACAAAATACAATATTTAAAACCATTCTAGTTTATATTAAAGAAGAAACTTTACCAGTTACAGCGTTAAAAACTATGAGTAGGAGTGCAATCAATTCACAACATAAGCTGTTCATGTAAAGATAATATATTCTATAAAACCATTACAACAATTATTATAATAATAATTACTCTAAATATATAGAAATTTAAATTTCTACTTTTCAGGTTAATAAGGATTATTACAACCAACACAACGGTATGTAACGATTTTGATGAGATCATAACAAGAGAACTTTGCTCGTTACAACGTTCAAAACTATGAGTAGGCAATTCGCAACAGGAAAAAAAAAAGACCATAAGTCGAACGTTAGCCGGTGGGATCCGAACTATTGATGTTATATTCTTGTCAGTAGTTATAAGTCAGAAGAGGTCCACGAGATCAACGAAAAATACTGTATCTCAGCAACAGCCAAAACGCTGAGAAGTCTTTTTGATATCAATGACCATCATGCTGCTACTTGCAAGCGGTTTAGATGAGATACTTTTCTATCCTAATCATCAGACATTTAGTTTGAAACCATTTAGCTTCTTTTTTTCGCATTTGTTCCTCTCTTTCTTTGATAATATAAATCATCTCTGCTGCAAATATGATTAATTTTCTATAGAAGTTGGATGGCTCCTTTTTTTGCCTCCCTTTACATAATATATATATATATATATATATATATATATATATATATATATATATATATATATATATATATATATAACTATCAATGTACGGTGGAATGAAAACTACGGGGTGTAACACCTGTATGGAATTGAATTAGGACGTGCTCGAATTGGCTTCAAACATTAGATACGTGTCGTGCACCTTGTTACAATAGGACCCACGAAAGCCTTGATTCCTGGAACCCAAGTCCTGTGCTTGGATCCCACATTGACTAGCATTATCACCTGAGGGCCATCATAAGTTATGGTTGTAGGCCATTCACAAAGACAGATATGCTGTAAATATTCACTTCATAGCTGGTGATTTATAGGACAACTCCATCATGGTTGGACAAAACATACCAACCTTCTTGTGCCACATGACATGATAACTGTGGAAATAATTTTTGATACCATAGTTGGGCCCCAAGAGCTATTTGATCTTAAATGTGATTAAGACTTTGTGGTCCAAGCTAGGTTGCTGCTTTTCTAGTGGTGCCCAATTAAGTACAGTAACGAGCGTTGTCGGCCAAGACAATACGTGAATGTTTTCTTCTGATGATCTCTTTCTCAACCATGCTCCATATTTTCTCTTTTATATTTTACCTCTTCTTCTTTTAACGCCCTTTATACAGTCTTCATTTATTGAGTTTCTTATAAGTCGTTTGCACTAAGAGAGACTTTTCGATGTATGAATGATGCTCATGGGCTAAGATAGAAGCAACAATACAGATGAATATCAATCGACTGCGAACTAAGTAGATACATCTGACTAGCCTAAAAAGTCTTTTTTGTTGTTGCTAATCAATCAACCATTTATTGACCGGTAGTCAAATGCAATAGTTTTTTGACAGTTCTAAAACAGCTAGCTATGGTATAAATCAATATTATCTTCTCCTAGGAAGAGGATGAAGTGTAAACAAATGGATAAATAATGTCTTTTGCCTAGCTAAAATCCTATTACAGTCAATATTAACAGCACAAAAATTTGACTCACTCGAATTTCCACTTATCCATGTAGACTGCATCAATATAGAATTGATCATTTAGAATATACTAATATAATTAATATGAAAATTAAATATGTAAAACTGAAACATACTATTGAATAAATATAAAAAAATATAAACATACATAAAATATTTTTACGATTTTATAAACATATATAGACATAGTGTAAATGTAAAACATTTTTATGGCCAATTCTCAAAATTGGTGGAGTTGGAAACTTTCCTGACAACATAAAGGAATTTCTAGCCCCTACCTAATTTCACTTTTTCAAACCCATGACACTCGAATTACAATAGAGTAACCTTATAGTTGCGCCAAGACCTATCCGCTTGGTACCTATCTAATTTATTGAGATAATAAATTTAAAAAATAATATAAAGATGAAATTGCAAATCTTTATATTTAAAAATAATAATGTATTTTTTCAATAGAAGCTTGAGTGTGTGAAAGGGAGGCAGAGATGGCCATCTAGCTTTTATTGAAGATTGGAAAAGAATTACAGGAGGGAGGAAGGAAGATATAAAGAAGTTATATTAGATCTGGTAGATGGAACGAGATAAAAAAAAAAAAGAAGGAACCAGACATCTTATATGTCAGCCTTCATGAAAATTTTTGGGGATATTGCTAACCATCACCTAAACTCTCCGAATTCTATTAGGATATCCTAATCACATAATGTAGACCAATCATTGAAGATGTGAAGTCTTTTTTAGGCTACAGCCGCAACAATTGAATGCTTGTTAAGAAAAATTCTGAAATTCCATTCTTTCCAACGCACCCACGCAGAGATATAGAGAAGCTGTGGAAAATTTGCCATTATTGCTTGACTTTCAAATAATTTGATCCTTCTCTTGGTTCAAAATGATCATGGTTAAAAGACCTAACAACCATGTGAATTGTGACAAGACTAGCGAAGAGGCAAAAGAAGGCAAATTGACTCTCCAATTCGTTATCCTTCGATTAAAGAGTTCAACCACCGTGCCCTTTTTCTCGTTGGATGTAAGTCAGGAAGATAGTGTAAAGCTGTGAGAATATAAATCATGCTGCTAATTTTTTGTGGCAATTGTCGTAATTTCTATTATAAATTCTAATCATGATCATTACTTTTATTGTAATGGTAAATTGTGATTTTTTAAAGAGTTTGTCGACACAACCCTAATTTTACTGAAGTTAATATTTACCATCCTTATTTTCCAAAAAAATTATGTTCTTTACCTCCTCTTTATCATATTGGCATGCCCTGTAGATAACTATCATGTTCAAGAGATATAGATATATATATATAGATAGATAGATTGATAGAGATAGAGATAGAGAGAGAGAGAGAGAGAGAGAGAGAGAGAGAGAGAGAGAGAGAGAGAGAGAGCTGAGTGAGTGTTTGGCTTGTATGGGCTGTTCAAAATTAACTGTGTTCTCGAAAGCACCAGCGAACTAGCCAGGTTTGTCCAGTGTCCCTCTCAAGTTGAGACTCTCTCCGTCAAGAATCATTTTTTGCAAGACAAACTATTCAGACATCAAACTTCGAGACTTCTATGGGCCAACATGATGTCACTGTCTTGAGAAAAATAAGTTGCCAAACCCAAACTTGCAACTATTGCCTCCAAAAGACCCCTAAGCAGAGTAATTCACATGACATAGCGCATTTGCATAGAGTGGTTTATGTCCAACTTCAAATAGGACAATATATGGATCTTCATTGTCCATAAAGTTTAACCACTTTGAGATTCATATTGAGAGCACCCAATTTAAACATGCCAAGATGGGCATGCATCTCAAAACACTCTCTCAATACCAGCAAAAATATTAACTCTCTTTGGTTGATGTGTAAGACAGTATGAATTAGAAAACAACCGGATCACCGTTTGTTTTTTATAATAAACCAATATATTGTGAAGTATCATTAGTGGCCTAAAGAAATCTGGATGACCTAAAGATATAATGGAATAGAATGCGAAGCATATAATCACTATATTAATTAAAAGGCTATACCCCATAATATCTCGCATTTGCCGGATTGGGAACCGATTAAACTAAAACGAGAGATGAACAAAAATGTAGTTGGAGAGCATATGAAAGCCATTGATTTGCAATTTTTGAGGTATAGCAGTCATGTCAATGGTGATCCTATAATCTCGGGATAGTGGGATCACGGGCCTCTGGATCCCCTTCACTTACCTTTCCTTTGTTTCCTACTTTTTCCCAACAAAATCCATACATGGATACTTCACTTAATCCAAATAGTGATTCGTAGTTTTCTAATTTACCGTAATAAGAGGAGCGAGGCTTGATAGTTCCATCTCTATATTGTTGTCTTCTCCTCTCTCAGCTTAAGTACAATGTCCCCTCTAGCTAATTGGGTTTCAATGTAGTTGGATTCTTGACACATGCTATCTATCTTACATTAATATAATGGTTTGGACATGATGATGATCATATATAATTATCCTGTGTATAGAGAATGAACCTGAAAATCATATGGATTCGAGTTTCGACACGAACCACATCGATGTACAAGAGTGCAATCCATCAACCACGTCTTGCAAATCTTAAAATTATTAGACCAATGACTTTGTTGTTGTCTTCATGCATGGCCTCCTCTCAGCAACTGAATTGAAAGGTTAGTATAAAAATCTCACACGGATAAGCTCTTCAATCGTATCCATGCATGCATGTGGTTGGAAATATCAATGATGGCTTTATGATCAGTATGGCAATGCAAGGCATAATTTTTGGGACATGATACCATGGTTGGATGGGAGTCATGGGACGATATTCCTGTAGTTTGTTGTGCTGTCCAAACATGAAAAGCTAGTTTTGAGTAGCTATCCAGTGGATGGGATGCCAGTGTAAAGCACAAGATTTTGTCGAGAATATTCATGAACTTAGGGACGTGCACTTCCCTCTTTCGTGCGGTTTTTTGAGTCCATAAGCTGGAACTTTACGTGAGCGGGAATAAACCGGACGGGCTTCATTGAATCGTATTTTGGCCTGTTCAAGATAAGATGTGATATATGCGGTGCTGTACGATGTCTTCCTTATCCACGGCACGATCTCGAAGTTTCAAACATATGGCAGCCTTTTTTCTTGGGAAATTACGTAATATCGCAAATCTTTGATGGATTGCAGCAGAAATCTACAGCAATTTTGACCGAATCTAGGCCCCGTCCGATATATTTACATGCAAGGAGTGTTTCTAATATAGCATATCTGCTGCTTAAAATTAAAATAAGAATTTTTCTCAAGAAATATTAAATAAAAGCATTTGCTTAAAAATTAATTTGTTTATATGTAACTGATAATATTTATAATATTATTTAAATATATAATATATTTAATGCCAAAATAACAAACACTCATGAAAAAAAAAAGAGGGGGGGGGGGGGGGGGGGGGGGGGGTGGCATTCATGGGTCAGCAATTAGGACACGTGTGTAGGTGGAGGGACCTTTTATGCATATAAGTCCCGGGCCTGTCAATGCTCATGTTTTGAGAACAAAAACCATCTAGGGCGGCCATTGTAGAATGTTATATAGGGCAGGACTTATTTTGCTATATTTGTTCTAGCATCTATCTTAAAGAAAAAAATCAAAAGTCAAATAGAGATGAAATTTCTTCTACTAATAGAGTCCATAAATCCTGTAACTCAAAAAAAAAAAGAAAAAAATTGCACACGCCAAGAGAGACTGTCCATATCATTTTTCTTTCTCATCAAGCCTCTTTTTTGTATCATCTTCCTACATTAATATTATAAAAACTATGTATTAATTTGTTTGGAGATATGTATTGGGTTGCTAGATGACTAAGTATGTATCAATTGGCCATGTACTGCATACTGGCAAATATTATGTTCTAAAAACTATAGATCGATTTATCCAAATATATATATTGGCTTACTAAATGATTAATTTTCTTCTTTAAGATAACGCTAGAGGAAATGTGGCAAAATAGAAAGCTTGCCCTTTTTTTTGGTACCCAACTTATATAATTTTTGTTACTTATGTCTGCTGCTTATGAAGATTATTATTTTTTTCAACATTGCTGCTTAAAAAAGAGCACACAATATTTATATGGCTTGATCTATTGACAGACATCCACGGGATGCAAAAGTTTCATTATAAAAAACTAGAGATTAGAGAATGCAAGATTTTCTCCCAAACCCTAACCCCCAATACATCTAATCTTTGGACCACTCAATTACTCACTTCTTTTAAGATTAGCAGTTAGAGCAAATTAATTTGGACTCGAACTGTTATCTTACAAAAATCAAATTAGTCCAAAAAAAGATCATTATTTTATCTTTCTGGAGCTTACGAACTCAAGACATACTCAACACACCTGGCCAGCCAAATGAATTAGGTTGATTTGTGTCAAAAAATCACCCTTCTTAATCCACTTGCATCCCAACCCATATGCATGAATAACAATTTTGTCAAATTATGCATTCCTATATGATATATATTTTTTTTTTAAAAAAAAAAGCCATCTTTCACATTATCTTCTTAAACAATCTAAATTGGTCCTGAAAACATATTGCTCGATTCTTATTGAATTCAGGATAACGTTTGGATCTAGTAGTGCAACATCTTGGATAGGGACGATGTAGCATACCAACCAGAACCCCAGCTGTTGACATATCAAATTTTTAACTTCATGATGTTTCAAAGCTCGAACATTTAGAGAGGATAAAGGTCAGATGGTGTATGTAACAGCCATCTGGTGGATAATTGCATCCTAGAGACTTCTAAAAGCTAATCTTCCTGGTGATCAAAAAGACCTCACTAGAAACAAGGGTCTGATTCCATACCTAAATTTTCTTCACCCGGGTAAAAGATAATAAAATAACAAAAAAAATACTGCAACAGTCCACACAAAAAATCGACGATACTGATTGATTACCTGTTTACGGAGTGAACAAGGCACCTTAAATGGCATTACTTGTACATGTAACTCTTAATTCACACACACACACACAGAGAGAGAGAGAAGGTGAGGTTAAAAGCTTTAGGTATGGGATCAAAATTTCGTGTAAAAGTTCCAAACAAGAATGTGAAGATATGAGTCCTTGATGTCTCCATCAATCACTAAATCCCTATCAATCAACCTAATAATAATATACCAACCTCAAGTCTTTGTGTATTTGGGAGAGAAGTGGGTGGTCGTTGTGGAGAATGTTGTCTAGAATCCAGTAAGAAAGGGACGAACGAATGGTATAGGAGGAGAATTCCCATTACATTGCGGTCCTCACTACTATGCTCCAAGCCAAAGAGAAGGCGTAAAGAAGAATATTAGAGAGGTGGGGGACAAAAACGCATAGAATCTGTTTTCTTCCTCTCCTTCTATCACTGCTTAGATGCAAAGGAGAACAACAAAATGTAAATGTGTTTGCTTGGAGAACGCATTTGAGTTTGACCATGTCTAACTTTGAGTGCTTACTTTTATTTGTTTAATTGTAAATTATTTATTCTTTTCTTTTTTGGTGTTCGTTTATTTTTTTTCTTGCATTTCAAGTGTTTGCTTCACCTAAGTAGATGGTGATCTCACTATTGATCTAGAGTACTGTATAAGAGTTCTCATGAATTAGGCAATGCCCTTACCAATTGAAGGCAAAATAAATAAAAAGATCTTTAATTTTCAGGTATCTCTGGATGTTTATGGGATCACAAAAAAAAATAAAAATATATAGTACATTTTTTACAAAAGAAACACTATATGATTGCATTATTTTTATAACATTACCATGATATTATACTAAAGATAATTCTAACCTAGAAAAATAGATGACATGCATTTATTAAAATGATTGTGAAGCTTTGTCTACGAATGCCATGGGTACGTTATATCTAGCTTTTAAGTTGAATTATCAAAAGCAAATCAAATGAAAAGATTTTTAAACATGTATATATATATATATATATATAGAATATTAAAGATTGAGGTTTATTTGTTACAAACATCCTTGAGAAATTCTTTTTTTTTTACTAATATCAACCGTTAAATCTTGCATGATATGTCTATAGGCTATTCAAGTGTTACGTTGGAGAGAGACTTCACAAAAATGAACCAAAGGTTTCCCTCTGGATGATATGGGCACATGGATGCTAATAAATTAAAGAAGATCTTACTTGATCATTGCAAGATGAAGATACAAAGAAAAGAAAACAAGAAAAATAATGGTAGATCAAATTCCCACCTCAACCATTAGTTCAATCACATAATAGGGGTGGGTAAAATTTGGGAAAATTTTATGTATAAAAAAGAAAATTATTAGAACCATGTAAGCAATCCAATTGGTGAATTGTAGATAGAATCTCTTATGATCATTAGAGCAGGTCAAAGAGATAATATATGTAGATCTGTATTATGAAAGAGTAGTTCGACTAACTTAACTGCTGATCAAATATTTGTTCCTTGTATACATAAGAGATTTTAAATTAGCCTTACTAAGAGATAATAAATGTAAGTAGGCAACTAAAAACTAGCCTTACTAAGAGATTTTAAATTACCATTTGCAAAGGGATATGCAAGGATAAGCCTAGATCATGATGCTGCTAACCATATTCCCAAAATTTCAAGGAAAGGATAATAAATATTTGTCGAGGCAGGGTGGCTGAGATTATCCTCCCAATTCCAGGAGGTATTGCCATCAAAATTGCTGGAGAGATGGGAAGAAGACATAAAAAAAAAAAGACAACTGGTAAGAAAGCAACCTGATAATGAAAGAAAAACCACCCATACAACCATAACGAAAAAAATCAAAAACAACAAAATAGAAAAGAAAAATCAAAACCAATCATCCCAATCTCCACATCCATTGGGCTGAAGCCGTCCCCCACCCAAAAAAAAGAAAGAGAGGAGGGAAAAAAAGGAAAAAGAAGAAAAAAGAGAAGAATTTTCACAGCCTAGCAGCCATTTGCTGCCTGCAGTACCCCTCTTCCCCTGCAGCATGGTGCAAGTTGTAACATGATCTGATCTTCACCTATTCCCATTTTTTTGGGAGGAAGAAAGAAGGAATACAGAGAGACACACCATAGAATGATGCCTGGCCGTGTTGGTAGCAGCAGCAGCAGCAGTAGCAGGGGTATTGTATGGTTCAGGAGGGATCTGAGGGTGGAGGACAACCCAGCACTAGCAACTGGGGTGAGGTTAGGGGAGGTGGTGCCAGTGTTCATCTGGGCCCCTGAGGAGGAGGGTCTCTACTACCCTGGGAGGGTGTCAAGGTGGTGGCTCAGCCAGAGCCTCCTCCACCTGGACTCCTCCCTCAGGAGCCTTGGCACCTCCCTCATCACCAAGAGGTCTTTTGACACTGCCTCCACCCTCCTAGAGATTGTTCACTCCACTGGTGCCACCAATCTCTTCTTCAACCACCTCTATGGTCAGTCTGTCTCTCTAGCCCCCCCCCCCCCCCCCCCCTCTCTCTCTCTCCTTTCCTTTGGTCATAGGATGAGTAAGGCTGTCTACTTGCTTATCAGTTTGGCATCATAATTGGATGGACTGTATCCTTGCGTATGGGGGATGTGAATTTAGTTGTTTCTTTGTAAAAATGAACTTCTCAGGATCTTTTTCAATTCAGCCTTTGTTTTATTATTATTAAGTGTTTCTATTTAGCTGAAGTTGGCTGCATCATGGTCTTCCCCTTTTATTCTTGTGTTTTGATTGGCTTTGATTATTTAGTCAATTTATTAAGGGTGATCCGCTGTTTGTTTTTATTTTATTCCTAGAAAAATTTTGATGTGTCCTGGGGTTCCTATTATAATAATTCTCACATGGTTGCATATGATGCTTCTTCTGTAGATTTCATCTGTGAGTTCTCTAATGCCTCCCTTGTTCTTTTGCTCTTGTTCATTTGCATGCCTGTTATACTATTCTTTTGGAGAAAATCCGTTCTGTTATTCAATTCCCATGGCTCACAATATATGGAGCGGGGTTCCATTTTTTTTGTTAGGTTTTCTAAGGAGTGTGGCAGTTGATACTTGTTTGAATTATTAAATGCTACTTTTCTGATCTCAGTAAGAAAATTGCACACCTTGCTAATGGTTTTCTGCTCTTCTTTATTCTTAATACCGGCTTCCTCGTTTGGGCCTTTTCTTCGTTGTCGTTGTTCTGAAGATATATTCTCTTTGCTGTATAATCATCTGGCTGTGCAAAGTTTGAGTCAGATTCATAGGATTCGAAAAATGGGAATTGGTTATTTTGGACATGGATCTTTTCCTGCACCCATTACAGGATTCGATTTACTTTTACCTTCGATCCATTTCCTCTTTTTCTGATCAGTACTGAACATGTGGACAATTATTCTTTCTTTTCTGCTGCTCCTGCGAGTTTTGAATTCACTGTAGTATTTCAAGCTTAAAACTGCTATCTTTCCTCTGATTTTTTGGCCACTGTTTTGTTTTGTCTATTCTTTTTCTTGGCTTGTACCAGAGAATTTGATGATCAGGCACTTCAACTAAAGCATTCTTATAATTTATAGCATGCAAAGCATTCTGATAAATTATAGGATAAAAAAAAACTATCTTCCGATTTATCATGTCCCACTTTGTATCTGACTTGTGGTTGCACTGCTGCTGAGTGATTAAAATGGACAGGCTGCAGCTGCACAGATCTTGATTATTTACTTATAGGCATCTAACTATCCTTTCTGATTTTTCTCCAGATCCTGTGTCTCTTGTTAGGGACCATCGTTTGAAAGAACTTCTGACTGCTCGAGGCATAACAGTCCGTTCGTTCAATGCGGATTTGCTCTATGAACCATGGGAAGTTTATGATGAAAATGGCCAGCCATTTACAACTTTTGCACCTTTCTGGAGTAAATGCCTTAGCATGCCTTATGATCCAGCAGCACCATTGCTTCCCCCCAAAAGAATAACATCAGGTATGACCTGTGTTTATGAGGCTGCACCTTTTACTCTTCCATTGCTGATCGATCTATTGCGACCTAGGTCAGCCTTAAATTGAACTTAGAACATTTCATAGTGTCACTTGCTGTTGCTACTGAATTTGATAAATCTCTGTGTTGGCACTTGATACTATGGCGGTACATCCTCCATGCCGTTGTAAACAGACTGTGGGTCGTAGGATGGATGCTGCTAAGCAGTAGTGCTCGCTTATGCGAACAAGTAGTAGGTCAGTTGGTAGCATGCTTCTATAAACGACCAAAAGGAGCATCCCAGGGCACGAGGCTCCAGCCACTGCAGGATCTAGGAAGGGTTGGATATTTGCAGTCTTATCCCCATGCAAACAAAGACTGCTTCCATGTTCGAACCCATGACATTCAAGTCACGATGGAACAACCTAACCGTTGCATCAAGGCCTCTCTCTCTTCTGTATGTGCTCAAACAATCTAAAAATTATCCTAAGATCATGTCAATATCAAACAATTGTGCTACCAAATGATCTAGCTACTGATTAACAGTGAGTTATTATTGTACACAGACCATGCTTTGTTGCATAAATTGACTTGGGATGTTTTGCTAATTTAACTACTGTTTATACATTCTCAGCCCTTTCAGGAATTTATTATGCCTTTGTCAAGAAAAGGCACATTGATACGATGCTGAGTAGGCATTTCAGACATTTTATAGCAGAATTATAAGCATAAATGTGATTGTCTTATCTGATATGATCAGGTTTGCTTTGCAATATAAGGTGATTTTGAAGTTAGTGAACATGCTGCTTATTATTTATCATGAACTTGTGTGTACTTTAATCTCGCCTTCTTATCCATCCTACTAGCTTTAAGCTGAACTATAACCTCCATCTTCAAAGACCTTGATATTCCTTATCTAAACAGTTGCATATATAGGTTTTAACTATTTCTTTGAATTTTCGTTCTGAATTATTCATTCCTGTGATATCAAAATTAAAACAGACCATTGAGAGAGAGATTTTTCTCTTTTTTTTTTTTATGAAAAGAATCCTTTCTCAAGTGGTCTTCCACTCTGTTTTGTCAGGTGATGTATCAATGTGCCCCTCAGATACTCTGGTCTTTGAGGACGAGTCTGAGAAAGGAAGCAATGCTCTTCTTGCTCGAGCGTGGTCACCAGGATGGCGCAATGCTGATAAGTCCCTGACTGCGTTTATCAATGGGCCGCTCATTGAGTACTCTCTCAATCGGAAGAAAGCAGACGCTGCGACTACATCCCTTCTTTCTCCTCATCTACACTTTGGGGAGCTAAGTGTCCGCAAAGTCTTTCACCTTGTTCGCATGAAGCAACTTTTGTGGACTAATGAGGGAAACAAAGCAGGTGAAGAGAGCTGCAACTTGTTCCTAAGATCTATCGGCCTTCGCGAGTACTCCAGATACCTGAGTTTCAACCACCCCTGCAGTCATGAGAGGCCTCTTTTATCTCACCTTAGGTTCTTTCCTTGGGTGATCGATGAGGGTTATTTCAAAGCTTGGAGGCAAGGCAGAACCGGTTATCCTCTGGTAGATGCTGGCATGAGAGAGCTTTGGGCAACTGGCTGGCTCCATGACAGGATACGTGTGGTTGTATCCAGTTTCTTTGTGAAGGTCCTGCAACTTCCATGGAGGTGGGGGATGAAGTATTTCTGGGATACACTCTTAGATGCTGATCTTGAAAGCGATGCCCTTGGCTGGCAGTATATTTCCGGCTCTCTTCCTGATGGTCGCGAGTTGGATCGCATTGATAACCCTCAGGTATGGCCTTTTCCAGTAGCTTTTAACCAGGCTTAAACCATGACATGAAGTTATATTTGATGCAATTATGTCGTACGTTATATATCATGCATTCAGATAACATCTCTATGCGTTTTTAACACTAAATATTCCGTATGCTATCAATCCCCTTAATGCCTTCCTGCTTTCAAATCTACTGTTGGAATCTACAGTTTGAAGGGTACAAATTTGATCCAAATGGAGAATATGTACGTCGCTGGCTTCCTGAGCTGGCCAGGTTGCCAACTGAATGGATACACCACCCATGGGATGCACCTGAATCTGTACTACGAGCCGCAGGAATTGAACTGGGTTCCAACTACCCTCTTCCCATTGTAGAAATAGCTGCAGCGAAAGCCAGACTGCAGGAAGCTCTTGCAGAGATGTGGCAGCTTGAAGCTGCATCAAGAGCTGCAATAGAGAATGGAATGGAAGAAGGCCTTGGCGACTCCTCGGAGCTACCACTGATCGATTTTCCTGAAGAAATGCAAATGGAAGTGCACCATGAACCATTTGGGATCACTAATAATTCCCCAGCTGGAGACAGGAGACATGAAGATCAGATGGTTCCTACCATGACTTCTTCAATAGTCAGAGTTGAGGAGGAAGTTTCTACAGATTTAGGGAACACCGCAGGAGATAGCAGACAGGAAGTGCCATCAAATATAAATTTCGATGCGGAGCCTCAGAGAGGAGGAATCGACGATAGAGGTGGCCTTCGATCGCTGAGGGATAATGTTGTTCGACATTTCAGTCCAGCCAGGCTGCAAGGACCTGCACAGTCCACAGCGGACTCATCAAGTAGCTGGACAGAAAGAGATGGTGGTCTGGTTCCGGTTTGGTCCCCTCCGGCGATGTCTAGCCGTTCGGAGCAATTTGTGGCTGATGACACTGGCATTGTGAGCAGCAGCTATTTGCAGAGGCATCCTCAATCTCACCAACTGATAAATTGGAGGCAGCTTTCACAGACTATGTGAGTGTAATATTTTTGTGACTTTTTAAGTAAAAATAAGTGTAATAATTTTGTGGCATATCACTGCATAACTAGAAGATATCCTTTTCCTCTGTTGGAAAAGGATAGGCAACTCTCTTTTTTTCTGGCATTTGTATTAACAGAGTTAAAATGACTTACGTAACCTAAACAAGCAGAATTTTTCACATAATGATTACTGTTTGATATGAAGCATTCTTATTGTCTCTTGTTAAGTAAATACGTACTTTTCCTTGTTATCTTTGAATTACACTTACCAGCTTCCTCTAGGTTGCTAAATGGTGCATCTTATTTTCTGTGGTGAATAAATTTGCATGACAGGACAAGAAATTGGGAGGTGGAGAATGCGGTGCAGCCGAATGCTATTGGGTAAACTTCACAGTGGAAGATAACTCATGTAAATTAGTTGGCTTTCTTTCTTTGTAGCTTTGAGCAGACAATCAAATTCTCTAATTCTAATGTACCATATTGTTTGTATTGTATAGTAATTCATAAGAGCGCAGTATTATTCATTGGATTACTTGAATTTTCTAATAAACGCATGCGCACGTCTCTCTTATTCTCTTATTCTTTGTTCTACTCTGCTGCGGTGAGTGTATTTTTCTGTTATCCGAGCATTTGATGTTGCCATCGAACACAGTGGATACATTTTTGACATGTATCATAAAGTATGGTGACCTCAAATTTATAAGATAATGTAGTATATATTTAGATTTGAGAATATTATTATCATTTGTAAGATTATATTTCACATTTATAAAGATTTCTAGGTAGTGAGAATTTCTAATATGGTGTTCAAACTTTTGTTGGGTTCTGTAACATACTGGTAGCAATCAAGCCTTTTGCCGAGGACCTGAAAGCTGAATATGTCATGAATTAAGTCGGGAATAACTCATCAACTCTGTGCATCATCAAAATAAATGAAATTAGTCAACCATATAGAAATTTGCAATTTCGTAGACTTCTTTATATAATCCAATTGCCACGTAGAGAGACACCCACCTCAAACATTTTCCAGAATCAGTTGCCCCTGCCATATAACAGACTGCTAGAAGCAAGTATATACTAGTTCCCCTTCAACTCATACTCTCTTCGCTTCAATATCCTCCACAAAAAATATCTTTACGAAAAAAAGATGATATTGTACAACACGAATCAGATGGCAATGCCAATCAATCATAAATGCTCTGAATTCATGAACATTCCATAGACTTTCCTTTTAAACCATGGTATACTAGTGACGAGAAAAGAGAGAAGATAAGTATCTAAAGGTGAAAGCAGTTCAGCAATGTCGAGAACCCGGGGAAAGATACGAGGATGTCAAAAACAGGAACTAAAATTTTAAATTTAGAAGTCTGAATGCTTAAGCATGACACAGTCCGGCTTGAAGTTAATGCCATCTTCGACTTGTGTTTACAGCAAACTAAGGCAGTAATAAACAAATTAATACTTTCCAGCAACGATATAGATAGATGAAGATTCTTAAAACTTGGCATTGTTAAAAGAATTGCTCTTAGAACTTGCTCCCATGCCCCAAGGAGCCAATGACCCCTTCGATCCGAGGACAAAGAGGATATAGACCTTATCACAACCGAGGGCAGAGGATATATATAGACCTTACCTCAGGCTTCTTTAAGAGTTCTTTAATTGCTTCTTGGAGGCTAGCTTCTCTCGGCTTTCCTCTTGCGTCCTTTATGATCCACGTAGTTGTTAGTTCGGTATGAAGTGAGTAAAAAGCTTTCTTCACCATGTATTTGATTTCCTCTTAGTTATGGAAGTGCGGTGTCATTGAATTTTTATTAGAATAATACTTCACTGCTTGTTTCTTTTTAACTAGTTGCTCCAAAGTTGCTAGATGGCTAATGTTCTTGCATTTCTATATCCCCTGTTACCTCACAAAATCTATACACTTGGACAGATAACAAAAGCAATGGCCGTCATAGCAGGCCTTGCATCCCAACGGCTCCAGATTGAACCTAAAGTTGGATTTTTTTTTTCTTTTTTTTTTTTGGTAAAATTTGTTATATGATGAAAGCGTTCCAAATCCCAGTTGCGACAAGAAAGCACAGAATACAGCCTCAACTTTTTTTTAATCCATGCAAGATATGGAGCAACTAAGACAAATCCAGAGCTTTCATCACAAACAAGCACCATACTCCCAAAGGTAGTCATTTACTCTGCCCTTCAAAAATCTTGATCTGAAAAAGACACTGCTCTTTTCCCTGAGAAAAATAAGGGCGGCTGCATTGAATAGAATCAAGAAAGTTTTTCCACAAAATACAGATTTGCAATCATAGGATTAGATATAAAGGAAAACGCCTCTCCTAATACAATCTAGCAGGCAAAAAAAGAGTAAAACCAGCCAGTTTATAATTTTTCTAATTTTTAACATATTCAACAAAGAAAAATCTGCAGGGAGCAGGAGAAACAAGCATGTAATTATACGTGAAGTCGATTTATGTTGACTTCTCTGCCTCTGCTGCTTTGTCCTCCTCTCGTTTCTTCCTCAGAGACGGTGGTGGCCTCACAACAATGCTTTTCTTCCATTGTTTGTCAATTTTCCTTGAGAGTCTCTTGTTGATTCCCTCCTCAATCTCCCTCTCTCTTTTCACAGTTAGCATGCGAGCAATCTGAATGTAGATAAAAACAATACAGACATTATGTGCCAAAAAAACACTACTGACATTAGGATGTAATTTAAATTCATAATAAATTTCGAAACAAACCTCTGATTTCCAGTAAGGGTAGAAAGAAGCTAATAAGAATTGATTAGGTAATAATCAAATGAGCCTTCTTCCTGGTTAAACATAAGAAAATGTATCTTGAGATCATTCTGATCCATAACGTGCCTCCACAATTTCTTTGTGATTAGGTTCTGGTATTTCTCTAGATTATTCGAATGCTATGAAATTAAATCTTTGCTAGTAGTTCTCCAGGCATAAGAGTGGAAAACAGTAGGCATTTGGTTCGGTTTTACACAAGATTCAGCTTTGGGCTTATCATTGTCATGTCCTATCAATATTGTTCCAAGTTATCTAAGTTTCAGTTATGATATGATAAATATATTAGCCAAATGAAGAGGCATATAAGAAAGAAAATTTTGGAGGGATGTCAAAGAATGCAGTTAGAATATCAAAATAAGAAAAAACTTTGAAGCAAGACTCAATGCACCGCATACCGTACTGTACTGGTACCGAACCAAGACTCAATACAGAGAGGTATACCGAGTCTTAGTATGCCGAACCAACCCCCCTACCAAGCATATCCATATTGTATCAACATGGTACCAATACAATATCCGATACCAAGATTGTGGACTTTAATTTTAAGAGATTTGTATAAATAGCAGTATGACTTGGACCAAACTCTCGTAAATAGATTTTACAAATCATATTATACCTCATGTTTCCCTGAATTAAAATGTAGGAGAAAACCAATTTTCAACATAAACTTTATGCAATAGATTAATGAGAAACATCCAAATTGTTGTAATGCCATTATATGAACTAATGTACTTCAGTCCCATTCCTACTCTCCACACATTAACCTTCAGCTACCAGTAGCTCTCACTGCTTACTCCTGCTCCCCACCTCCAGATTACGCTACCCTATGCGTCCTTCCTCTGGCCAACACTACCCTAATAACTCCATGTTGGAAGAGGCAGACTGCAAACTCACTGGAGTTATGGAATCATTTCAAAATACATGGCAAACATGTGGAACTGACATGTTTGAAAAGGTATTGAAGGAAATGGAGTCAGCAGCCCAACAGCACCAAAGATGTGAAGCCCAAAACGGGACCAAGGAGTCAGCATCCCATTCCACACCTTTACTTTTAGGATGGGTGTTTATATTCAGGGGACTTACCACTAGCATCAAACTCAAATGACATTTTTGGGCCTAAAGCATTATTCATCCCTCAAGAACACAATTTTTTTCTGGATAGATGATGTAACTAGTAATCAAATCCTAGTTGATTGACGAAAAGATAGCCGCCAACGAATTCAACGGCTTTTGTTCATCCAATTTAGGATAAACATATATTTTTAAAGTTAATCCTAAATTAGATGAACAAATTAAGAGTAACATCATATGTTGCCTCAGTGGTTATACTTCTAAGCCGAGCAACTGGAGGTACCGAGTTGAAGTCTTGGATAGTGATAGTGCATCCTCAGGTATCTGGACCTAGGCAAATATATCATAGGTGGAGACCCCTCCCTTCCTCTCAAAATCTATACATTGTACAAGCCTAAAACAACAACATAACTGCTATCTCCAGTAAATGTTGTTTAATGTAGTACATGAAAAATGGATAAAAACAAGCGCCTTACAGCAACAAAGAAATATTTGACTGTTGCAATTGGATATATTATAACTGAGATCAACTATAACTTGAAATAAATGCACCAACCTCCAAACGAAAACCTATTCAAAACTCTATGAATTCATCTAGATTTTCATGTCTTTCCTCTTCTTTCTAGATCTTTTACCATAAAATCAAGTTTCTCCCTTGTCAGGGCGCTTAGTCCTCAATGCACACGAATATTCCATCAAAATCCATCAGCCAACAGTTAAAAAGTACCATGCAAGAACTCGTAAAATTATTATAACACATCCTAAATATATCTTCCTGGTTCTAACCTCCTATGCGCACCATTCTTAAGCATATCTTCCTAGTTCTACTAGATGTCCACCTTGGCATTGAGCAGCAATAATGCATGCTACTTTATTGTAATGCACAATTCATTGCATCTAGGACATTTCATGAAAACTGATGCATCTAGCACCTATTTATAGGGATAATTGTTGATAATATCTCTCATCAATATGCTGAGACTTATATATGGACGAAAGGAAATTTCAAATGGTAATTTTTCAATGCACCCTTGATCAATGAAGGTGCTTAATGAATGGAATAATATTTTTTAAGGCATGTTGAAATATATGTTCCATAAATACTGAAGATGAAAAAGTCTGGATTATGAACTATAAACTAAAAGGCATTTGCATGTTAGTGGAGGGTCATCAATCACTAGTTTTATTGACCAGAAAATCCATTGTCAACAGCGATGACACAATAATCAGGTCGAAATGCCATTGTTTTCCAAATTAAACTATAACAGGCCTTGTATGAAAGATACTAATTATCAAAAAAAAGCACTCCTGGATAAGTACACTGAGGAATATCATAGGTTGCCCACATAACCATGCTTACAGAGATGAGGCAGAAGTTGTGTGGGCAATTACAATATATACAGAGATTCAGCCTCTACGTATATAATTTATTTATGGAAAATCAGCTTGCTGTCATGGTAGAGGATTATGCAAATCTCTGAGGTCCAAGCTGCTAATTCATGAGTTTCAACCTAAGAAGTTTTCATATGCTGGGCCATCATACCAAAGTGATATGTTACGCATACTAATTCTTCATGATTGGATTCTGACACTACTACATGCCACACAGTTAATGATAGTGTCCACTTGATTGAACTTTTATCCTCAAAAAATCAGCCTTCTGAAAATGATAGAGAACAATAACATGCTAGAGAAGAAATAGGTTTTAGATAATTAATGGAGGAATAGAGGCATTTTGCTTGACATGTGTGGGATCCTAATAAAAGAATAGGTTACGAATCAGACAAGTAAAGTATTCTACACTAGCATGGACAATAAACCCTTATAGTTATGCACATATATGGAATCTGTTAACTATATACTCTTTCAGTGAGAAACAGATGTTATATAGAAGCAGCGAAAAGCTAGAAAAAAAGCAAAAAACCTCAAAAGTTTGTTGTTCTTCATCCTTTTGTATTCCTAAAACGTTTGCTACGAATACTAAGCCACCTATAACCCTATTTTCTTTTCACTTCAACTGATTTCAATTGTTATTCCTTTCACTCTGATTTCTAAATAATGTTTGTTATTAACATCTCCTCAGCAACACTAACCATGACACACAACTTCCAACACCACCCCAACAGCTTCTTTAACATCAGCTCCATTTAGTACATCATATAGGATTGTCTTTCAACTGATTCCTAAATGCACTATACTGAGTCACCGAACAACTGATAACAAGATCCAATAGACACAATTTAAGTTTCATACCATTGAATATAAATTATCCGAACTCCAGACCTACTTATCAATTCAAGATCAGCTTATTTTTCTTTGCATACATATTGATGGCATTACCTATCTTCAGATACCCATCCACCTACGAAGTTCCACCGCAGCATCCCAAAACCCTAACTGGCAGGCAGTTCTTTCCTCCATTCGATTAACAACCACACCACTACCCACTAAATTCCAACTAACATCATCTAAATCGTTTATCACATGCCAAAACACTAAAATACACAGGCAAAAAAATCACTTTTTCCGATATTTTTGACACAAATTCATATCAGTAACCATACGAAAGGGGAGAAAAAAAATCCAAATTTGATCAGAAGAACAAGAAGAATTGAGATTAAAAAAAAAAGAAGAAGTGATTCTTCCACCTTTCACGATGGGAAAGATCCGGATAAAAGCTTACCCTTTTGCGCATTCGGTGAAACTCGCTGGATTTGAACTCATTCCGCGCGGACTTCTGGAGGCGGAGCAAGAAGAGCTCCCCTTTGAGGTCGATCACCTCCTCGTTGAGCTCCTCCGTCGTCTTCGCCCTGATATCCTTCATCCCCTCCTGCCTCTTCGCCATGCTCACCACCATCCGTCCGCCGCCGCTGCCGCCGCGCGACGGCAATGGCGTCAGAGCCCGGACGCCGCTCCCAATCCGGATTCCGTGGAAGGAGGACTTCAGAGAAGGGAACGAAGACGCCATCCTGAGCGAAGAAGAGGGAGAAGAAGCGAAGGAAATGAGCCCAAATGGCGGTGACGAGACACCCAAAGCTACCATTGCCCTGGTTTCTCTTCGTATTCTCTCTCTCGGGTGATGGAGATAACGCGCCGCTGCCTCTTACGCCCATACCTCCCAGGTTCCGAAAGACCGTTATCCTGTTATAACGGAATCCTCAATTTCCGTTACTGATGTTACAACCTAAGCCCCCATTCTGCTGTCTCGGGCGTCCTAGATTGTACAATCTGTTGGGTGCCCCCACCCCCCGACTTTCTTAAGGTAAATTTCGATAGCAGTGTCGCCAAAAATAGACGAGGTAGCGGTGTGGAATTCGTCATCAGGAACCACGACGCCAGATTGTTAGCGGCAGGAGGGCGGCAAATATTCGACTCGTCAGTGGTGTGTGCTGAGCTCAAGCGGCCTAGGAGGGTGTCTCCTTTGCGAGGCGAACACCGGGCGCAAACCGTATCCTCTTAGAGGGAGACTCAGCCATGGTGATCGAGTGGATTCGGGGTCAAGGCCACCTAGTCGAGGATCAGCCGTTGCTCTATGACATTCATAGACTATTGGGAAAGTGCGCATCCCACCAAGCTACACACATTTATCAAGAGACGAACGGTGCGGCAAATTGAATGGCATCCTTTGTAGCTCATCATTATGGAGGCTTCATTTGGGCAGATCATGAGCTGATACCAGATTCGCTAGGTAGCATATTATTTTCTGATTTTGTTGGCCGCATTCACATCCGTCGTATGTGAGCCGTCGTTGTACCAAAAAAGAGAGAAGAGAAATGCATCCAAAATGTGCTAGCAAGTGTTGAACATGTGTGCTCTAAATGAGGGGAAGCATAAGAGACCGCAATCATGCAAGAGGAAGCACATAAGAAGATAACCAATTCTCTATCCAGCTAACCAAAATCTCCGATAAATCCAAATAATTAACCATCCGACGACTCCATCTGTACTGAAGTCCTCAACTTCCTTAACAAATTAAAATATAGTTGCTGAGAGCTGACAGGCTCACCATGGTGAGAAGCGTGGCAACGCTGAAGAGCTTAGTGGTCAACTGCTCTGGTCAGAATTAGAAGAGGCGAGCGCGCTCGATCGCTGTAGCTAAAATCCTCGTAAGATGGCAGCCCTCCGACCTAAAACAATATAGAGCAAAGAAATTCTTTAACCGGAATATATCCAACATTGTCTTTCAATCTATTAGGATGTTCTTCGTCTGTCAATCTGCGATGATATTTTTCTTTTTTACCTCCTCTTCATCTTTCAGTATATTAGAATGTTCTTTCTTACCTCCTCCGCCTTCTTTTTTATGTATATCCAGTGAAGGAGCCTACCTACACAAAAAAAAATTAGAGCACGTGAAACAACCAAAAGTGACTAGCTTGAATAAGATCTGCATATCAAACATGAATGCTTTGCACGTAAATGAGATCTTGCCACTCACATCAGTGAAAACTCCCATTCACTAAATTTTTTGAAATTAGTTGACCAATTTTTTTTATAACCATTGATGAACCAGACAATTGGGTTTTGCTGGAAAAATATATTACCATTTCCAAGCTGTTCCTTCAAGTTTTACCAACCAAAGACCCTAAGTGGTTGTCTAGCCGTCAGGTTTTAACTAATCATGGTAACACTTTACCCCCGCCGAATAATATACGTTCACACACCCTAATATAAGTTAGTGCCAACAAAATGATAGGTTGTTCTTCATCAAACCTGTTCTGGAAAAGCTAAAACGTTATAAAACCCAAGTTTTTCCCTCTCACCTGAAAACCTGGTTTACAAAAGATCGGACTTCATCAATATTCCTGTTAATGAGACTGAGTGAGAGGTAATCGAACAACCCCCTGTGCAAAAACCTAAACCTCCAACCACTGCATGCTTTGGGAAATACAGAAGACAAGAACAACATCAGAATGTAAACAAAAAAAAAACAAATGACAAGACGCTGGATCAAAGAACTAAACATAGTTCTTACCAGTAATGAGACCATCTAAGTACATAGAGAACTGGTTTCAGTCCAGGACTTGTTTCTAGAATGTTGGTCAGCAAAATATCAGAGTCAGCATAACTATCACCATCATCACGGAAGTACAAACATCATCACCACCATTAGCATCATCACCAACATCATCATCAAGAACAAAGAACATCAGCTACAACATCATCAGCAAGGATATATCCATTTGAAACCATCTTGCCGGTAAACCACAAAAACCCTTTCACGAACAGTAAACTAGAAAAATGCACAGGAGGGTCCATCATAAGTGAAGTTAACATTAAATTATCATAAAACAAGTTTATAAAAAAGAGGGAGAAAGGAGATATGCAGTACAAAAAGTTCATATAGAACATAGTAGACTTCTAACAACCACTACCAGCCTACCTACTACTTCAACACCACAAGCACAGCATAGTTTAGAACCATGATAAACCAGCAAAGTACAATTTTGCAACCTTAAAAAGGAGTCCAGGGTAACAAAAACTATCATAGCAGTTCATAAAGATCCTCCTTTATAGCATATTCCTATGGCAGAGCCTCGGGGGGGATCTCCAACCAATCATCCATCAATCCTGCCAATCGACCAAAGTGAAAAATTAATCAAACAAATAGATAGATATAGCAAAACAAAGCAAGGTATAATAACTTTGTAACAAGTACAATGTTAAGTACCTGATCAGAACTGTGTGGAGATGGACTCCGGGAATCTGCACGTCGACCACGGGGTGAAACACTTCGTGATGGTGGGGAGCGTTCGCCATGGTTACCTTTGTCAGGGCTTTTATCACGAGGTGGAGTCCTGTGAGGTGTTGGACTCCTTCGAGGGCTATAGCTATGCCGATCAGGTGACACACTATCCAAGATAGTAGATTAGGCAAATGATGCAGAAGGCATTAAAGCACTAAGGATATATCAATAATGCTACCTGTCAAAAGAGCGGCTCCTGCTTCTCCTTCGATCGCCATCTGACCTTCTACCATGGCCTCTATAATAATCAGGACTTAGACTTCGGCTTCTGCTCCTACGGCGATAATCCCTTTCTCTCTCACGGTACCTGTCACGCTCATGACGCTCCCTGCTTCGACTACGGCTTCGCCTCCTATAAACTTTGTCTCGATAACCATCTCTGTATCTGACCGATGCATAAAAAAATTATAACCCAATAGGTTTATTAAGAACAAAAAGTATCAATGAGGCTGCAGAAATTACCACTTTGTGCACACAGAAATGCAAATTATATAATATAATAGCCAAATCAAACATTATTGCGAATTTAACTAACATTCCCCCCAAAATTCTTCAGATGGATCCATAGAAGCATGTGCCATTTTATGAGAAATTTATACAGCAGAACGTGTGATTAAAGATAAACATTCAGGTGCCAAGTAGATAAGGTACGTGTCCTAGTGCTGTCAACATGTTTGCTACATCTTACTGGCATGAATTTTGATTTGATGGTTCGTGAATCAAAGTTGTATTACAACACCAAAAATATTATCAACTCCTGCCATCTCTGACTGAACAGGGGGAAACGACCCTCTGAAACCTTAAGCTAGTTGGCATACAAGCTATTCAGTTAAAATTCAATATGTTTGTCGCAATGCTGGTGATGCATTAAGTAAAATCAATTTTGATAAAAACAAAAAGAAACAGTTTGGACTGTGCTCAACCTGAACCCATCTGCATCAACCCAAACACTTAATTGGGCTCAAGAATTCCAACCTCACCACAAGTTGGGTTGGATTAGGGTTGAGCTTATCTCAACCAGAACATATCCTAACCCATCACAAACCTGGCTCAGTCTAACCCAACCTGATAAATAAATAAGTAAATAAATAAATAAATTGATATTTATGCTTCACATAAAATACTTCTATGTTTTATTTATCCTACTGAGGTATAGAATAGCATAACCGCATCCAAGTAAAATCCAACCAAGTATTAACCTAACAAACATGTTCAAGAGCTTCAGGGGATCTTACATTACCTATACAACCCAACCTAACCCGTCTAATCCAATCCAACCCATATGAACCCAACCTGACCCAAATTTAGCTTAAGCTTGGGTTGGGTTGAGAGGAACAGAAATTGGGTTGGTCTATGGTTGTCCTCAACCCAACACAACCTGCCCGACTTGCAGCCCTGATCAGAGAACAAGGGAAAACAACATACTGATATTGATAAGCAATCTGGCTTAGCATCATCAATGCATATCAGAAGAGACATTTTTTCCCCAACCCCCCCCTTCTCTCAAAAAAGGAAGAAGAAGAAGAAGAAACCTTACCTTGGCCTAGGGCTACGGCTTCTTGACCTGCCCCTTGTCCTTGGGAGCACCTCTACAATTCTTCCTTTATGACTGCAAATTGGAGTTTGATAAGGACCGTTAGCAGCAATCCAAAAAAAAACATATAAATAACTAAATCAACCAGAACACTGAAGTCATAATTGTATACATATGTAGATTGCAAAGTAAAATGAGGGGCAGTCTCAAGTGTAGTGCTAAAAAGAATTCAACAAGAAAAAAGGAACAATTACAGTGAAAATGATTGCAAAAACTGGTGCCAAGTGTAGCATTAAAAGATCCAAATAAACTCAACTTGTATAGATGCTACCATTTAAATTATTTTTCAACTTTTTGATAAATAAAGCACAGCCAAAAACCTATTCATATGTACAACAAGATAACCAGCCCAAGAGACCAACAATTTGATCCCCTCAATAAGTACTTCAAGCCCCTTCCCTTAAAGGTATCCAATAGACAATCCATGCTCCACCAATTGGTGTCACTCCATCTGATAGTTGACCATGTTCTACAGGGTCAACAGCTAGTGACAACCAACAATGAGGTGAATCTGATCATGGCTAAGGTAAGACCACTCTTGGCCAACAGGAATTAGTTAAACCCTACACTGGAGGTTTAACATACTATTCCAGAGATATATGCAGATGTTAAACTGGCAATATGCAAGCTCCAGTAGAAGTTGAAAAGCATGAGTTGAAAATTTTTACTATTTATTGCAAAAAACAGCAAATAATCTTCTCATCAATGCCTACAACCTGATATATCTAATATTATCTTCCTAACATATAATGCTGGAATAAGGTTGTGATTCTCATTATCCACAAGTAAGACCTTCATTCACGTCCAAAATGCCAGATCAAAATGATAGCCCGATAATTCTCTGAAACAAAAGAAAAAAGGTTACAAAAATCCCACTCGCCTAGACCTCATTAAGAGCACCAACATATGCCATATATTTGCAGCAGTTATCACAAACTGTCAATACCATAGAAATCTCAGCTAACGATTTCTTTATCCTATGAAGAACGAATCAAATGAACAATCAAACAGAAAAAGAGAATCAACATCATACAAAAGAGAAAGAAAACGTGCCATAATTCGAGTGATGATCCAAAACTTATTTTGACATCTAACAAAACTTCCAATATCCAAGCTCCAAGTTTTAACTTACACAGGTTCAGCATTCGGCCCATATTTTGCAAATTGAACCATAATGTTTCTACCATCAACATTTCGCCCTATCAACAGAACAAGAGCAAGAATCAGAAATTTCTCTGGTAAAATTACCAATTTCAACCGCACAACAACAGATATCAAGACTAATTTTTTTATAAAAAAAGGAGCAATGAAAATATAATTAAACTTGCCATCGAGCTTGTCCACGGCTTTCTGAGCCTCATCAGCATACTTGTACCTCACGAATGCAAATCCCCGCGAATCCCCAGTCCTTCATGCCCACGAGAAACCAACATAAGCGAAAATACAACCCGCAAACCTGGAAATCTCGAACCCTAGAGCGAAATTTAAGCATCATCACACCTACGGTCCCTTGGGATGAAGACGTCAACCACCTTGCCATATCGATCGAAGAGGGGGAAGAGATCATCCGCGGTGGTACCTATGAATCCCCCCAAAAAAAAGACAATCAGAACGAGCTGGTCAGGAGAAAAGGGAGAGAAAAGAGACGGTACTCACGGAAGCTGATGTTGAGAACGAGAAGCGAGTAGGTATCCCTGATGTCCGGCGGGCCGGATCGGCCGAAGTGCGACATGATCGAAGGAGGGGGCAAGCGGATTGGATGGAGCTAGGGTTAGGGTTTCGGGGAGGCGCGTGTTTTTTCGAAGGGAAGGGCTATCTCCGGTATCAATGTGCTTACAGATATAGAGATATATATATATATATATATATATATATATATATATATATATATATATATATATATATATATATATATATATATATATATATATTGTGTATGTATATGTATACGTGTATATGTGATATAATAATTTATGTATATACATACATACATCTGATATATATACACGTATATATTCATATATATACATATGTGATTTGTGATATATATATATATGTGGTATATATATATATATAAATCTATTATATACATATATACATCTGCATATAAATACATTATATATATATGTACATGTATATGTATATATACATATCCGTTGAACGATATTTGCTCCTCCAGAACCCAATATCAATCTTGCTTGTTGCTTTCCAACCCGGTCCAACTTTGAGAATTTCATAAACCCTAATGACTTGTTCAAATTTCCGGTGCACGAAGACAGCAGAGGCGAAAGAAGGAAAGAACGAGCGAGCGAGCGAGGGAGAGATGGGGAAGCGGATGAGGCGAGGCAGCCGGTCCCCAACGTCCTCCTTCTCCGTCCTCAGCCATTCGGTCCTCCTCCGCCGCATCGCCTCCTCGAATCTCCCTTCGGACCCCTCCTCCCTCGACGTCGACGCCGTCGTCCACCACCTCCGCTCCCACTATCCTGACTACGCCCGCATCAAGCTCCAGCCCTTCACCCTCCGCGTACAGCGCACCATCGACTCCCTCCGCCGCCGCCCCACCGCCGACGACGATGCACCCCCCTCTAGTGAGAGGCCCGGCCGCTCCGACCTCTCCGAGCAGCGGCTGCTCCGGTCGGAGTCCGATTCCTTCGACGACTCGACCTCCACCTCGGACGACTGCGCCTTCCAGGCCAAGATGGGGCCGGAGTTCGATTTAACGAAGTCGCTGCTCCGCGATAGCTACGGCAAGCGGGCGAAGCCGAGGAACGGGAAGGAGGATAACATGGAGATTGAGGCGGCTGCGGATAAGCCGAGGAATGTGGAATTGGTTGATAGGGGTGGAGGAGGTAGTGGGGTCGAGACCCCTGTGGTTGAGAAGGGGAGGGGTGGCGGAGGTGAGGTAGATGATGGGGAGGAAGGGAGGCAGGGGCCAAGGTTTCGGGATCTCGGTGGGATGAAAAGGGTGCTGGAGGAACTGATGATGGAGGTGATTGTGCCGCTGTGCCATCCGCAGCTGCCCAAGTGGCTAGGGGTGAGGCCAATGGCCGGGATTCTATTGCACGGTCCGCCTGGGTGTGGCAAGACAAAGCTTGCGCATGCCATCGCCAATGAGACCGGTGTTCCTTTCTATAAGATCTCTGCTACCGAAGTGGTCTCCGGTGTCTCTGGTAAGATCCAGTTGCAATTTGTTCGTCTGCCATATTCTTCTATCAATTTAGTCACCTAAGTTCGCAAATAGCCTACTTGTTTTATGTTTTTTTTTTTTTTTTTTTGGTACAATACATGTTTTATGTTCGAGATGAAGGATTTTTCACTCGTGATATAAGCACATGGAGAATGTACATATTGGAATTTCATACAACCAAGATGAACTTTGGTCATATTTCTTTTAGCACGTAATGAGGGCTTAACTGAAATGCACTCTTATCATGAAATACCGTTGCCAATTTCTTAAGCTCATAAACTCTCATGAGTCACTAGTGCTTGGTTTGGTGCTTTGGGACAAGCTAAGTACCCATGAGAGATGGTTGTGGACTGCGCTTGAATGACATTTGGAGACTGTTTCCAAGATTTACCTCCAGACATGAATAACTTCAGAGATAATACCATGCAACTATGATGCATGACCTTGACCACAAACTAATGTTGTTTGGATATTCAACACTCTGGCTGCACATCAGATAAACAACCAACTCCCCAGCGCTATGATAAGTGATCTATGATTCTAGTATATGGCCCACAATAATGATAGGCTTGTAATCATGAAACCAAATGGTTTTGTAGTCACCTCTAACCTTTGTTTGTTTGATTTTGTTTGGAGGTCAAGCAAGTGGTTGGGCCTTCAAATAAAGGGATAGGAGTATCAAGACCTAGATTACTGTAGCCCATCACTGAGGAAGGTATGAAAATCACTATAAGAACAAATGATAATATTGCCAAAGCACCAATTCCACTACTTAAAAGATCGGCAGAAAATGGGGTATAATAATGTTGGTGCCAAGCCCTCTACTCACCGGTTAAGGACAGATCATTAAGAAAGATCCTTCTTTTGTTGCTAAAAAAATTAAATAATGCTGCAAAAATAATGTTAAAAGATTATAGTCATATCTGAAATATATGATTTATCCTAGAGAAATAATGAGGCATAAAAATTAGCTACTATCTCAAGATTGTAGGTCATTTCTACCTTTCTATCTGAATACTTCTTGGATTTAGAATGGAATTCTGTGCTATTTGATAAAATCCCTGGTCCATTGTATGACCTGATGTTGTTACTCAACTTTATGCTTTTGATATTTTTATATATGGATATATGACAGTGAATCTTGAGATTGATTTTTCTAATCATGCACAAACTAACTGCTTAATTACTTGAACCTTTTTTTCTTTACCTTATTGTAGGCATAGTATTGTAAATTATATATAAGCCTCGAATTATTCATGTTTTTCTCCCATGGGTGAATGATTCTCCTATGCTTTTTTTTTGCTGTGTTTCTGTTTATCTTCTTTATTACTGCATTATTGTCTTGGTCATTCCATTCAAAGTAGTATCGCCAACAAGCTGAAGTTTTGAATGTTTGTTTACACATGGTTATTTCAGGTGCTTCAGAAGAAAATATACGTGACCTTTTCAAGAAGGCATACAGAACTGCCCCTTCAATTGTTTTCATTGATGAGATAGATGCCATTGCTTCCAAGAGGGAAAACCTGCAGAGGGAGATGGAACGCCGGATAGTTACGCAATTAATGACTTGCATGGATGAGGCCCACCAGACACTTAGATCAAGCGATGCTAATTTGGAGTCAGAAGCATCTGAGAAAAAAGCTGGCTATGTTCTTGTAATTGGAGCCACAAATAGACCAGATGCGGTGGACCAAGCATTAAGAAGGCCTGGGCGGTTTGACCGAGAGATCATTTTGGGTGTCCCTGATGAAAATGCACGGGTTGAGATTTTGTCAGTACTTACTCGCAACCTTAGACTTGAGGGTGAATTTAACCTCTTCAAAATAGCAAGGTCCACACCAGGTTTTGTTGGAGCTGATTTGGAAGCATTAGTGAATAAAGCGGGAAACCTGGCAATGAAGAGAATAATAGATAGAAGAAAATCTCGACTTTCTTCTGAGCTTAAAAACAAGAACACTGAGGACTGGTGGAGGCAACCTTGGGCCCCTGAAGAAATGGAGAGCCTTAGTATTACAATGGCTGATTTCGAGGTAACCTACTAAAAGTAACACCTCCCTCCCCCCCCTCCCCTCAAACCCTGCTCTCTTCTCTTCTGTGTGTGTGTATTTGTGTGTGGGGGTGGGTGCATCTTGCATGCTCTTGCACATGTGCATGCCTATGCATGTGCATGCATTTGTTTGTGATATATGTACTTAAGGAAGCGACAATATCTTGTTCGTCTTTTCATTACCCAAATTTCTTTTTGTTCTTTTTGCTTTTATATTAATTGCATATATTGAATTTTTCCCTGTAACCTTTAACTCTTTGTGGGGAAGTGTGCTTTATTGCCCTTGTTGTTATGCTATAGCCTATTTTAGTATGTCTTTTTCCCTGCTGTCAGCAGATTCATAAGCATAGTTGTCTCTTTCTACCACTTGTTGCTCTATATTTTGATGCTAATAACTATTCCTTGAACAGATGGCATTTCTATTTTCTGCTTGTTCTGTTGGCTGCATTATATTATCTTAGTTGCCTAGAAAGAGTTACACATGCAACTAGGCATTTCTTGGAAGACCCATCCAAGAAAACGGATTGATTTGGTTTCTGACAAATTTGGAAGTGTCTCAGAAATAACTAGGGAAATGTCTGTAAGGTTCAAGAAGGAATAGCTGTCTTAAAAGTGTTGGATATATGGGAATCAACAAGTCCTTAAAAGTATTGGACATATGGGAAACAACAAGTCAACTTCTGTTCATTTCCCGCATGTTTCAAAACTCTTTACTGTTTCCTACATTAGGGGTTGCACCACATCAACATGTTTATGCTCTACACACACATCAACATGTTTCTGTTCTACACATGAATGAGATCATCTGTTTTCTAATGCTTCAACTATGCTTTGGTAGATCTGCAAATGTTAATCTTTTGATGTTATAGCTGTTTGCTCACCACTACAGCTTCTATATGATGTTAATGAAATTAACCTGTAAGTGAAGCACTTGCCTACCCATCTACTACTATGGTATTTTTCTGCTTATTTGTTTAAAATTTAAGATGCATAGTTTTCTAGTTTTCTTTTTCTTTTGCAGGAAGCAGCTAAACTGGTTCAACCATCTTCCAGAAGAGAAGGATTTTCCTCGATACCTAATGTTAAGTGGGAGGACGTTGGTGGTCTTAACTCATTGAGGAGAGAGTTTGATCGTTATGTTGTTCAACGAATAAAACACCCTGAGAAATATGAGGTAAATTTTTATCTTTGGAATATTATTGCATGTAAAAAGTATCAGGGAATTTGAAGTGATGTAAGGCTTTCTTGTTGTATGTTGCAGTTACTTTCTTTAATGTTTTGCGTATTGCCTTGTTTGCCAATTGTGGTCATTTTAGTTGAATGAAGTTTTCTTTCTGTATGCAAATGATAACATTGATGGGGACCCAAAAGTGATATCATATTTTCTTCTTGCATTCTGTTACTAGTAGCTAAGTGAAGGTATTCCATAAGTTTGTCTGTACATGTAACTGTCATCAAGTCTAGTACCTAATTTCAGTTGCTTACCATCTGAATTGAAATCTTGGTCTGACTTCTTGTTTGCTTACTTGATGAATGATAATAATGTGGGATTTGCATTATAATAGTCAGTCACCAGCATTCTAGTTACTAGTAATGTTAAATACCGAAATGGACTTTGGTTGTTAGTATATCCTCTTTTATCTTGATGTAAATGTGTTCTTCAGGAATTTGGAGTGAACTTGGAGGCTGGGATTTTGCTTTTTGGGCCTCCTGGTTGTGGCAAAACATTGATTGCCAAGGGTGTAGCAAATGAGGCAGGGGCAAGTTTTATACATATCAAGGTTTGCTTTTTGCTCTTTTTTTATTTTTACTTTTGTTCAACCACACCAATTATTCTTCATATTACATGCTTTTTTTTTATGGTTTAATGTATTATATGAAAGTTTTTTGAAAATATTTTTTCAACTTGTAATATGACTACTTAATATTGCTGAAATTTAGGGGCCTGAACTTTTGAACAAGTACGTTGGTGAGAGCGAGCTGGCAGTTAGAACAATTTTCAGCCGTGCCCGAACATGCTCTCCATGTATACTGTTTTTTGATGAGGTAGTTTGATAACTGTTATGACATTTAGTACTTTATGTCCTTTGGTAAATGTTGTAATCAGTAACTGTACATATCACATTTTTTAGTATCCTACACTATTACGTTACTATTTTTATGATGAATCTATATCATATCTAATTCAAATTCCAAATAATGTGAAGTTTGGCGACACACCTCCCCTACATCATTTATGTTTTCTGCAATTTGTGATGGAAGCTCCCAGGGTTTTGATCACAACTAGCAACCAGCACAAGTGTTAGTCCTATAAACTGAAAGAGCTGCAGAAGATGGCTCACAGTGTATGGTTAACCAGATGCTTTTTTAAGATGGAAATCTGCACCCACCATGCATCAGTTGCGCCTCCATGATATTACAAGTCCTATACACATGTAACACACCTAGGGCACTTGTGAGAAGAACCACCTGCTGACTCTTGAAAGACCGTCGCAACCTACAGCCCACTGCTAGTCTAATTTTAGAAACAACTTTATTATGCAAAGGGTTCCAAAAAAATGAAATTATTCTAGAATTGCACCGGTTCAATTACTGGGAGGCTTGCCCCAAATTTCACATAAATTGGGTCTCTTAATTAAAGGTAGAGTGTGCTCACCCACTTAGGGTCCGGATTTGCTTATATGGGTTACATCCACCTAGGTTGAGGTGATGGTGTGCTAACCTACTCCTTTATACCTAACTAGGTTTTAAGCTGTAGATTTGACAGTTAAAAGGAAGCATCTTTAGAACTATTAAATGTTTATGTTTTGCTTTGGGTGCTAGATTGATAACGGCAAAAAGTCCTAGGGTAGGATTATTGTTTATAGCTTGTTTATTAGGTATATATTTAGTTGAACAAATCTTAGAGTTGCCAAAACTTGAAAAGTTTTAGTTGCCTTCTTAACATGGAGTAATATGGTAATCAAATTTTATTATCCATGAGGCTTGGGCATCAATAATGCAGCAATTTTATGGCTTTTGTAAATTTCTTCTTGGACTAAAATAGTTAAGTAAAAGGAGAGCTAGGTCACCTATAAAAGGAGATTATTGCTGACTAGTCTGGAAGACTCTTTTGATTGTGTAAAGCATCACTTTTGAGAGCAGAAAATTCCTGAAGCTAATGTGGTTCTTCGATGCAGGACCATAGGGGATGGCCTGTGAGTATGTAAGTGGACCTAGGGAAGATATTAAAATAGGTTTTAGTCAACAAACCAGCCTGGCATCCTGTTACAGGAAATCAGGCAGGTGTTTTTTTTTGGACTGTTGTGAAAATTTCTAGGGTCAATGATTTCTGTTTTGAATTTTTATGAGAGGTGTCAGTCCTATGGTAATGAATCTAGGGTTGATTGGGTGATTGGTGAGTAATGATTGCTGGCCCATAAAGTATTTCATTTTGCTAAGATGAAAGTATGCAGTAATTTGATGTGTGATATGCAGAAAAAAATAGGATATTGAGACAATGGTTCTGCAAAAGATAAGTTTAAGATAGGAAAATGAGATTGCAGCAAAGGAGTAATGTAAACTAGAAATTGAAGTAAGAAGGAAATTGGTGGAGGGAAGAATTAGATATAGAGAGATACTAGTCGACATTAGTGAATTGTTCTTGTATTCACATGGCATAATACAAGTACTTTTACATGATCTTAGTCTTGTGCATCATGATAACCCTTGGATATGGCACTTTGTCAAATTTGGCCATGGGGAGAGACCAGAAAATCAGATGGGGGGAAAAGTTGATGCTGAGCTGAGCCTGGAAGATGGCCTGGCTGTGTACAAAAGAGCTTAGTGGGTGGAGGAGGTGTAGAGAGGTGCTTTTGATAAGGAAAGGCACTAAGTGGAGCATTGTGAGAGGAGAAAAATAGAAGGGAGATTCAAGGTTGTGCTTCATTTTTAAGAGTTGATATGTGCAATCCACGTGATTGCTTTTAAAAGAAACAGTATCTGCCACTAGCTTTCCTCTCAGTCATCCAACATTTTAAGAGGGATTGGTGTTATTTACAGGACATGAAGTGGGGAAGCCAGGGGCTCTTCATTTGTTTTTTTTCCTTTCTTCTTTTTTCTTTCCTTTTGAAAAGGAGCATTTGATGGATGGCTATGTTCCTTCATTAGAGAGTGACAATGGGTCTATTTGCCAACCCAAGTGTGGTCTAACTATAGCAAAATATGCCTAAGCCTACTTGAATAACTTGAGTAATGCTTTTTCTGCAAATGTCGATGGGAATACATGTCCGTGTGCCTCCACCTAACTTTGGGGTCAGTTTTTGGTGAAGTCCTTGTATCCCTAGTGTTGGGAGTGCAATGGATAAGTACACCTGCATGATAGGCAGACAATGTAACATTACTTTTCTCTATGCATGAAACTGAAAATTTAAGTGACAGAACTTGACCGATCCTACATGCCCTTTAACTGGAGTTACATCCTTATCTTTCATTAGTTTTTATGTCAGTTACAGGGTGGAAAGGCTGAATGGTAGGGTCGAGAAGTTTTCACAATTGTCTATCAACATTAATTCAATATTTTAGATGTTAATGCCAAATTCCTAGACAAGGCAAATTAGGCAACGGAGAGGCTTTCAACGTTACCAAAGCTAGTTGGCAAGTATAGAGGTCAATCTTATTGGTTACAGTTTAAGCACGTTCAACCAATGAGAAACTTTCATGAATTTGCTTAGACTTGGAAGGAGTTAAGATAAAGGGGTTTGGTTCAATATTGAACCTCTTTGGATGCCTTAAGTCTTGTAAATTTATCTTCCTAGAACTAATGTTGTCAATGTGGCTTCCTGGATGCCTTGGCAGCATCACCGCTCAAACACCTGCCAGATTATTGATTGCAACTAAGTATGAAGTGCAGATGACGATTGGATCAGTTAGCAATCTCCGAGATATTCTATAGATAGCTAAAACTGGAACTCATGGACAATTTACTTAAGCAGAGGTTGCATAAGCAAATGTGCAAAATACTTAAGAGAAAAAAAGGGAAACTGTACATTTAGTTTGTCATGGATTCATATAACATAATATGTTCAGTGTGTCCAAAACTCACAGCAAGAACACGGAAGCATGTTTTCAGGTTATATGAGGGCTCTTGCTGAGACTGCCTACAACTTCATAGCCCTAATATAAGCATAAAATACAGTATGTAATACCTCCAAAGTCAATTTTCTTAAGTTATTGATGTGCGATATTTGCCTCTGTTCCCTTTTGATTATGGCAGGTGGATGCTTTGACAACTAAACGAGGAAAAGATGGAGGGTGGGTTGTTGAACGTCTCCTAAACCAGGTTGGATTGTCAAATAGTTTTCTCTTCTTGTTGCATTCTTCTTTCTATCTATACTCATTTCATTCAGGATTTGATCGATATTAAACCTCTTATCCTCATGTCTAAACCTAAATCATTTTTTTTAACCTATGCAGCTACTTATTGAGCTAGATGGTGCTGATCAGCGACAGGGTGTTTATGTCATCGGAGCTACGAACAGGTGTGACAGATCTATTCCCCCTTTTCTCTATATGTCATTGCTGGGTTTCATTTTGAGCTTTAAGCTAAAATATTGGTTTTTCTATGCAGACTTGAGGTAATGGACCCTGCTGTACTTAGGCCAGGCAGATTCGGGAAGGTTCTTTATGTTCCACTACCTTGTGCCGATGAGCGTGGATTAATTCTCAAGGCACTTGCACGAAAGAAGCCTATTTCTGCTGATGTAGACTTAGATGCCCTAGCCCATAGAGAGGCATGCAACAATCTCACTGGGGCTGATCTGGCTGCTTTGGTATGACTTATGGTCTATTTGCCTTTTCTCCAGTTGTTTTCAAAGGTTTTAGTAGGGTGTAGTACATCTGGACTAATTAAGTAGATCTTTCTAGGCATGCTATTCATAAATGTTATTAAGTAAGAATTCTTATTATTTTCTTGCATCTGCACTTGTGATTTTGTTCATTTGACCATTGCAGCAATTATTTAGTTATCTTTGTTTTTAATTTTCATCAGATGAATGAAGCTGCCATGGCTGCCTTGGAAGAGAAGCAGAATTCTATAGATCAAGGAACTGCAAGTAGTGATCCATGGAATATTAAGATATCACATTTTGAGCAAGCTTTGCAGAAAATCACACCATCTGTCTCAGAGAAGGTATAACTAGAACTTTTGGGTCATGGCTTGGTATAAATCAGATTTCAGACTTATCAGTATTACATGCTTTCTATGTTTTATATATTTTGAGGCAACCTATGAAGCATGGACACATGCAATACAGATAGAACATGATATGGATAAGCTGATCTAGCAGGTCTTGAAAATATAGGATAGAATATTGCTGAGTGAGGCATGGCTTATCATTTCCTTGCAATAACATCAACATCACAAAATTCTAAAATTAATTATCCATCATGTCCATCATTAAAAGGTTGACATTGATCCACCCCCCAACCCCCGAACCCAAAACAAAAAAAAAAAAAAACCCAAAAAGAAACAGAAAAAGAACTCGCCGTTGCCAAACATGTCCAGGAAAAATCCTGGATCCTTAGTCTAATTGGAGAGCCTTTTATTCAATTTTGAAAAACAATACACTTAAATATAAGTGTCCAAGACAGAACAATTCTAATGACAGTTCTGCATGGTAAGACATGAAAACCTGTTGTTTGTTTATGCATTCAATCTCTGTTGTGCACTAAATCTACACAAAGGGGCCAGCAGTGGGGTGATAAAGGCTGGTGGATCACAGGTTATCACGTGTGCTACATTGCAACTATCCATAGACAAGAACCTTCCAATGTATGTCCCCGTCATATTTGATGCACGTTGGTATCAGATATTGGGACAGCATGCGTGTCCCAAGGGACAGCATCTTGAAACATGATCTACAGCGTGTGATGGCAAAGCTGGTGTTTTTGCTCTGAGCTTTGGATCACATCCATGCCCACATTGGTTCTGGTGACTTATCTTTTAAAATTGATCCCAAGTTGCAAACATAGCATTCTGTTAGTTCTTTCTTGCAGTAATGAACTTTAAGCTTTTTATCACATTTGAACTGGGTATAATTTTTTGCAAATCTATAAAATTTCTATTGTTTTTGCCGTTAATATAAAAGAGAACTAAAACAAAAGTAGCCTAGGCCATATTGACAATTCTAGTGGAGACATTGCTGGTCTTGCTTTTCTACCCTTTCATCTCACTTTATTCCCTCTGAATACATATTTTTCCATCTTTTTTTTTTCTTACCGGAAGTTGACTTGTTAGAATGACAACACATTTGCATGTTACTTTCTTTGACAATATAAAATATATTCTATTGCTAGCAAAAAACACTTCAGGTTCTTCTAGATTTCAAAGAATAATCCTACTTGCCTCGTTGGATGCCATGGAAACTAATCAAATGCTTTTCTTTTTTGGGCGAAGCAGGAAAGGATCTACTATGAGACCTTATCCCAAACCTTCAGAGCAGCTTGAAAATACTCATGTTTCACTCTTTAGTTGATATAGCATGGAAACCAGCCTGCAGTCTCAGAACCTCACAAATCTATCTTGCAACATAGCAGGATGATCAAGGGGTCAGTCAAAGTGTATTTGCTTAATCTTGGTTTTGCTATTCTTCACACCTGGCTATTTTGATGATTCGGTAGAAAGCTGCAGAGAAGCTGCTCAGCATGTTGGTAGAAGTTTGTTCAACCCTACCCATTCTCGATGAAGACCCGAGTGGAGTTTATGGTCTACTTATCTAAGTTTGATTGCTTCCAATCGGAAATATTGAGATAACCAATTGCGGAGCCTACAATTTTGCCTGTTTCAGAGTTTTCATTCCCATGTATTTTTCTACGGTGGTTTCCGTTTTTTATGTATTTTAAACAGGAGGTTTGTATTAATAATGCAATTTATTTGTGGCAATATTAATAGAGCCGCCAATTTTTGACCAATATCCGCTGATTTAAAAATGAAGGGAATTTGAATCTAGGTACCTTGGTTAAATGATTAGTCTTTTGTTTTTTATTTGTGGAGGATGGTTAGAGGCGGTGGGCTATACAATGAGGATTGCACTCTTCCAACATCTCTTGCTCCTCAGATCCTGATGGAGGTGGTATTTGAACCTAGATCTATAATGCACCTTGATCATTAATAGAAAAAATTGGAATAGGTGGCAGTGAACAATAAATATATTTATTGGAGTAAATTATAAAAATTCTTCAGAGATTATAAATAAAATACATTTATATCTTCTAATTTAAAAAAAAAACTACACTTGACTTATGATGTTTATTTTTATTTAATATTTTAATCTATAAATTAATAAAATATTAGTCAAACGGTTAACCTTAGGTAGAATTGAAATAATATATCAGAAAATATTTTAGAAACCACCTAAGACATAACAATATATATATACCTATTTATCAAGAATAAATTAAACTTTTTATATAAAATAAATGACTTTATGAACATCGTTAATTTAACTTGGTATAAATATAGATTTTATAAATTATTTATTTTTTTTAAAAAAAGTATAATTTATTTTATTTATTAAATTTAGCTCAAGCTTCTTCTTTTTTTCTTAAAGAAATTACTCGCATTCCCAGCATAACGTATCCATTAAATGCTTCTGTATTAAGCGTGTACTTGCGCCAGCCGTGCCTCAGACGCGAATCCAAACTCCCCACGTTTCACGCCCGTAAGAAGACACGCAAAGCTTTAAAAGGTGGGATCGGATGCGGTAGGCGAAAAGCCCGCAAAACACGACAAGGCTATAAAATAAAAGAAATAAAGTGAGACACAGAGGAGACGGCGCTTCAAGAAAGAAAGAAGTCGGTGCATCTGTCTTGCCGACCAATCATGACGGCTTCTCCCTGCGGTTAAAACCAGAATCGCTCTTTCCCAAATCCATCCTTATTCCTATCCCTATCCCCATCGCCCCCCCCTCTCCTCTCCAAATCCGCTATTCCTTTCTTCCCCACTCTTTCTTCCTTCTTCTCTTCCTTCTCCCCTTCCGATAATTTATTTTTTTACTCGTTATCGGAAGGAGGAATACCCAGATCTAGGGTTTTTATATCTCTCTTTTATTCTCTTTATTCTCTCTGTTTCCTTCCCCTTATTCTGTTTCTTTGTTCTCTTCTCTTGGGGGAGGGGAGTCCATCTTAGCCATGAGGGGGCCAGCGGAGCACGCGGCGGCGGCGGGGACAGCGGTGGCGGAGGAGGCCGATAGGGATAAAAAGAGGCGCCGCCGTCAGAATCGGCGATCCAAGCAAACCCTCGTCGGGCTGCCAGGTTATGTCTGGATTCCATGGTTTGGTTAAATTGTGATCTTTCGATTAGACATCCCATTTTTCTGAGGCTTTTTGGGGTTTTGATAGGGGGAAGCTGCAGCTCGATGGACTCGGTGTACGGGCAGCCACCGGAGTGGTTGGAGAATTCGAGAGGGGGTGCCGGTGGGGGCGGTTTGAAGGTTGGGCTGCAGAAGGCGTTTAATGTTGGCTTCAGCTCCCTCCCGGCGATGCATATTAACGATGAGGGTGATGCTGGTGGGATGACGGCTGGGTTACTGCCATGTAGTGTTGCGGGAGGGGAGATCTCCCGATCCTGCCCCTTGCCGAACTCATCTTCTCCCTTGAAGGATCCGATGGATGCAACGGCTCCCTGGAACACAGCAAAGAAGTATTTTGCTCCTTACTGGTCGGAGCAAGAAGTGGAAGAAGCGATTGAGGTATCTTGAGAGTTTGAGTTGGTCTTTTAGATTAGGAGAGGAACTCAAGAAGAAGGAGAGATACTGATGATGAATTTATGTGTGTTTTTGTGTTCATGTTCATGTGCAGAAAGGGAAAGCCTTTAAAGCTACTTTTCGTGTGAATGCATATAATAGTCTCGAGGTGGGGACTCGAAGCTTGGTTGGACTTTTGATCAATTAAGTGCTTTCTTGTTGTATTCTTATCGTTTTTTCTTGTTTCCAACAGAGTAAGCCTAAATGAACAATGGGTTCTCTGATGTTGCAGGCCTACTGTACCATAGATGGTGTACCAGTGGATGTTCTTATCAATGGAGTTGCTGCACAAAACAGAGCGGTAAATAATTTCTTTAGGTTTTTAAAACTACCTTATGCTCCTTTATTTTGTTTATATGCCGGATACTGAGTTTTGGGAGTATATGTTTTGGATTCATTGATAGTATATGTGGATCGCAATATGTATATCTGCTTCTGGCTGACAGAAATGAGTTGAAGTATGGCCATACAATGGAACAAATATCCAATATGAACATATCCCTAACACCAGAAAATGTAGTTAATTCCAGCATTGGATATTAAATTATTAATCCTATTTAGAATGTAGTTAATTCCAGCATTGGATATTAAATTATTAATCCTATTTAGGCTACTCTCAGTTTAATTTCTCATAAGGTTCCATGATTCAAGGACAAGATAATTGTGAGCAGTGGAGCATCAACAATCCCTCATTGTTAGAATCAGTTATATGTGAGTTTTTGTTATTACAACAGTTCAGTTGTATGTATGCGGATATCCAGTTACATATATTGAGACTTTATATGCACTGGAACATGGATTGCAATGCAAACAAACTTTATTTATTCATATTTATATCCAAATCCAGATTCCATTTTGGATATATAATTTAAATATGTATTTGATTGTACTAGGATGGACATAGAAGTAGATTGATTATATTGAACCTTGCATATTTGTATGTAGTACATGAATTATTGATTTCTTGCATAGCAAGAACTGTATATGTCTTGTAAGTTGATCAGTTCTGTGACTTGTTTGCTGGGAAGTTTTTGAAAACTGTGAAATGGCAGTATTTTTTGTTTCAATGTTGCGTATATGTTGTCATTTGTTATCTGATGTTTTTTGTATCGTTTCTTTCTTGAATGAAACATGCCATTAGTTTTTCTTAAACCAATCATCCATTTCTGGTTTTACTAGATCATCAGACAGACCAATTGTTGATGGATCATTTGTTCAATTAATAAAAGTAATTACCATATTTTAGCTTATTGGAATTATATCCGGTCCTTAGAACCACCTGTGGAAGGACCTATTACTGTATTTTTAATAAATGGTCCTTGGGATCATCCACCTTATGTTCTGTGCTTACTGTGAATCTTTGTTTTCATCAGGGCATCATAATACTGACTTTATTTTGCATTGTGTTGCTAGCATTTATCTTAAAAGATATTATCAACATAATATTTTGGAGTAATTTTTTGATTAAAAATTTAATTATTATAATATATTATCTGAAGTGGCATTGCATCTACACCTTTTTTTTTCTTTTATGAAAATTAATGCTAGTATCACATATGATTTCATATTGAATTGGCACTGCTGTGTGCATAAGTATGCAGGTTTAGTACAATAACGGATGACATTGGCATTTTCCTGATGTTTTATGGATGTGGTTTTATTTGACAAAGCCTTCTCGATCTTGTAGATTGAAGGCGATGTTGTTGCTGTCATGTTGGATCCTGTAACATCCTGGACTAGGTTGAAAGGATCAAATGTGCATGGCAATCCTGTTCTGGCAGATGATTCTAATATTCTCTCTGAAGCCCGAGAAGTGGTTGACAATAAATGTGCTGGGAAAGAACGGTTGGATGCCAACTGTGGTTGCTACACTTACAGTAATGGCTTGCTCCCATTGGACAAGAGGTGCCAATTTAATGATAATGGTGGTATTAGTGAAGTTGTTCATAGCAATCCGGGAAATGGACCTGGCATCTCCAATAAAAAGTGTATTGTACAGCAGTCTAATCCCCCAGAAAATTCAAATATGCAGGCTTTTGAGCAGGGGGAAGCTGCAAGAGCTTTAGAGCGGATACGTGCCATGATAAACTCTTACCCATCAAAACGGCCAACTGGAAGAGTCTTATCTATCATCAGAATGTCTCCTCGCCGTGGAGCGGTAATTGGTTTTCTTAGTTCTAGGAAGTGGCTTCCTGAAGGGGAAGGATATGGAAATCTGGTTAGTAGTCATGTTTCAAAAAACAAGAACCTTGTATCCTTATCTGATGAGGATTACATACAACTGATACCTACTGATCCCAAATTCCGAAAGATGGTTGTTACTGTCGGCAGCTTAGCAGACTCTGTAAAGAAAAGGCTGAAAAATGGTGACACAACAGTTGAAAAAGAATTAGTTGCTGCACACATAGATGAGTGGAGTGAGGAAAGTCTTTGTCCTCAAGCTCGTGTCATACATATTCTGGGACGAGGTGGTGAAATTGAACCACAAATCGGTGCCATCTTGTTTGAAAATGCAATTTGTGCTGCAAAATTTTCAACTGAATCACTGGCTTGCCTTCCAGATGTACCTTGGAAAGTCCCTGTAAAAGAGTTTGAAAGTAGACATGATCTCAGAAATATTTGCACTTTTACAATTGATCCATCTTCTGCAATTGACCTGGATGATGCTTTATCTGTAGAAATAATATCTGATGAAATATTTCGTGTTGGTGTTCACATTGCGGATGTCTCATACTTTGTTCTTCCGGACACAGCATTAGATACTGAAGCTCAAATTCGATCTACCAGCGTTTATATCTTACAACACAAGCTGCCGATGCTGCCTCCAAAACTTTCTGAAGAAGTGGCATCACTTATTCCGGGGGCAGATAGACTTGCCTTGTCAATTATTTGGGATATTGATCGCTTTGGGAACATCAAGAATCGCTGGATAGGCCGATCCATTATCCAGTCATGCTGCAAGCTGTCATATGAGTTTGTTCAAGATATCATTGATGGATCATTTGATGTTGATCAACCTAGTCTGTCAGGAAATTCAGGTCCTCAATTGCATGGCCAGTTTAAGTGGAAGGATGTATTTGAATCCCTCAAAAGCCTTCATGAGATCTCTAAGAAGCTGAGAGACATTAGATTTAAAGATGGAGCCCTTTGGCTTGAAACTGCTAAGCTTGTTTTCTTGTTTGATGAGTGTGGAACTCCATATGATAGCTTGCTTAATGAGAGAAAGGAGTCATGTTCTCTTGTTGAGGAATTTATGCTTTTGGCAAATAGGTCTGTTGCTGAAGTCATATCCAGGGCTTTTCCTGATTGTGCCTTGCTACGCAGGCATCCTGAACCAAATTTTCGAAAGCTTAAAGAGTTTGAAGCATTTTGTAGCAAACATGGTTTTGAGTTGGACACTTCATCCTCTGGTCAACTTGACCTTTCATTGTCCAAAATAAGGGAGAAGCTAAAGGATGATCCTGTATTGTTTCATATTCTCATTTCATATGCTTCAAGGCCGATGCAGTCAGCAGCATACTTCTGCACTGGGGATCTGAAAGGCAGGGAAAATGATTGGGCTCATTATGCACTGTCAGTTCCCTTCTACACACATTTTACTTCCCCATTGCGAAGGTATCCTGATATAATTGTGCATCGGACATTGTCAGCTGTACTTGATGCTGAAGATAATTATTCAAAGAAAAAACAGAATTTGCTTGGAGCATACAAGGGTGAAGCATCAGGCAGTGAAATTGCAAGCAGATGTTTTTCTGGCCTTTATTTTGATAAAGTTGCTGCTGAATCTGAAGAAGGTAGTCAAATATTATCAGCTGCTGCTTTGAAATTTAAAGTTCCTGGAACTGAGGTACTTGCAGAAGTTGCTGCATATTGTAATGAAAGAAAAGTAGCTAGCAGGCATGCTGAGGATGCTGGAGAGAAAGTCTATCTCTGGGCTCTGCTGAAGAAGAAAAAGGTATTTAATTAGCCCTTATGCCATATCTGCCATCTTTTTTTCTTGTTCCATTGTATCCTAATACTTGATGACAAAAATGTGTCAGCAGTAGTTATTGCTTTTTATGCCGCATGCAAACTGCTCTCATTTCATAAATTTCTGCTCTTTTCCTGTGACTCCAAAAATTGAAGTATTGATCACAGCAGTATTATTTTGGAGTGTCTTGTAGTGCATCCAACTACTTATTCTAGCACTTCAGGTGGCAACAAATTCGGGAATGATGCTGTCTCATCTCTTTCACCCTACAATTCTTTAATTTTCTCATATGCTGCATTTGCTATCGTTATAAATGATCAAGTTATATGACAGAGGGTGTGAGCAAACTGTGGTGGTCCATAATATTATGTTCTAGACTCGTGGATATCTAATTTGTTGTACTTTTGGCTTCTTGTTATGAGATGAATTTGGTTGGTTAAAGAAAGTTTATTTTAATTATTTATTTTCCTACTTTGGATAAACTCTGTTTATTTCTTTCTTTTGGTGTCCGATACAAATTACCCATCTAATGTTAACACACTTGGCAGTAGTTTTATGGACATCTCTCAGGGAAAGAGGAATATTGCTTTGCCTTCTCCTTTTGCTCTCTCTTTCTGCCCCTATTTATAAAATTTTGGATCTTTTGGTTGAGAATTGGTTCAAATCCAGTGCTAACCTGATTGTTGATCAGACTTGGATTTGGATTTGAATGCTATAATCGTTACAAGGGTTGCATTTAGATTTTACATAAATTAATTCTGAAACTGACTGGTAACAGCCTTTCGGGGGAGTTTAGGTATTGTTTTTTTAAATTTTTCGGCTTGTTGTCGTTATTTTTGAAACCTTATCCTATCTGGGAAACTTAACAAATCCAATGAGTGCATGGGTCTGAAAGCAATGGTTTTTACCTCTGAGGGTGTTAAGTTCTGTAGGAGCACTTGAGCTGGCCTACTTTATCTTGCTTCATCTGTAACTTGATTTGGATAGGCCCTTTCTTAAAATCAGTTAGCTATGTTTCCCTCTACTATTATAATGGAAATGGTCAAATGACATCCATGCTTTGGTCTCGCTCCAACTTTTATGATCTCCATTACTCTTAATAAATTTTTAGCTGTTAGTGGAACTCTTAACTTTGTCCCAACATCACCCAAGGGAAGTCTGGTAATTCTGATCTGTTACGGTATGAAGAGAATGTTATCTTGTCACGTTTACACTCAAGAATCTGGATATATGTTGGAAGTGAAAGCACAAGAGGACAATAATTAGAGGTGAAAGTACATATAACCATGAGCCTTTTCTCTATACATGCACTCCCCTCTGAGAAATTGTACCCCCATCTTTTTATGGATTTTAGTTACATACATAAATTTAGAAAGAAAGAAAGAAAAAAGTTATGGAAAACAAAATCTAACAATTAATATTTGCCCGATAAATGAGATTACCACTGTCCATCACATACTCATTCTCCATGAACAGTCATGTACCGGGCAGTAGCAGTCATACATTGGCAGGATGTTTATGGGTACATGCATTGATTAATATGAGGATTGCCTGGACATAACTAGTATTTCAAAATGTGCAATTTTTTACCATTATGAACTCATAAATATTCAAGAAGATGCCAAAAATAAAATGCAGTTTTAAGATGAATAAATAGAAAGACAGTTGTACCATTAAAAAAAATTATGGGCAGGGCCATGACAGCATAGAGCAAGGTAATTTACCTTAATAAGAAAATATATTAAAAGCACAGACGAAATTTTGCTTTTGCACTGCTGATGCTATTGCTATTACTCCTTGTGAGCCACCTAGCCAAGTGCTTTTACTTTGCAGCTGCTAGTGCTCAATGTGACTACTCAGCACTCTGAGAGACTAAACTTTCCCTTTTCTTGTCAGCTCTTTTTTCTTTCACCTAGTAGTGTATAGCTAACATCTTTCCACTATAACGGATTTTGGACCTTTTTTATCAAACCCAAATCTTCTACTTGATAATTTCGTCTTTTGAATGTAGACAGTTGTGTGTGTGTGTGTGTGTTTTCTTTTAATAACCTGCAAACCTACATAGGCCACTATGTTTTTACGCTCCTACTTAATTGCTTCAGCTTCATCTCTGTTCTCCTACAAAAATGAGAAGAGGATAGATTAAGAAAGAGCAATTAATCTATCGTATCCATGTACATTGCTAAAACCTTCTTCCCTGTCCCCATAATTCTTGCTTGATCATAATATTTCATCATTACAAATATTCCTTCAAAGGCTAATTATGCAGCATATCTTAGTGGAACAGTGGAGGTTGTGGTTTAGCTGTGGTTGTTAGGTATCATTGAAAAAGGTATAATTAGTTGCAGCCATATGTATGTGCTCTGACAAGTGGACTAAACAATAGTTTTTAACTTTTATGGATCTCACATGTAACAAGGTGGAATGTCTGTTAACATGACTTAATCATTGTTGTATTGTATTGGAGATGACTGCTCCTTGGAGTTAATCTCCAGCTGAATTTGTTGCTTGTCTTGTTGTGCTGGATTCCTGATCTTATGTAACTCTCTTTGTTGGCCATTTGCAGGTCCTAGTTTCTGAAGCCAGAGTTTTGGGGTTGGGACCAAGGTTCATGTCAGTTTACATTCACAAGTTTGCTGTAAGGACATCAACATCTTCCAAATTTTTATTTCTGGTTGTTCTTTTATCAATCTTATTGCTGTATTCTGCTCCTATAGATTGAGCGGCGGATATATTATGATGAAGTTGAAGGCTTGACTGCTGAGTGGTTTGAGACTACTTGCACATTGGTGCTAGATATACTTAGGAATAAACGCTTTCATAGAAGGGGTAGCCCCAGGAGCTTCCGTGCAATTGAAGATGTAGCGTTGGTGTTGAATCCGTTGGAGCTAGTCGTACCTGAGAAAGAGAAGAAAGCAACAGAAGCAGGGTGTGGTACTGCTAGTTTAACATCGTCGGGCCTTGCAGAGAACAGTGAAATCTATCCAATTGTTTTTCCTCTTGTATTGCGACACCTATCTGCTGTCCCTGTAGCTCTCCATGCTGTTGGAGGTGATGATGGTCCGTTGGACGTTGGGGCAAGGTTATACATGTGCTCTTACTTCTGGTAAGTTGGTCACAAATTCAGGGGTGCTCGCGGCAAGGGAGATTTTAGCAGTTGACATGGTTTCACTCTCATGATCAAATGATCCGAGTAAAAGCAAGGAAAATGGAACTCCATCTGCTGCAAGATTCCATGAATAGAATGGGTTTGCTCCATGTAGATATCATAATTATGTATAGTTGCAGGGAGGTCAAAAGTGAATAAGGACCTCTCCTTTAACTAGCTACCCACAAATATCTGACGGTTGAAGAAAGCCTCTCTTTTTTAAGGGAGGCTTGAGTTGTGGGTTTGGTTGGTAATCGGATTGGGTGGGCCTTAGGGCTTAGGTGGCTTTGCCTTTTATCACCAAGCTACTTACTGGGAGATTGGATTTGCCTGAGTTTTTTTTTTCCCGCAACAGGCATATTCAGACCAGGATGTCCATGGCCTCTACCCTCTTCTGTGTCAAGACTATCAAGGATTTCAAAAGCCTGCTTGTGTTTTATAATGGTGGGCTTTATCTGTTGGCGTTTCCAACTATACCATGTTCTGCTGAAGGCTTGTTAATTGAGCTTTGTGTTCTTATATGTGATTATATAGCTTAGCAAACTTTCGGCTTGTTTTTTTATTATGAAAGCTTTTCAAGTTGCTGTTATGTTACTCTTGCTGGGTGTTAATCCAGTTGATGCTTCCACAATTCAGCCATGGTATTACATTCTCTTGCTGCAATAGCAGTTCATGTTGTAAGCTTCCAAATCACTTGCCCCCATTGATTGGGTGTGGATGGACAATCTGCCTAATTTGGTTGAAATGTTTTAGTTGGTCTAGTCTGGTCCTATATGATTGTTTCCAGTGTGCTTCAAAATTTGGGTCAGATTGTCAGCTTGGGAATTCCAGACAAAAGCAGTGGGCTACCCAGGAATCCCATCATGTCCTTGATTGATCGCCTAGGTATGCTTGACGGGATCTAGTGCTTTACAGGCCTTGTGATGATGCTGTTATGCTGGGGAACTTTACAAGCTTTGGTGGCGCTATTCTGATAGAGTGATGATGCTGTTATGCTAGGAAACTCTTCAGTGGTGCTCATTTTGACAGATTGAGGCTTCCTTTGTTGCAATAACGCAACTGTTATCATACATGCACAGATTACATGCAAGTATGCAGATTTTCACTGATACATGTGGATACTGCGGAGAAATGCTATGAGGCATCCGCTTGATGCACTTCATAAAATCACCTTGCCGTGTGGCATGAGAGGATCGATATTTGTGAAGGTGCTGTATGTTGAGTTGCTAGCCAACATTATGTGATCTAAGAGTTTTATTTTGCACTAGTAGGTGCCCCAAAGTATTTTCCTTAGGGTTTAGTTGGTAACGGTATTTGGTGTAAAGAAAAAAAATTCAATTTTTTTATTTTTTAAAACATTTTCATTATTTATGAAAAAAAAAAAGTGAAAGTAAAAAACTACCTTCTTTTTTTCAGAAAAAATAAAATTTTAGGCTTCCTTCTCTAGTGCCTCTCATATCTCTATTCCGATTCCTCTCCAATTCTCTGTCTATTCGGCTTTCTTTCCATCTCATTGTAATGTCCCTGGCATCGTGCTCTACACCGATGACGCCCTCATCATCACCCCACACATCGTTTTCCTTCTCTACTATTGCTAGCCTTCCACAGCCTTTTTGATATCTCCACTGAGGTCCTCATAACTCTGTGTCCTCCGCTTCCTCTCCAACTCCTCCCTCACCTCGGTTCGTGCCTTCTATAACTATCCTCTTGCGATGGTCGCCCACTTTGTTAAGGCCAAGTGCATCCTTAAGTACCTCTTTCTTTGCCACCTCTATGTCTAGCTTTGTTTATTAAATATATTTTTCTAGTTTTGTTGCTTAAAAAAATTACTGACTACCAAATATATTTCTGTTTTAATTTTTTTATTTAAAAAAAAAGTGACAGTGGTACCAAATACAATCTTAATTGGTTACTTCTCTTATTGCGATGCATCGCATCTCATGTAGATCCCCTTAAGTGTGGGCAGTTGGCATGTGGATGGCGTTTGCATGTCATGTGATTGGCACTACACGTCTGATGAGCTTGGCAAGGAATTTTTGTTGGAGCATGAGCCTAGATTGATTATGACATTGAAAATACAACTATATCTAGGAGTGGTAATGGGTCGGGTCGGATAGGGTCATGAGTGGCCCCGACCCAAACCTGTTTCTTGTTCAAGTCCTAATATTGGATCCAGACCTAACTCAATAGAAGATCGGATCGGGTCCATGGCTACAATTTTTGACCCAATAGATTATTCGAGTTAGGTCGGATCCATATATAACCATATCCCAACACAAAAAATTTGGATCCGGATTGGGTCCAGATAAGGATAAAAGCCAATACTCTAATAACTTGCTTACACCGTAAATAACTATATCTAAGGAATTTTCACTTTCTCAAAAAAAGATTAATAGAGATATAGAAATCAGATGTTGTTGTATAAAGACAATGAATAAATATTTGTTTTGCTTAAATATGGGTTAATGTTTATTGTATTTTATATGTAAAACATGCTTGAGATATCTTTAGCACAAGCTAGCATGACTGAGTTCAAGTATAAACTAAGTTCATATATTATTAGCCATTTATTGGCCCACTAGTTGCATAGAATAAAGACTCATGAGGCTCAAATTACTTGCAGAAGTCCTACTACCACTGAACCTAACACCAAACAAAGCTTCGACCTAATGATACTAAAAGGTTGGGTCCACATTGCCAAACATGTAGAATAAACTTATGGATCTTCACCTGTTTTTGGTATTGGTGAAATTTGCTATCTTATTTTAAATTGATTTGATATGGAATACCAATTCCACTACATGTTACTATATCTATTACTTCCTCTTCTTTTTAAACAAATAAATTCTTTCATACATATTTGCATTTTCTTTTTTTTCTAATTTCATTCCAGGTAAATGTAATCAATGAAAGTATTCATACTCCTAATGACCACCAAACTCTTATCTAACCTACCTACCTTCATAAAAAAATGCAACCCCACAATTTGAGACCACCACGAAGCTTGATATCATTATATTACTCCACATTTCTACTCACTGTCAACTTCAGCTTAACAATTAGGAATAGAAAGTTAAGACACAAGGTCGAGCCTTAAGCACCAACTGGGTGGCCGGGCCTGCACCCCTACGTCCTGTGGGCCCAAATGGTTAAGCGAGTTTGGGTCGGATCGGAGGATTGGAAGCCTAAAATTACTTAAATTTCAAATCGATCAGGTTGGTTCGGGTCGGGTCGAAATTCAAAAAACCCAGACCCGATCCTGAAAATAGAATAAATCCAATTTTAGAACCCAACCCGCCCCACGAGTCTTTTAAAATGGATCGGATAGGGTCTAATCAGATCGGGTCACTGGTCAACCCGACTCATTTGCAGCCTTATTTGTATCTTTCTAATGCATCCCTGCGAGCCCTATTCTTTTTTTCTCCCTTTCGTCCTCTATCCTTCCTCTGCATACTAAGAACTATTCTATTTCAACTTGTTTAACTTTTCTATCTAGAAAACTAGATTATATCTAAAGGTGTTTCTCTTATTATTTTATTTTGTGATTTCCACGAATGTATTTCACTAGATCAATACAATAAATCTATTTTTACCAAAAAAAAATAAAATCAAAACCATTGGTTTTGAGAAAGAAGTTGCTTTACCATTTTGACAAAAGGAAAACTAGCTGTATGGGTAGAAGCTTTAAAGTTAAAGGAATAGTTTCCTAGCAAAAAAAAGAAATAGTTTAAAGCATCTGCAAAAAAAAAAAACTTGAATTCCAAATTAGAAAAGGCCTTTTAGATGGAGAGAGATATATATTTTTTTAACAGTTAACTCTAATAGAACATTTGCCAAATCATTAAGCTTATATAGGATTCGAATATCATATCGAAAAAAATTTAAAAAATAATCAAAATAAATTTAAGTAGTATAACAACCATTCAAAAATATAAAAAATATCTTTATTTTTTAATATAAGATAAGTGATTTTATTAATATTGTTAATTTAATCGAAGGTAAGCATAGATTAAGTGTAATAAATATAAATTTTTGAGCAAGTTTTTATAATAAATTATTGGATGTAAATCCAGTAAACTATTGTAGGCGTGCGTTTTCCACGTATTATCTCCTCGTCCGGTTCCGAGCCGTCCTCTTCTTGTAGACGACTCCAGGGTTCTGTCGCCGCCGCGCTCCTTGATCGAAGGTAAAGCCCTCTCCTTCTATTCTCTTTTCTTTTGTAAAGGATTTCTCCATGCCTTCTCCCTTGTCTCCTCCCCTCTTCTTCTTTCCCTCCAAAACCCTATGGCCTGTTTCCTCCCGAGTTCGTTGACTCTTTAGATTTAATTGAATCAGAGATCCTTCATCGGGTGTCGTGGTAGGATCGCGTTGCATCTTGTTTGGGGAATTGATCAAATTGTCCATTGATCTCGGCGTATTTGTTCTGCCAGGTTTTTTCTCTTCTAGATCTTTTGAGGAATCGCAGTATAAGGGGGGATGGCTGTTGCCGCTCCCGGGCAGCTGAATCTTGAAGAGCCCCCCTCGTGGGGGTCTCGGAGCGTCGACTGCTTCGAGAAATTGGAGCAGATTGGGGAAGGCACATACGGGTGAGTGCATGAACCGTCGAAGCTCTCTCAATAAATATTCCTTTGCGTAAATTCTTGTCTCGATTGCAATCTTGTGTTCTTATGTTGTCGAGAAAATATGTTTCTTTTCTTCAGTAAATCTTGAATTCTGGTAGAAAGGTTGCATCTTTTTTGATTTTTCTCTTTTCTTGTGGTATCTACATGGCTCTGATGGTATTCCTTACATGCCAACTAGCATATTGATATAGACAATCATAAGAAGCTCTAAAATTGAATTGGCTCACAAATTTTACAACTCTCGGGAATCATGTGCATATAGATGCTTCGTACTGGAACTTGGCTTTTCTGTTGTTAGCTGAAGGTTTTGTCAAGTCTCAGTTGGAGAATTAGGCTGGATTTAGTGATCTTTTTTTTTTATGGCACAAAAATTCAATGAAACTGTGAATTCGTCCATCAATTTGGTGTCACGTGGTATGCATAACACTTCATTATGGATGTTTTGGTGGGGGATTTTTTTTCTGGATGTCTTCATCAGTATGCAACACACGTACATGTCAATGTCCTTTTGTTTGTATTATTGCTTGAGGTCTTGATGGAATTTCTTTGAGTTGCTCTTTCGTCTTATGCCTTCTGAAATATCTGGAAGTTTTTGTATCATTTGTGCAACATTGGCAGCATGCGATTGTATACAACACTCTATTAACATATATCCATTAACATCTAGAACTTCTTATTTTATTGGTTTGATCCCAAAACATTATGATTTCTTTTATTCTTATGATGATTGCAGGCAGGTATACATGGCTAGAGAAATAAAAACAGGGGAAATAGTGGCCCTGAAGAAAATTAGAATGGACAATGAAAGAGAGGGGGTATGCCTTTATGTTCTATCTGTATGCTTATGGAAATTCTTCAAATTGAAGGGTTGAAATGTTCATCCTCTACCTAGGCTAAAATTTGGCCTTGCAGTTCCCTATAACAGCCATACGTGAAATCAAAATTCTGAAGAAGCTGCATCATGACAATGTTATCCAATTGAAAGAGATTGTGACCTCTCCAGGTTTGATTCATGATCACATATGAATACCTCTTCATAGATGACAGGTTTGTCATATCATTCTAAATTATTTTTTTGTTAAACATGACCAGGTCCTGAAAAGGATGAACAAGGAAAGCCAGGTTTGTTTTGTTCAGTACCTTATAGTTTCACTGTGAACTTCTTAGTTAAAAATCATCTATTTCACCAATTACAATTCAGTGTTATTTTTCTATTTGTCTTCCTGCCCATCTTTTCTGGTAGGGAATTCCGATGTTCTTCAAATTGTTGATACTGCAGATGGTAACAAGTATAAAGGAAGCATTTATATGGTTTTTGAGTACATGGATCATGATTTGACTGGCCTAGCAGATCGTCCTGGGATGAGATTCACGGTACCCCAAATTAAGGTATTAAAGAAGGTCTCTATAATCTGGTGTTATGGTTCATTTTACTGTCTACTGATTGTCTACTACTGCTGTTTGGTCATCTCCAATCAGTGCTACATGAGGCAGCTGCTAACAGGTCTTCATTATTGTCATGTCAATCAAGTGCTCCATCGTGATATTAAAGGTAGTACAAGGTTTTATATATAATATGGCAGAAATTTTTTTTTAACCTTGTTTTTGCTGCTGATTCGATGTTATTATTGTTACTGCAGGTTCTAATCTTCTAATTGATAACGAGGGAAATCTAAAGCTTGCTGATTTTGGCCTTGCACGATCATTCTCTAGTGATCACAATGGAAATCTAACAAATCGTGTGATCACTTTGTGGTATAGGTAAATACTTCTGTTCTTCATTAACATTTGAAGACAATGCTGATTTCCATATGCATATAGCTTTCTGTTTCTGCTGGTTTAACAAGATACAGCACTCTCTGTATCCAATTGATCAAGTTTCATTGTGTTTTTGGTGACAGGCCTCCAGAGTTGCTGCTTGGAGCTACAAAGTATGGTCCGGCTGTTGACATGTGGTCTGTTGGTTGTATCTTTGCAGAACTTCTGTATGGTAAACCAATCTTGCCGGGAAAGAATGAGGTATTGTGCTTCTTTGTGAATCTATACATATTCTTTCTTTTATAGGGGTTTTATTACTTATAGTTCATATTAGGTAAGTTTGGTCCTCATGTCCATTCATGACTTGGGGGTTGTATAGACAAGCAAATGCCCTAATTATGTATTTGTGCTTGTATGGCTATGAGAGGCTCTCTAAAGATTTTTCGGGACTCGTAGTTTTGATAGAACTTGTATTACTCACTGTGAATCTTCTCAAAGTAGACGGCATTCTTAATAAAATTAAGCCTATTATGATGTTGCAGATGGCGTTCAGAAAGTCTTGTTGACACACGTGAACTATAAGTAGAGGAAAAAATTGTCTACCATGCTACTATCAATAGATAAACACATATTATGATGAGTAACAGAAATGCAATTTAAGAGATAAGTAAACGTAATGTGGAGGATCACTGAAAGGAGTTTTTCAATATGATTAAAGACTGAAGGAAATGAATCTCAATTTGGAAACATCATAGGCTTTTGTGAAAAAAGTCTTCATAATTTGAGTCTAGGTTTAATGAGCTAACCAAGAAGAGAATGAGAGAGGATTTTTGGGTTATGGTTAAATAAAATTTATGGTGCTGTTATTTAGGAGTTGTCACAACCATGTTATTGTATGCTAAGAGGTATTAGATTAAGGGTATGGTTGGTCTATATTAAGCAGGAAGCAAGCTTTACTTTGATTTTTGGTTTTGGAAATAGGGAAAAATGCAGAGGTAACAAGGAGGAACTTGATGAAATTCAAAAATAGATCCGGTTGTTCACAGCCATTTATAATGCTATTTAATTGTTTACGGCTGAGATATTAGGGGAGCCCCTGGCATCTGAATTTTATATCAATTAGGGAGATCTGAATGCACATTTGTGTGCATGAAATTATCAATTAAAAAAAGAGAAATGCTGAAGAGTTTTTAATATGCAAATGATTATGCTAAAGAAAAAAAAGCATTTGAAGTTGTTTTGGAAAGAAAGGGAATCTAAGCTTTTAAGTTTCCAAGGTGATTGCTGTTGGTTTGGGGGTTTTATTCATCTTAGAGGGGTATAAATGAGAAAAGGAGGGTATTCAGAGGTCAGATCACATCAAAGCAGCCCAAAGGCTAACTCATTGTATAATATTTTGGTAGTTCAAGATGCAATAGGGGCTTTCTTGCCAATTGGTGTTTGTTTGTTGCTTCAATAAGGAAAATGATTGGAACAACAAATCAGATCTTTGCATCTTTATGCATTGGATTTCGATAAGCAACAACATCAATTACTATTACAATAATATTAACAGTAACATATAGCAAGATGCAATAAGAATACCTTATGCTCTAAGTAGCTACTGGTATTTGGGGAAAAAGGGGCCTAGTGTTTCTTCTTACACAGGTCAAGAAGAAGCATATTCACCACCAAATCTCATGTACACATTTGTAAATGAAAGGTCATATTAGTGATGAGCTTTATTCTTATGCTGATAAAATGAGTGATAACTGTGTTATGCATGTCAAACATAACACTGAGAATCCTTGAATTTGTTTCTTAATATCTTTAGGCTGCAGTTTTTTTTAATAGTTTCTTCGTACATGCAGTTGTGTATGGAGGGATTATTAGGATGATCTTCTTGAATACAAAGCACTCAAATGAGTACTGCAATTTTCACTGGGTAAAGAAAGTCTAAGGCACGTTGTTTTCATATTGTAGGATATCTTATCATTTATTGTTTACTTGGTTAGTTTCACGCACCAATTAGTAAGTCTCTTTTCTAGAATTATTTTTGGTCCATGAGAATTATAACATTGAGTCATCCCTGAGATTTTACTGAACCAAGATTGTCATTGCGAAATAAGTTGATTATCACATGCAATTGATTGTTTAATACTTAAAATCAAGTTTTAATGTCTCGGTATTAGGTACGATACACCTCCGTACCAACAAATGGTAAAGGTGCTAAGTCAGGACAGGGCCTATACGATTTCAGTATGGTACTGTACTGAGCCCTGTGCCTGTCCTGTGCCGGTACAATATAGTATGTCTAGTACATGCAATTCAGTATGTAAAACTTTGTTTAAAAATAGTTTGCCCTTCTTGCTTTGCTGGCTATAGTTCACCTTTTTCTTTTTGCTAAATTTAGGATTTTGCATTAATTTAAAGGTTATTTTTAATGGATTAGTTTTTAGTTTGAAGTGAGATATGGATTTATTGGACTCTTTGTTCATAATTAACTAAGCAGACCAGGTTGGTTGATGCGAACTATTTTCTTTATGGTATTTACAGATTTCATAAGTCTGTTTTGACTTGTTATTAAGTTTTTTTTTGTCTTATTGAAAGCTCTCAAAGTTGAATATGACATTTACGTTGCTGACTGTTTTTTGCAGCCAGAGCAATTAACTAAGATATTTGAACTTTGTGGAACTCCGGATGAGGTCAACTGGCCTGGTGTTTCAAAAATTCCCTGGTATAACAATTTTAAGCCTTCGCGGCCAATGAAGAGACGTCTCAGGGAGGTTTTCAAGCAGTAAGTAACTCGTATGTTTTCTCTCTTTTCGTCCATGTTATTGGCTCTGGCATGAGATGGTTTTTGATAAGCAATGTATTAACGAGCAGGTATGAAGTTTTGAAATTTTGGATGTTGTTTTGTTTGTATCCCTGTTAAAATGTTATTTGTGATTTGACAGTTTTGACCGGCATGCTTTGGAGTTGCTAGAGAGAATGTTAACATTGGATCCATCCCAGGTAGTTTCATCAATTTATTGCCTAAAATGCATTCGGAAAAACTTATTGACAATGGGTTAATGAATACATGCTGGATTGTTCTTACATTATCATCAATGACTTCATACAGAGTGTTAGTCTTATCATAAACTATTATTTTGCTTGATTTTATTTGTGTAGTTTCATTTTTAATTGTTCCTTTCATACTGGTGTAGTATGTGCTTCTATTTTATTATTTTAACCTGCCAGAAATGGATCAGATTTATCCTCTTTTTGTTCTTATTAATATCTGAGGAGAAAACTTGATGCAGATGTATCTGATATTGAAATTCATAGGCACATTAAAGTAGCATTGTAGTTTGAGTACGAAATGGAAGCAGAATATGCTTCATTTTTAAGAATTTGGGTGATTCTTTGAATTATAATTGACATCAAAATGAATACTACATGAAAGAGAGAACAACTCATAAATATTCTTGAGTCATATGTGTTATGCTGAGTGGTGCATTTGCTTTTTCTTGAGTATTGCATGATATAGGACATGCGGCAGCAAGCAGATCAGGGAACCATGAAACTGGTGCTCTAAATTGCTCAAATATATGCGTAAATGGTGATGCATAATAATTTGCACCAAGCATGGGAAATGATGAGCTTTTACAGTTATCCAACTCAAGGTCGGAGGAACTGGTCCCGAGCACCGTACTGGTTCCCTGGCGACACGAGTTGGTACAGTTCATGCCGGGCCTATACCGACGAGGGTATGGTACCGTGGGAGACAAAAGAGAGAGAGAGAGAGAGAGAGAGAGAGAGAGAGAGAGAGAGAGAGAGAGAGAGAAGGGGGAGAGAGAGAGAAGGGGGAGGGTGGCGAATGCTGGTGGAGGCTACGGCAAGCGAGGCCGCGGCCGGTTCTCCTGTTTCGAACTGTCGCGGCCTCTGTTGGCCCCCCGCGGCCCTCTCTTCCCCTCCCCCGCTCGCTCTCTCTTTTCTTCTTTTCTGGCTCCGGCAACGGGTTTCGTTTTCGTTGCCGGAACTGTACCGGTGAGCCACCGGTATGGCTCGGAACGGCCGAAACTGCCTGGTTCAGGACGGTTCCGCCGATCTTGATCCAACTAGAAAATGCTATACTACCTTTAGTTTTTTTATTTATTCATTAAAAAAAAGCGCTAGGTCAGTTAATTCTAATTTTGATGATACTTTTTTAATGCCATATAGGCAAAATTTGGTAGTTAGGACACCAATGTGGGATTTACTCGCCGTTGAGGCCTGCTTTATTAATGGGTACAGATTATTGTGATATCATGATTAGCTTACGGTTGGACTGTATGGATAAAGCTGAGGCGGGAGTTTCTAGTTGGACTATTAGACTAAATGAGAGGCATGTACACTATAGCGTGTAGGAGTTTTCATTTTGGGGGAACTTGTGATAATAGTCATGATCCATCTCATGTTATAGGGATGAGCCATGAAAAGATCACTTTTGCATAACAATATAAGAATATAAATCATAGCATTGTTGTCATCTGACAATTATGTGCCTCAAGGGATAAGACCAACATGCACTCATCCATAATTCCAGGGTCATCATAAATGTCATATGTCATGATTGACTTTGTAAAACAGGGAGGGGAGGGGGGGGGGGGGGCAGAGATATAATTAAAATTTTATAAATGTTTGCTCAATACTGCTTCACTTCCTCTATCCTATCATAGCATGTGTCATTCTTTGTTTCACATTCTGGCTTTCTTTGCATAGATAGGGATGTACCTCAGGAGTGTTGGGGCTTTTTGGTTGGCTGGAAAATTTTATAAGTCAACTTCCAATCAGAGTTTTTTTTTAATTAAAACATTAATGGAATTTTTTATCAAATAAGAGTGTTATAATTGATGTCTGCAACTTCATCAGGTTTCTGTGATGCATAATTTAGTTCTCAAACATTTTTAGCTACATGGAAACAACTTAATTTTTTTTTCATTATTCTGGCAATCCCTGAAGACTATTTAATTGTGTTGTGCATTTGCTGGTATCAGCCCATAGTCTGTAAAAGGCAAAGTTATTTAAAGGAAATCAGACATGTCAGAGGGATGAAAATTCAACGTTGGTGTTTTGGATCCTTTAGCTGATTATCAGCTGCTATGAATGCCACATTTAGGCGATGGATTCTTATCAGGATGAGCCTTGGAGGGAATATTTCTAGTGGCTATATTTCTTTTTTTGAGATTTTATATATGTTTGATATCTACATCAACTGAGATCATAAAAGGTTATCATGTTTTTCTCTGCATAAATGAGTTTGCTTTACGTTTTTGATGTATCCTTACCTGTAGATTCTTTGAGCTGATGCCACATCCATACATCTTTTACTTTGATATAAACACAAAGTATAACCTTTTCTCTCTTTTTTTCCTTCTTTTTTTTCTTCTTTTTTTTTTTCCTTTTTTTGTGTGGGGGGGTTCTGTGTTGCAATATTTCAGAGGATTTCCGCAAAAGATGCACTGGATGCAGAGTACTTTTGGAATGATCCCCTACCTTGTGATCCTAGAAGGTAAGTGTTTTCTTCCCTAGTGTAGAACTAAATATGCCTTTTTTCTTCCTTGTTGGCTCTACTGTCTTGGCTAACAATCCAATCTATCATTTGTATAGCCCTTCATACAAATTTCTCACCTTTAATCCAATGTCCTGCATCTATTTCTTGGTGATACAGCTTGCCAAAGTATGAGTCCTCACACGAGTTTCAGACAAAGAAGAAGCGGCAACAGCAACGGCAGCAAGAGGAAACAGCAAAGAGACAGAAAATACAGCATCCTCAACCACATGCCCGTCTACCGCCCATCCAGCAAACTGGGCAACCCCATCCTCAGATCAGACCTGGCCCTGGCCAGCCCATTCACAATGCGCCACCTTCCATGACTGCTGGCCCCAGCCATCATTATGGCAAGCCACGTGGACCTTCTGGCGGGCCTAGCAGATATCCACAGGGTGGAAATCCCAGTGGTGGATATAACCCTAGTCGTGGTGGTCAAGCTGGCGGTTATGGCAGCGGCCCATATCCCCAGCAAGGACGTGGACCTCCTCCTTATGGCGGAAGTGGTATGCCTGGCACTGGTGGTCCTAGAGGCGGTAGTGGCAGCGGTTATGCAGTAGGTGTCACGAATTACCCTCAAGGGGGTCCATACGGTGCTTCAGGTGCAGGCCGAGGCCCAAATATGGTGGGTGGAAATCGCAGCCAGCAGCACCAACAACACCAGCAGCACCAACAGCAGTATGGTGGCTGGCAGTAGTGGAGTTAGATACCTATTTTTCTTTAGATTTTCAGGATTGTTGAGTTGGTAACTTGGAAGTAACCTGTTGGTTAGAGTAAATAGTATTAGTGCGGAAGCTGAATTATGCTTTGCAATTAGGAGTTAGGTATTCTTCTGACTGCTATGTTAACTATGCGGACATAATCATTAAATGTTAGTACAGAGTAATGTGGTTACATTTTCGAATATTTTCTCAGGCTGTGTTGAACTGGAGTTGGGTATATGGAAGTGTTGATGTGCCCCAGTTGAGATTCACTGGTCGCTACTATGGTTCTTATCTAGGGACCTGAAATTTGTTTTTTGTTTGACAAGGTATGTCTTCTATATCATTTAAAATGTTCCCCTGTTAAATTGCTTGTTCTGTTCTGGTAAGTATGCAGAATGATGTCCATCTCTCGGCACCACGGTATAGTTGGGCATCATTTAGAGCATCTTCTGGAATCAGGGTCCTTTTGTTCTACTGTGGAGCTATCTTTACCTTTCAAGTTTCAACTTTTTATGGATATGGATGGGCCAGTTTAAGCAGCAGATCCGTTGAAATCTGCAAACTGAATTCCTATAATCTGGATTCTTGGCCTGGTTTATTGCCTTTTCTCTTTTTTATGGTCTCAAGTCTGCTCTGTTTTGACAGGACCCAGGAGTTGTGGTGGAGGGGTCTTAAAATATCAGTAGGGTGATTCCTGCTAGAAATGCTGTTTCAGGGCTGTAGCATGAGCAACGAGGTTCGTTTTGGAAAGGAGAATCTCTTCTATTTCCTGATGAACTTGCGACTCTGGGCCACATAATAACTTTTCCTTTTTCTGCTGTTTAAGGTATTGGTTTTATTCACCCATACTTGAGAAATTGAAAGCTCCAGAAGTTTAGACTGAGGGTGGTGGGATCAGCCACCTTGGTCAGGAATGCAAGCCAGGCTAAGGTGTGTTAACGAGAGGGAAAAGTGAATCGTCACAAATGGAATCCAAGTGCATGAGATTTCAGAGCAGTACAGTACCATTACCTCAGAAAGCAAGCCAGGGTCACGGATCTGGTTGGATTTCGGACCCATCGAAGCCCAACCTAACTTATACGCGGACGGCAAGCCCAGTCACCGAGACAGGCCTTTCGTTCTACATTCTCACAACAATCTTCTGAGTGTGAGCTAAGTCCGAGGGATTTATTGGGAAATGCAAATTTGGGCTGCTCGAGTTGGTGGCCCAACGAAGAATGGGGCGTTGGCTCAGGCTGGGTCGAACTGTTTAGAAATTGAGGTTGTCCAAGCTCTGACGCGAACTGACTGAGCGTTGAAGTTGAGTTGACATTGTTTAACCCAAGTCTAACCCGAGTCAAGGTGTGTACGAGCCCGACTTGATGCAAATTATGGGTTTGATTTCTGTTAATCAATCCCAACCTGAAGCGGTGCAGTCCATGCTGACGAGGCCTATGAATCATGTAATGTAGTTAGTGGCTGCAAAAAAACAAGCGTTTGTTAAAAGCCTGTGTTTTTGGCTACTACTCAGCTGGTGGATCAGAAGCAATATATGGAAACATGGATAAAAAGAAAAGCCGCCCAATACATATGCGTTTGTGCATGTTATACTACTGTCGGACTAGTCTATCAACTCAGCTGTGGATCGAATCCAACAAAAAATTGCATGGAATGGTCATTCTAAATTCACGCTGTCAGTCTGGTGGAGCTTGCCAATCCGAGGCTCCTTCCACCTGAAGAACATGGAGCTTGTGATCAAAATTGCTACTTCTCGCTACCACAGACGTGAGCTTGAAAATGCGTTATCCCAGCCGAGGAGGATTTTGGGGATACCGTCGTTTAATAATTCCCTTTGGTTTCTAGAGATCTTTATAGGATATAAATGGGTCGCCTTCGTGTCAAAATGCACCTCAGATACAAGCAAAATATAAACCAAAATTAATAATATAATCAGGTTTTGTTTGTCATTTCACAAATTTCTTTCAGTGGATTTTACTTGGACTTCGATGTGTAATCATATATCTAATAATATATGACAGACTTAATTATTTATCGATATTTTGCTCCAACATTTCTTTTATGAGGAATTAGATATGATTTCAATTGTTCCAATTTTAAAAAAAAGAAGTGGAAATTCTTATTTGTTGCTCGGTGCTGGTTATTTCAATTGTTCCAATTAGATATGATCTCGAAGTCCGTACATTTCGCCGTACGGTTACCGTTGCAGCTTCGTGCGTCTCCACCAAACCGCTTCCCGCCATTTTATCCAACGGTCATCCTGGTATCTCTTGCTCTCCACCTTCTCCCTTCTACGAATCCTTCGAACTCGGAACCCACTCTATCTTCATCACTCCCATGCCCCCTTCTAAGTAAGCCCAGAAGCTCCCCAGATCCTAGAGAGAGAAAATGAAAAGAGAGAGATGGTGGAGTGCAACGACCCGTGCCCGTGCTGCGGCAACAAGCGGCGGAGTTCCGCTTTGGAGCGCTTGAATCCGTCCGCTGCCTCCCGATCCCCGCCGTCCGTCAAGGTCGTGCGCTCCTCTCCGGCCGCCTCCTCGCCCCTCCGCCCTCGCCTTTTGAATTCAACATCCAAATGATCATTGCTGATGGGTTTCAGTTTTTAAATGTTTGGACTGCATCTTGAAGGTTCCATTCTCTTGAAATAGGTTTATTTAGCTCCATTTGATTAGCATATTTTTTGGATCATGCATCTGGATAACCTTTGCCGTTGTCAAGTGGGTAATTTAGTGTGCAGAATAATTTATTTTGGTCAAAATGGGTTGTAGCCTTAGGCAGAAAGTAAAAGATGTAATTAATCCCTTTTCTAATTTTTGTTTGTGTAGTTTGTACGAACCATGTATAGAAAACTTTGGACTTTGGAGCATATAGGTGAGGTGCTCCACATGGAATTCAAGATAAATCTAGTGCTCTTTGGTCCATTTGATATTGCAATGAGCATCTTTAGAAATTTTTCAACTCTAGATGGTATTTTTTTTATTTAAAAAAATGCGAATAAAATTATTATTGGGTTTAAAATAGCCTTTAACTTTAGGGTCATGGTATGTTAGATGATTTCTCTACTAATGCAATGATTGCTTTAGTTCATGCTCTTGATAACATAATTATGAGTAATGATGATCAAGTCAGGATGGGATGTGACATGGTACAGTTATTTTTGGTTCAAAAATTCAAGAATCTAATATTGTTACTGTTACGGGGGAACTCAGCCACCATGCCCCACGTGACCGACGCGCGCGCCCAAGAAGACTACAGCTGCCCCTTGATCCAGTAACCCGACCCCGAGTCGGATATCTTCGGCTTCGCAGCCCGACCCCGAGTCGGCTGCCCCTTGATCCAGCAATCCGATCCCGAGTCGGATATCTTCGGCTTCGCAGCCCGACCCCGAGTCGGCTGCCCCTTGATCCAGCAATCCGACCCCGAGTCGGATATCTTCGGCTTCGCAGCCCGACCCCGAGTCGGCTGCCCCTTGATCCAGCAATCCGATCCCGAGTCGGATATCTTCGGCTTCGCAGCCCGACCCCGAGTCGGCTGCCCCTTAATCCAGCAATCCGACCCCGAGTCGGATATCTTCGGCTTCGCAGCCCGACCCCGAGTCGGCTGCCCCTTGATCCAGCAATCCGATCCCGAGTCGGCAACCTCTCGACAACGACAGGCTGTTCCCCTGAAGCACGCCACGACCCTCTGTCCCTGCAACGGTCGTATCCGGCGCTGCTCCACGATCTCCTGTAACAGCCGTACAAGGCGGAGCTCCACTACGCCCTGTCACGGCCGTACCCGGCGCTGCCCCACGACGCCCTGTAACGGCCATGTCAGTGGCGACTCCATCGTGCCACACGATGACCAACCCCCCCCGAAGGACCCCCCAGCCTGGTATATATGCTGCGGGGGGGAGAAGGGGGGAGGTAAGCAAGAACTTTCAGAGCATTCTCCTACTACCTGCAATTATCTCTCCTTCTCCTCCAACCTCCTCTGACTTGATCGTCGGAGGGCCCCCACTACCCCAGTGGTGGTGCGAGGCTTGCTTGCAGGTTTCCCGGCGGAAGGTGGAGCACAATCAACACCAACCAAGGCAACTCAGACGGAACCCCGTTCACCTCGCTGTGCCAATCGTTCTCGGTTTGGACCACCAGCAACAGTTGGCGCTAGAGGAAGGGCCCGAATCTTAGAGCGATCGTAATGGCACGACGAGGTGGTCGGGGAGCTTCCAATGCCTCCGGTCGCGGGGCCTCTCGCGCCTCCGGCCGGGAGGCCGCTGCGTCTCCAACACATTCTCAGCAACACTCCACCGTTCCACCCCCCATTCAGATGGTCGAAGCCGATCAGTTCGACCAGTTAGCCCAGCAGGTTCGCACCCTCGCGGAGGCGGTGCAGAACCTGCAGGGTGTGATATCTCGGGCGCCGCAGCGGGCCCAGGAGCCGCTGCTCCCTGAGCGCTCACCTGTCCTCCTTAACCCGCGCTCCTTCCTCTCCCATGGGGAGGAGCGCCGGCGCGAGGAAGATTCTCGAGCACGGTCCATTCTGCCGGGACCGTCCTATCGGAGCTGCGCGGGGTACGAGAGGCGGGCCCGGGCGCGTTCCCAGACCCCCCAGTCCTCAAGGAACCCGCGCTCCAGTCGGTCCCCCTCTCGGTGCTCCTTGTCTCCCACCCATCGGTCGCGCTCCCTGGACCGGCGGGTGGACGATCTCCACCGACAACTCCAGGTCCTGAAGGGCCACTCTAAAGATCCCTTCGCCGACTTGGAGATCTCCTCCCAACCGGCGCTTGCCTCGAGGATCCTGCGGACCCCGAATCCGCCGGGGTTTAAAATGCCGGCGATCGAGCCCTATGACGGGGCGGCGGACCCGCGGGATCACGTCGAGAGTTTCAGGACCCTTATGCTCCTCCACGGAGCATCAGGTCCTCTCCTCTGCAAGGCTTTCCCGGCGACCCTCCGTGGCCCGGCAAGGGCGTGGTTCGCCGGCTTGGAGGCTAACTCGATCCAGACCTTCGATCAGTTTACCCGCCTCTTCATCACCCATTTCGCCGTCAGTAGCCGGCGGCGACTGGTCTCCGACTCCCTCTTTGATGTCCGGCAAAACGAGGGAGAAAGCTTGCGGGATTATCTTACCCGCTTCAACAAGGCTACGTTGGAAGTCCGGAACCTGAGCCAGGAGGTGGCTCTTTCAGTCCTGAAGCGTGGCTTCCGAAAGGGCAGACTCACCTTCTCCCTGGACAAACGCCTGCCGCGGAGCTTCCCGGAGCTGTTGTCCCGGGCGAACCAGTATGCGGACGCCGAGGAGGCGGCCGCCCACCGGAGCAAGGAGGCCGCCGAGATCCCTCCAAAGCTCGGGAAGAAAAGGCGAAAAGAGGCACGCCAGAGGAGGAGCCCGACGCCTCAGCGTCGGCGCAGAAGCCTGTCGCCGGTGAGGAACCACGGCGCCCTACGCCCTCGTTCTCCGCCCCGACGTTTCAACCGGTACACTCCTCTCCTGACTCCCCGGGCCCAGATCCTCATGGAAATCAAGGGGCGGGAGGACCTCCCGGTCCCGAGACAGATGAAGAAGATCCCTGGGAGGAGGCCCTCTCGGGCGTACTGTGAGTACCACCGGGACCACGGCCACGACACCGAAGACTGCTTCCAGCTTCGGGACGAGATCGAGGCTCTCATCCGCCGAGGGCGTTTTGGTCGATATGTAAACGACCGACGTCCCCCCGCAGACTCGCGTCCGGCCGACCCGGTCCCTCCGGAGCCTCGGGAGCAGAATCGACCCGTCGCGGGCGTGATCCCTGCTATCACTGGGGGCTGCCCCCGGCCCGAGAGGAACGCGGGGGGCTCGACTGAAGCATCAAGGGCAGCCGTCGCAAAGAGGCAGAGGGTCGGTAATGTAATCACTTTTTGTGATGAAGATGTAAAGGGGGTTCAGACCCCCCACGACGACGCCATGGTGATCTCCCTCACTATGGCAAACTATGATGTAAGGCGTGTTCTTGTGGATAGTGGAAGCTCAGCTGATATTTTGTTTTACGAGGCCTTCCAAAAGATGAGCTTGTCCAGACAATTGTTGCACAAAACATCTACCCCCCTCATGGGATTCACTGGAGACGCTGTCTCGGCCGAAGGTGTCGTTGAGCTGCCTGTGACTGCGGGCGTTGCACCCGCAGAAGCCACGGTGCGGCTCGGGTTCTTGGTCGTCCGTGTTCCCTCGGCCTACAACGCTATCCTCGGACGACCCGGACTGAACGCCCTTCGCGCGGTGGTCTCAACGTACCACTTGCTCATGCGGTTCCCCACGGCGGCCGGGATTGGAGAGGTCCGAGGTGACCAACCGACCGCAAGGCAATGTTTCCTAGCAACTCTCAAAGGGAAGAAGCCCGTAGAAGCCTTAAGCGTCGAGTCCCTCGACGCCAGAGACGAGGTGGCCTTGCGGCACGGGGAGCCGGCCGAAGGTGTGATCGAAGTTCCCCTCGAGGAAGGTCGTCCTGACCGGACGGTCCGGGTCGGCACCAATCTCGACCCGGGAGCTCGGGCTCGGTTGGTGGAATTCCTCCAAGCCAACGCCGATGTATTTGCTTGGTCGGCGGCCGATGTACCTGGGATCGACCCGGAGGTCGTTTCTCACGCCCTCAACGTCGACCCAACCCACCGACCAGTAAAGCAGAAGAAGAGACACTGTGCCCCGGATCGGATCCGAGTGGTCGACCAGGAGGTAGACAAGCTCTTGGAGGCAGGATTCATAAGGGAGGTCAGCTACCTCGAATGGCTGGCAAATGTCGTACTTGTCCGGAAGGCGAGCGGAAAGTGGAGGATGTGCGTCGACTACACCGACCTGAACAAGGCATGCCCCAAGGATAGCTTTCCGCTTCCGCGGATAGACCAACTGGTCGACGCGACTTCCGGATATCAGCTGCTGTCTTTCATGGACGCCTTCTCCGGCTACAACCAGATAATGATGGCTCCACAGGACGAGGAGAAAACTGCCTTTATAACAGACCGGGGGCTGTACTGTTACAAGGTAATGCCCTTCGGTCTGAAGAATGCTGGCGCCACTTACCAGCGCCTCGTCAACAAAATCTTCAAAGAGCAAATCGGCCGGAACATGGAGGTGTACGTGGACGATATGCTGGTGAAGAGCCGCCATGCAGACCAGCACATCGCGGATCTGGAGGAGACTTTTGCCACCCTGCGGAAGTTTCGCATGAAGCTGAACCCAGCGAAGTGCGCCTTTGGCGCTTCGGCCGGGAGGTTCCTCGGTTTCATTGTCAACCAGCGGGGGATCGAAGCCAACCCTGACAAAATCAAGGCCATCCAAGATATGTCCCCTCTGACCAAAGTGAAGGAGGTTCAGGAGCTCGCTGGGAGGGTCGCCGCGCTCGGACGATTTGTGGCAAAGTCGGCCGAACGCTGCCAACCTTTCTTCAAGGTGTTGAAACGCCCGAAAGACTTCCTCTGGACGGCCGAATGTCAAGCAGCATTCGACCAGCTCAAGGAATACTTGGCGTCTCCTCCCCTGCTGTCCAAGCCGCAAGAAGGGGAGATGCTCTACCTTTATCTGGCGGTCTCCCCAACCGCAGTCAGTGCGGTACTGGTTCGGGAAGAGGCAAAGTTCCAGAAGCCTGTGTACTACATCAGCCGGGTCTTACGGGATGCCGAGACGCGGTATACGAAGGCTGAAAAGATCGCCTTCGCGCTGCTGACCGCGACCAGGAGGCTTCGCCCCTATTTTCAGGCCCATTCTGTCACCCTCTTGACCGATCAACCGCTGAGGCAGATCCTCAGCAATCCTGAGAATGCAGGACGGCTGGTGAAGTGGGCAGTAGAACTTGGTGAGTTCGACATCCGCTACCAGCCCCGACCCGCTATCAAGGCCCAGGCGCTCGCGGATTTCCTCGCTGAGTGCACGGTGCAGGAGACGGAACCTAGGTCGCCGGAAACACCTAGCCTCGACCTCCCGATTTGGACGCTTCACATCGATGGGTCGTCGAACCCCGAAGGTGGAGGGGCCGGGCTGGTCCTCACCAGCCCTGATGGAGTGATAGCCGAGTATGCCTTGAGGTTCGGATTTTCAGTGACCAACAACGAGGCGGAGTATGAGGCCCTAGTCACGGGACTCAAACTCACCAAGGAGCTCGGCATCCGGCGCCTGAAGGTCTTCACCGACTCCCAGTTGGTGGTCGGGCAGGTCCGTGGGGAGTTCAAAGCCCGGAACCCGACCATGCAGAATTACGTCCGGAAGGTGCAAGCACTCATTCCCGACCTCGGCAGTGTCGACATCCGGCAGGTCCCAAGGAGTGAAAATGCCAGGGCCGACAGGCTGTCCCGCTTAGTGAGCGCAGACGCGCACAACTTGTCGAGGGCGATCTACCTGGAGACCCTGGATGCCCCGAGCATCGGCGAGGCTGGAGCGGTGATGGCGATTGACCCGGAGCCGTCTTGGATGGACCCGCTTGTTGCCTACCTCGCCGAAGGGATCCTCCCCGAAGACGAAGATCAAGCTCGGCGACTTGTTATGAAGTCCGCCCACTACGTACTCAACGAAGGGAGGCTGTATCGGACCTCGTTCACCGCCCCCCTCTTAAAGTGCCTCCGCCCCTCGGAAGCGGCCTACGTCCTCGGCGAAGTCCACGAAGGCGTTTGCGAATCCCACTTGGGGGCTAGGTCCTTGGCGCATAAGATCATGAGGCAAGGCTATTATTGGCCTACCTTGTTGGAGGACTCAAAGGATCATGTACGGAAATGCGACGCCTGCCAGCGCCACGCCAACGTCCAGAGAGTCCCTTCTGTCCCCTTGGCACCAATCACTGCACCCTGGCCCTTCGCCCAGTGGGAAATGGATATCCTCGGACCATTCCCCGTCGCTTCAGCTCAGCGGAAATTTTTGATTGTTGCAATCGACTACTTCACCAAGTGGGTGGAGGCAGAGCCGCTGGCCACTATCACGGAGGTGCAAGTCCGGAAGTTCGTGAAGAAGAATATCATTGTCCGATTTGGGGTACCTCGGGTCCTCATCTCGGATAATGGCCGACAGTTCGACAACAAGCATTTCCGTGACTTCTGCGAGGAGTTCGGGATCGAGCATCGGTTCACATCTGTGTCGCATCCCCAAACCAACGGCGAGGCCGAGGTCACAAATCGGACAATCCTCCAAGGAATCAAAGCGCGAATCGGTCGGACGGGGCAAGCTTGGGTCGAAGAACTCGAGAATGTCCTTTGGGCGTATCGGACCACGCATCGGACCCCTACCGGGGAGACGCCTTTCAGCCTAACCTATGGCACGGAAGCCGTTGTCCCCGTGGAGCTCGGACTCCCCTCACCTCGGGTGGCCGCGCACCGACCCGAGGCCAATTCGGAACAACTCCGAGGGAACCTGGATCTCTTGGAAGAAGCGAGAGAAATGGCGCAGGTTCGGATGGCGATGTATCAGCGGAGGGTGGCCCGATATTACAACTCCAAGGTCCGACCGAAGCTTTTCAGAATCGGAGATCTGGTGCTAAGGCGAGCTAAAGCGTCTCGACCTGCGGAAGATGGGAAGCTAGCGCCAAATTGGGAAGGCCCGTATAAGGTTCGCTGGGTAAACCGACCTGGCTCCTACCAGTTGGAGGCCCTAGATGGTCGAGAAATTCTAAGGAGCTGGAATTCCGCTAACCTGCGGATGTATTACCAGTAGAACGACGATGCCAGAAAGACAGTTCGAAAATGTATAACACTTTGCATTTCAATAATTCCTGGTTACAACGGCGTGCTCGTGTGATTACAAGGAATTCCCAGAAGGGAATTAGGGTGTAAAGAAAGTAAAGAAGAGGTGGGGACTCCGAGGAGCTGAAGATCTGGGATCCCGAAACCTCCATCTGAAGCGGGTGCGATTCCGTCGGAAGTGGGTGCTTCCAACCGGAGGCGCCATCGGCGTCTCACGAAAGAGACGAAGAGCCGGCGCGGATGAAGAAGAAGTGGACGAAGGAGAAGTCCACACTGCCTCCAACCGGAGGCGCCATCCACGCCCCACGAAGAGGACGAGGAGCCGCCGCAGACGAAGCTCCCGCTGCCTCCAGGGGAACGCCACCTCCAAGGGATATTCCGATCCTCCCCAGCGTTAGGGGAGAGAAGGAATACAAGGGGGAAGAGCATATGGAGGCGCGGTCCCGGATCAAGCACCTGGTGCGGAGCTCAATCGGGAGGCCGAACTTCAAGGAGGGGAGACGTGATCCCAGATGAAACGGCTAGTTGGCGGAAGTCGCGAAGGGCGCGCCTCCCATTCCTTCGGCAGGGGTCTCTCAACCATGCGCCGGAGAGGAGGCCCACGATCCATTGCAACCTGAACAGCTCCGGCTTGGCAGGCTCCATCGCACCTGCACCTATATTTATAGCCAAACTGCGGCCCCCCGGTCGTTCCGATACGGGTAGCTCCAATAAATGCGGGCGCATTGAATCCGGAGCCGATCCGGCTCTCAAGGCGTATCTTCCCGCGATTTCCTAAGCGTTATTCTCCTTAATCGCATTTTTTGTGCAGGACACTCCGGGTGGCCTGTACCCCTAGGTCCACGTATCTCCGCTCGCGCCCCAAGCCGCATCCGCCTCGAAGAACGCGCGTATCGCGGCCGCTTAACTGACACTCCTCGCAAGCAGCAACTGGCGATCCGATTTCCCAGGTAACCCCTTAATTAGCACTTAATGCCCATCTGGTGTTCCCCAGGCGACGCTTGGAGAGGAGGAGAAATACAATCGCAGCTGGCCATGGAGAAATTCCGTCGGGCGGCGAGCGACAGGCGCACGACCAGCGAGCGGAATTTTCCGAGGCTCGGCCCTTGGATGCCAGGCTAACCCGATGATCATCCCGGGAGCAGACTAGCCTGAAGCCCCGACCGGTCGCCTCGGCTTGCGCCAGCCTTGGCCGACCAACGAACGGAATTTCCCGAGGCTCGGCCCTTGGATGCCAGGCTAACCCGATGATCATCCCGGGAGCAGACTAGCCTGAAGCCCCGACCGGTCGCCTCGGCTTGCGCCAGCCTTGGCCTACCAACGAGCGGAATTTTCCGAGGCTCGGCCCTTGGATGCCAGGCTAACCCGATGATCATCCCGGGAGCAGACTAGCCTGAAGCCCCGACCGGTCGCCTCGGCTTGCGCCAGCCTTGGCCGACCAACGAGCGGAATTTTCCGAGGCTCGGCCCTTGGATGCCAGGCTAACCCGATGATCATCCCGGGAGCAGACTAGCCTGAAGCCCCGACCGGTCGCCTCGGCTTGCGCCAGCCTTGGCCGACCAACGAGCGGAATTTCCCGAGGCTCGGCCCTTGGATGCCAGGCTAACCCGATGATCATCCCGAGAGCAGACTAGCCTGAAGCCCCGACCGGTCGCCTCGGCTTGCGCCAGCCTTGGCCGACCAACGAGCGGAATTTCCCGAGGCTCGGCCCTTGGATGCCAGGCTAACCCGATGATCATCCCGGGAGCAGACTAGCCTGAAGCCCCGACCGGTCGCCTCGGCTTGCGCCAGCCTTGGCCGACCAACGAGCGGAATTTCCTGAGGCCTAACCCTCGGATGCCTGGCTTAGCGCCGGAAGAATTTCCTGAGGCCTAACCCTCGGATGCCTGGCTTAGCGCCGGAAGAATTTCCTGAGGCCTAACCCTCGGATGCCTGGCTTAGCGCCGGCCTAACCCTCGGATGCCTGGCTTAGCGCCGGAAGAATTTCCTGAGGCCTAACCCTCGGAGTCGGAAGTCAACGAGACGCTACCAAGAGTTAAAAAGAAGAAGGACGAAAGTGAAATGAAGAAACTCTATTTGCATTAACTTTCATTGTTTCAGGGCTGAGACCCATACAATTTGGCAAAACGCCAACACACAAAGAAAAGAACAAAATACAGAAGGTCAGCTTGGAGGAACCCCCGGGTCGAGAACGTCGGGCACGTCCGTAGGGGGTAGGGAGATGGTTGGAGAAGCAGCAGGCAATGGCGCCGGAGGGGAGTCGAGAAGGGAGATCCCACTCAGGTCAATTTCGGGGTACTTAGCCGACACCCTTGCCAGGCCTTCCTCGAAGCCTAAGACAAAGGAGTCGGACCCCGCGTCCGACATATCACGGACGAACTCGTCGGACTGACGATAGGCCTGTACCGCCTCCGACATATCACGGGTGAACTCGGCGGACTGACGATAAGCCTGTACCGCCTGACGCCCGATCTCCGCACTCTTCTCGGCCAGCGTCGCCTCTGCTCGCTCCATAATCTGAGCTTTTGCCTCCAAGACCTTCGCCACAATCCGGTCATCCGCCTCGGAGGAGACCCTCAACAGATCAGCCTGGGCTTCCTTGTGCTTCGCCTCGGCAGCGATGCGGGCAGCCTCAGCCTCCTCCAGGCGCGAACGAAGCTCCTGGTCGCTCGCGCGGGACTTCTCCAAAGCCGACTCCAATTCGCCCAGCTTGGCTTCAAGAGACCGGGTCCGGTTGCGGGCGTTGTCGGCTGACCGCTGGGCCTTCTCCCACCTCTCCCGGTAGTCGGCAGCCTTCCGGGACTGCTTCTTGGCCCGCTCCTCCGCCTTCTTGATCTCGCCCTCGAGACCTGAGGCAACCTTGAGTTGCTCCCGAGCCTCCAACAGTTGCTTCTCGAGGGCGGCGAAGCCGAGTGCCCGCTCTTCGGCTACCTGGAGCCTCGTCTCGAGGTCCCTGGTCGTCCTCCCCGCCGCAGTCTGACCACCCTCTTCTGTTGCCTTCAGTTGGCTCTCGGCCCTCGCCAGAAGCCTCGCCTGTTCCTCGTAACACTCCTCCAGGCGGATCATGTACTGGGCGAGCTAAGAGATAGGAAAAACGAGGGCGTCAGGCGGGGATCAACGGAGCCTATAAATGATAAAAGCGACCGAAAGAACACTCACCGACATGAGACAGACGCAGCTGGCAGCCCCAACGTCAGGGACCCTCATCTCCCGGACCTGCCTGCGGTCCTTCTCCAGCAGTACCGTCTCGATGAGGTTTCGGGCGCCGGCGAAAGTGAAGGCCGACCCCGACTTCTCCCCGGAGTCGGACGGTGGTTCCGCAGCCTTACCCTTACCCATCGCTTGGGGAAGAGTCATGCTGACCACGCTCGGGGCGGGGGCCGCCCCTGGAATTGACAGGGTCCTGCTCGGCCGGGGCCTCGGCGCGTCCCTCCTCGTATCATCCGGAGCCGACCGAGTCGAAGGCTGGGCGGGGGACCGATCACGTCCGACCCGTCCATCTTGGGCGCGCCCGGGTGATGCCTCCGGAGAAACGGTAGTCTCGGCATCGGAGGGCTGATACAACGTCAACTCCCGGTCCGCGCCCGCTGCGTCCCCCTGATCGGTGGGTCCAGTCCCGTCTGTCGGCGTCGGAGTCGCCTGCCGGCGGGACTTCTTCGCCGGTGGAGCCCCGCTCGGAGGAGCTCGTTTCTTCCTCCGGACTGCTTCCAGTAGGGACGTCCTACCAACAGCCGTTGCCTTGTCCGACCGCATGACGTCGTCGATCTCTGCAAAAAGGACGAGGTGGTCGGAGGTTGAGAAACTGAAGGAAAGAACGAAACGAAAGAGGAGAACAGAGCTAAAAAAGAAAGGGTGGCGGGCTCACGGTCAGTGGGGACCGAGCTCAGACCGACGTTCACCAAGGTATCCTCGAAAATAAGGCGACACATCGGGGGGAGCCGACCCTCGGCAACCAACTCCTTCAAGACGGCGACGCCGTCGGATTCCTCCCTCGACAACCTCAATAGGCCAATCGGGGACTTCATCGGCGTCTCCCAGGTTGCCCTGATTCTCCAAGAGGGATCTGCGTCAACGAAAAAGAAGCGCTCCTTCCAGCCGTGAATGGAGGTGGGAGCCTCCTTGACGAGGCCGCACCCTCGCCGCGCTGCAAAGCACCACCACCCTTTATCCTGGGGGTGGCCACTCAGGCCGTAGCATTCCCAAAAGACATTCAGGGTGGCGGGAACCTCGTGCATGCGGCAGAGAACCTGAAAGGCTGTCAGGGCGCGCCATGAGTTCGGCACCAGCTGCGTCGGCGCCACTCTTAAACCCCGAAGCACCTGAACGACTAAGTCCGAGGGGGGAAAGCGGAACCCGGCCTGAAGAATGCCCTCATTGATGGCAACCTTCCCTGGAGGAGGATGGGACATCCTCTCCTCAGGCCCCGGGAGTGTAACATTGCAGGCCTCGGGAAGGTGGTATCGAGCCACGAACCTATCTAGGTCTTCGGCGGCCAACTCCGACTTAATGCGGTCTGCTCTCACTTCGCCCATCCCTAATGGCCAGTGAACCTACGGTCAGGACAGGGTCGAAAAGGGGGAAAAGACCGGAACGACTGGAGTACACTAATACAAAAGGAGAGTATGGAGAGCCCTAAATTAAAGAATGGAGCAACTCACCGGAAGAGAAGGAAGAACAGCTCCGAGAGCGTCAAAGGAGGAGCAAGCGAACAGTCCGACGGCGATGACGGCAGCGCAAAGGAGAAACTCGAAGATGTCTGTAAAGAGAAAGGCGGACGGAGGAGGACCCCCGGTTAAATAGGCAGAAAGGTGGGTGACGCCCCGGTGACGCCAGAGGACGCCTGGCTGCCGAAGGGTCGCTCGCGCCCCAAAGGCGAATCGACGCCATTAAGGAAGGACGTCCGCCGAAATCCTCAGGCTGCCAGGTCAGCAACAACCGCCATACGCCATAAAGAAGTCGGGGAGCTCGAAGCGCGCGCGCCTCTCCGAGGGATGGCGGCAATCTCGAAGCATCACTTCCTTCGCCCGTTCCCCTTCTGGTTCCAGGCTCGGAAGTGGGGGGCTACTGTTACGGGGGAACTCAGCCACCATGCCCCACGTGACCGACGCGCGCGCCCAAGAAGACTACAGCTGCCCCTTGATCCAGTAACCCGACCCCGAGTCGGATATCTTCGGCTTCGCAGCCCGACCCCGAGTCGGCTGCCCCTTGATCCAGCAATCCGATCCCGAGTCGGATATCTTCGGCTTCGCAGCCCGACCCCGAGTCGGCTGCCCCTTGATCCAGCAATCCGACCCCGAGTCGGATATCTTCGGCTTCGCAGCCCGACCCCGAGTCGGCTGCCCCTTGATCCAGCAATCCGATCCCGAGTCGGATATCTTTGGCTTCGCAGCCCGACCCCGAGTCGGCTGCCCCTTGATCCAGCAATCCGACCCCGAGTCGGATATCTTCGGCTTCGCAGCCCGACCCCGAGTCGGCTGCCCCTTGATCCAGCAATCCGATCCCGAGTCGGCACCCTCTCGACAACGACAGGCTGTTCCCCTGAAACACGCCACGACCCTCTGTCCCTGCAACGGTCGTATCCGGCGCTGCTCCACGATCTCCTGTAACAGCCGTACAAGGCGGAGCTCCACTACGCCCTGTCACGGCCGTACCCGGCGCTGCCCCACGACGCCCTGTAACGGCCATATCAGTGGCGACTCCATCGTGCCACACGATGACCAACCCCCCCCGAAGGACCCCCCAGCCTGGTATATATGCTGCGGGGGGGAGAAGGGGGGAGGTAAGCAAGAACTTCCAGAGCATTCTCCTACTACCTGCAATTATCTCTCCTTCTCCTCCAACCTCCTCTGACTTGATCGTCGGAGGGCCCCCACTACCCCAGTGGTGGTGCGAGGCTTGCTTGCAGGTTTCCCGGCGGAAGGTGGAGCACAATCAACACCAACCAAGGCAACTCAGACGGAACCCCGTTCACCTCGCTGTGCCAATCGTTCTCGGTTTGGACCACCAGCAACAGTTACTATTCCACTATTTTACAACAACTCGTAACATTGAAATAATAACATTATGCATATTAACATGCGGACAGCAGTATGTTATCTCTGGACAATTGTACTACATGTATCAAAAGAAGGTAAGAAATACCATCAAATATTGTTATAATTTATAACATCCATCATGATTGCTATATAACAATAATATCATGATCCTAATCCTTTTTAACTTTTTCACAAGAAAGTAGCTAATTTAGCGCAGACTTATAAGTAAAACCTTGATTAAAAGATCCATTCTTATTTCGAACTCTCCGACACTGCTTCAGTCGAGAGATGATCAATACCTGATGTAAGGTAAGGTTCTGATTCGAAAGTGGTTACAAGTTTAAAGGAAAAAATGATTAACTTTTTTGAGTCTTTCCGTCTGAATATCCCGCCTCCAAGCATTTCCTCATGCACAAGCCTATGGGCTTAAGCAAGCTCCTTTCAGGGCACCGCCGTTGTCACGGAGCATGGGAAGGACATGCGGCATTGGAATTCCATACCTTTGGAAGGTGTTTCTTTTGGATGGGAATACAAATGATTCATGCCCTCCCATGGCACCTCGTTATGATTGCATGACATTTTGTCCCACCAATCGCACAAAACCAGTGGTCGGCTCTTTGGCGTGTTAGACCGGTTGTTGGGGCTTCGCTCTCAATCCATCGAACAAAATCCACCAATCCCACACGACTCTACTATCACTATCAGCCGTCTGATCCTCATCAAATTAGCACCCAGTATCCGCATTTCCATCAACGTAACATTGCTCATTCCAGGATTCCCCCCGAAGGGAACCGAGAACCAGCCCTCTTGCAACGCGATTCCTGATGAAGGGCAGGGGAAAGATGGCTCCGGGGGACGGCGCACGTGCGGTATGCTGTGTGGAGTCAACAGAAGAAATCACCGAGATAGAAGGGAAGGAGAAACGACCCGGCGATTAATCCGTCGACGCCTCTCCATCGCCCTGCATCTCGCTTCTTCTCTCTCTCAACTCCTGAGGCGATGATCGAAAGGCCGAACCGGAAACCCTAGGGCACTGCCTCCCCTTCCTTTCCAAGAAGCCGGCTTCAAACCCTAGGAGGCCGCATCCGTCTCGGGCACCCACGGCGCAGGACGGGGAGCGCGCGGCGGCGGCGGCGGCGGCGGCGGCGGTGGAAGGAGGGTTGGAGAGGGGGAGGTCGTCGGCGGGGGCGGGGCTGGGGACCGGGCTGCGGTATCTCGCTGGGGTCGCCGGGGGGTGGTGGGAGAAGTGGACGGTAATGGGAGCCGCGGGTTCCAAGCTCGAGAAGGCTCTTGGAGACCAGTTCCCCGAAGGCGAGCGGTACTTCGGCCTCGAGAACTTCGGCAATACTTGCTACTGTAACAGCGTCTTGCAGGTCTTCCCTCTTCCGAATTCTAAAATTTTCTCGATTCTTTATTCTAATTTCTTGTTCTTGATTTCATCCGTGCATGTGAAGTATTTTTTTGAATTCTTGATATGAATTTAAGGGCACAAGCTATCTTCTCGTATTTTTAGTATTTGTTATTTATGTAGATTTCATCTCTCTTGCCGGGGTTCTTAACAGAAATGATAGATTTTTCACTTATTCAGTGGACTTTGGTATTTGACCTCCATATGATCATTTTTGATTGAATTTTCAACTTGATTGTGAACTGACTGTCAAATCTCAATATCATCGTTGAGATAAAGAATTCTTTTGTTTTCCTGTGCCACTGACGCGACATCGACTACTCTGTTTCCTTTTGAATCTTGTCTCCAAGACTAAGCAGCTGTATGCGAATCTCCTTAAGCATTGCTGGTAGCAATGAATCCATATTTGTGGCAGTAGTATTTTTTGGAATAATTACTAGTCCAAAATATCTTTTATAGAAATATTTCTTGATTCCCTTGCCTAATAACGTTATTCATTGCACCACCAAGGCACCAACGCCTTTGATTGAATCCTTTGTTCCCTGGTTTCTCTCCCTCTTCCACCGATGTGGTCCAAGGGCAACTCAACAAATGAATGGCACACAAAATCATTTTGGTTAATTAGAAATTTACCTGGGAATCCTCCTAATATCTATCAACAGCGTGGTATTTCAAAATGATTGATGCAATTGCATGTTCGTGTTGGAAAAACTGTTGGATCTTGAGATGAAAACATGGATAGAGAATTTTGACCACAATGCACTGATTTTCTAGCATGCTCTGCTGCACTTGCATGTATAATACATGTAGATAATGTTTATGTGGACATACTTGTTGGGTTTGTCTTGGTTCTTGATGGTATGTTGATAGCATTTGATTTGTTTCCAAGGCACACAAAAATGCCATCTTACAAAAAAGATGGATGTTTTAATAATTTTGATATAAATGATTAGAAGAAGTTCTGTAACCAACTTATCACCAGTGCTCTGCTAGAATAAAAATGCAATATCTAAATTAGTCATGTGAATTTTACGGCATTATAGTAATTACCATTTCCAGCTATCCCCATTTCATTGCTCTATATTCCACTCTAGTAGTTGTCCATGCGCAACTCCTTACATGGGATACTTTTTCAGTCAGCAAAAGTTTGCCCTTAGCATATTCATTTATGAAGTAATTTAATTGTTTGGAGCATGTTTTCATTAGGTTTTGCGTGTTATTTTTCTGGTGCTTATGTTGTAAACTTAACATCTCCAACTTTATTTCATTTCTAACATTATCATTGTATTTCATATGCAGGCATTATATTTTTGTGTTCCATTCAGGGAGCAGTTACTAGAATATTATGCAAACAACAAGAACCTCGGAGAGACAGAGGAGAACCTTATGACATGTTTGGCAGATTTGTTCACTCAGGTAAAAGATGCACTTCTTAATTGTGATATCTTATCACATGTTAATTCTAATTATCTAATTCTTTTGCCATAGTGTTACTGTATCCTTCATCTAGGTTATTGTGGAGCAATACTGGAATATTTGGCTGCTTTATTTTTGTAGTAAGGGTCTATTTGCATTTTCCTTTTCTTTGTTTCTTTTGTTGGCTGTTACTGAATACTTTACTGCATGCTTATTGTATAAGATGCCTTTAAACTTAGTAGGTGTTGGCAACTATGCTTATAATTGCCTTTATACTTAACAGATCATTGCATGCTGGCATTGAACTGCATATTTGATGTCGTGTTTGTACATGCTTGCTGCTTAGCTTATGAAGGTTTTCTCTCAGCCATTTTAAATTTGAAACACCTTATCATTTTAAACAAGTAACATTATGTCAGCATTCAAGATTAGGATATTCCAATTGTACCTTGGAGAATAACTTATATTGTTGATAAGTTCTAGTTGTTTCCATCTGAATGCATCTGACTAGCGGCGTGGTAATGTCTGCATGAGATTATATACACATATAAGCCTTTTATGACTTTTACATGGATTTTACATGATCAGATAGATATTTGATGTAACCTTTGAAAAGATTCATTGAACATGTTGTTCTTAATTTCTTTGAGTCTCTAGTCCACTAAAATTTAGTATTGTTTTGAGTAATCAAGGTTTTCATCTCAGCCTGGAGCTTGGCCAAGATCTCGGTTTGTATCAGTCGGGCACCATGCCATTACATTACATCCAAAATGTCAACCAGTTTTATCTTGGCCATTACACACAATACATCCTGATATATCACTTGGTAAAATATTCAACATATTGGCCAAGATATTTTGCCATGGAAGCAAATGTAGGTGGATATAAAAGCTGTACGATGTTAATATTAGCCAATACTATTCTTCATATGAGATGAGATAAAGAAATAATTTTATTTCTCGAGAAAATCTGTAGAACAGCTTTATGGATACCTCAGCCAATGTGATGAAAATATTGATATCTTGATATCTCGTTTGAAATTGAGAAGCATTGTTCATATTTTTTATTAGTTTGCTCAGTTAATAAACAAGCTGAGTGTGAGCTACAATTTTTGAGCTCGAAAATAAATAAGCTGGACATGAACTTGACCTAGCTTGCTCATATTTGGCTTGGTATAGCGAAAATTGTAAATAATATATAATATTTCATTTTATTTGTTGTTAGATTTGAACAAAATTTATGATCAAATGGCTCTAATGTTTTCTTTGGGGCCATTGGATTGAGATCTAGTGGCTTATTTTTGCTGTTAGAGTTTGTGCAGTTGATGTTGTTGTATGCAGTATGGACTATGGTTTATAGATTTAAATGATGGCAAATGGAGCTTGTACATATTGATTATGGGGCGTCGACTATTTTTCATGATAATTCATTATGCTTTTTGGATGCTTTTTTACATGTATTAACAAATTTAGCCTGTTCTTTCAAAAATTTGTTATATTGGCATATCCATAACCTGTCATATTCATCTACCATATTCATATTCATGCATTCATGTGTAAATGGAAGTTTTGGCATCTATGTTTTTTATCTTTTTTGAGGATTGATGTATTGGTATTAAACCATGCAGATAAGTTCCCAAAAGAAAAAAACTGGTGTTATTGCTCCAAAGCGTTTTGTGCAGAGAGTGAAGAAACAGAACGAGTATTTCCGTAGTTACATGCACCAGGTAATTCAGTCTCCACCTTGTTGTGCATTGTTAGTTGACAGACATTATGTTCAATGTACTATCAGTTTTAAGAATCAGTGAAACAGTCTTAATGCAAGCTAGTTTGGTTTTCCAACTATGTGAATTAACTTCCCTAGTGATTCATAAGTTTTGACTATGTTGTCTATGGTGAATTATTTTTTGCACATGGTTATTTGGATACCTAATCTGAGCTGCAAGTGGATAAGGACTGTTGCTTATGCATTGCCAAATAATTGGCTGTTTCATTGCTTCCTATTATCTGCCTTCTGTGAGGCTTTTCCAATGCCTTGTGAAGAAGTGCACTGACTCATTTCCTTACACATTAGTTTATTCACTAACTGGCCAACTAGTATGCTATCTGAAATTTAAGACGATTGTATGCATTCACTATTGTTCTGAGTGGGAATGACCACCTGATAGTTTGAGATTTTGATTCTTTCACCAAATGTGATGTATTACCCTGTCTGAATTAAGGAGGGAGACAAGGATCACCCTTAGGATTCCAGCAGTCATTAACATAAATTGAGAACTTGCAATATTTTCCTGATATTGAGGATTAATGTTGACCACATTTCCATTATCAAATGCTAAGTATGTAGCATGTGGCATTTCCTGTTATTGTTACTTGGATTTTAGTTATTTGATTTGTTTTGCTAGTTTGATAGTTGAACTTTCTTCTTGTCTTCTTGACTATATTCTAGGATGCACATGAGTTTTTGAATTTCTTGCTGAACGAGCTTGTTGAAGTTCTTGAGAAAGAGTCTAGTGCTGCAACAAGTTCCCCTGAAACCTCATCAGCATCAGAAAAGACTGCTAATGGGCCAGTCCACCCTCAAGCAAACGGAGTTCGTAAAGAGCCACTTGTTACATGGGTCCATAAGAGTTTTCAGGTGAATTAGATGGCCTAAATTTGCGCTGCACCTTCTGTTCAATGCAACGTGTATGGAGCTAGAAAGCTGGTATTTTGTGATGCCAATTTAAATTTTAAATTTTTTCTTGCAGGGTATATTAACCAATGAAACTAGATGCTTACGGTGTGAAACGGTCACTGCAAGGGATGAAACCTTTTTTGACTTGAGCCTTGACATTGAGCAAAATAGTTCTATAACAAGCTGCCTCAAAAACTTCAGTTCAACAGAGACTTTAAATGCTGAAGACAAGTTCTTCTGTGACAAGTGCTGCAGGTCTCTGTCATCCTTATCCTTTTCTTCCTCCTGATTCATGCCTTTGTCACATAGTGAAAGTTACCTTGTAGGTGCCATTAAGATTGAATTTGTTGACTTTATTATAATGCTTCTGGATTTTTTTTCAAAAGGTAGTTACTGCTAACCACTTCAAAATATAAGAAGCTAACCATAATTTTTGAAATCTAATATGAAGATCCTTCTACTCTGTTTTGTTGCTTGATAACATTAACCAGGCAATAGGATTGCTTCCTTTTTGGTGTGTTGAGTTTGTGTAATGTATTTGTCAATTACGTGCTTCATGAGTGTAGTTCCGAAGTTTTCATTTTTTTCGAACTGCATAATCATCTAAAAGTGTACTTGCGAAAATGTTAACTATTGCTGAGAATTGCAATTGATTGTTAAACAAGATCAACGAGAATACGATGGTCATGGGAATGTTGGGTTGAGCTTAATTTTTTTCTTCCACATATCCTCAGCCCCTTCTTTTTAGCCTTTTGCACATTGTCATCAATTAATGGTAACCCTTGCTAAAATTTGAAATTTTTGCTTCTCCATGCAGTTTGCAGGAAGCCCAGAAAAGGATGAAGATCAAGAAGCCGCCACATATCCTTGTGATCCATCTCAAGCGCTTCAAGTATATTGAGCAGCTTGGGCGATACAAGAAACTGTCATACCGGGTTGTGTTTCCCTTGGAGTTGAAGCTTAACAACACGGTTGATGATGCAGACTCTGAGTACTCTCTCTTTGCTGTTGTGGTCCATGTCGGGAGTGGTCCCAACCATGGACACTATGTCAGCCTTGTTAAAAGCCACAACCATTGGTTGTTCTTTGATGATGAAAATGTGGAGATGATAGATGAGTCCACTGTGCAGACATTCTTTGGGTCTGCGCAGGAGTACTCAGGCAATACAGATCATGGGTACATCTTATTCTATGAGAGCCTCAGGTGGTAGAAGTTAAGAGAGAGGTTTTCTTCATAGCAAGTTATTTGCCTGGCACTTGTTTACCTCCATTACTTTCCCCTCCGTAGAACAATTAGACGTTCTTGGAGTTGTGTAAGATGAGATGTGAAAGATGTGATCTTTTGGGTGATTGTAGTGTACAGTGGATAGTGGAAATGCACTGTCTGTTTCTTCAACAATAAAATAGAAGTCTACATGGATGGTAAAAGTTTTAGTCTTGTTGTGTTCGTCAATGTTGAATATTTGTAATAGACAATGCGATCTTCCCCCGGAGAGTGTTTCTTGTGAGCTGTATCTGCATGTACTGGAAAGCAGGACTTATAGGACTTTTTCCTGAGCCTTGATACCTTTGATTGTACATGTGAGGGACTTTGGATCTTCCACACTTTACAGGCCAGTTTTGTTTATCAAATTTTGGCAAATGTAAAAACCTAGACAGGAAATTAGACTGCAGGTAATTGTGTCTGTAATTGAATTGAATGGATTGGATTCTCAACTTTTCAAGGTTTATGCAGGATTCTGTTATCTGACTAAGTGCTACTTGTTTTCATTTGTGTGGTTATTTTTGATTCTTATCAAGATCTCATTGAGCCGAAGCTCATCAATCTGAGGTGAGTAGTAACATCAGCATATGCTTTATGAACTAGTATTAGAAGTTTAGAACTGTCTGATGTTGTCTTATACCGTCAACATATTTTAAATACAATGAGTAGCGAGGACCCCATATTACTGAATAGTACAATTTCAGAACTTGAATAACGTGAATCTCTTACCGATGCTTGAAAGAAATTTAGCAGTGATACATTTACACAGATGAGGAGGCAGGTGAAGCACTCTTTTGCCAGCTTCGGCATGAAGTGAAATCCAATGCCCCGGCCAGAATTTTCCAGCGCGTGCACAGTCCAGCCACTCCCTTGGACAGATCATCTAGGGACAAGGGAGCAGAGCCGTACAGGGACTTGCACCACAAGAAATTTTATTGGCTGATCATCACTGACATTATTATAATATTATTTACCAAACACCATGATCATCACTAATCATCACTGACTGATCATCGCTGACCGTTATTTGCCCAATTAATACTGGGGAGTAGATTTTTTGAAGTAAGATACTAGCTAATACAGCAGTCGTTTTGAACAGATGCAATAGAAAATAACATCAAATCATGGTTTGCTGTCAGCATTAATTCTATAAATTAAGTTTTTTTTTAATTTAAAATATATTGTTTTAATTGAATGTTATGAAGCAGTCAAATAACTATAATTTGGAGTAACAGCTTTCATGAGACTACCACGGTTGGTATCTTCCAAAGGTTTTCACACGTTCGTGCATATAGCTGGTGTTTCGGTGACAGGTTCTTGTGTTTGAAACTTGGACGACACGTGGAGTAGAGAATTGGTTCTTGCACAAAATATATTGCGCCAGTCATTGTTTATCACCGGGCGTTTCAGTGATGCGTGCCTTCCTTCGGTATTACACTCGGGAAATAGCTCTCATTATGGGCGCAGCCGCGCAGATCGTAAAAAAAAAAAAAAGAGATTTGATAGAAATGAGCCGCTCATACTTTCATCTCCCACGTTCATTGCACGTGCGAAGGGCTCGTACCGTCTGATCCGAACCGTGCTGGGAATCACGTGTGCATCGCAGGTGCCAGCGCTAGACGACTGCATAATATAATCTGGTGCTCCGCCCGACCGACCCACCGACCGACCGTCCCGCCGAGTCGATGGAAGGGAAGGGCCAAAGTTCTCGCCCCAAGCGTCCGCTTCCCGACGACGATTCCGACCCGTCCCCGCTGTAACTTCCCTTCCTTCTTTCATACCCAGCAAAATCTCTCTGTCTCTCTCGCGAAGCTCTAGGGTTTCTTTATCTCATCCTGCTATCTTGGCCGCGCTGCAGGCAGAGGAGGGCTAGGTTTCCGAAGGCGAAGAAGGCGAAGAAGGGCAACGAGCTCTCGTTCGGCGGTGATGGAGACGAGGAGGACTTCCAGCCGAGGTTTGACGCCCAGCTCGCCGCTAAGGAGCGTGCCAAGCGCCGAAGCCAGTTGAGAGAGGAGGAGCTGTTCCGGGACCAGGTGGACATATCCTCTGCCGAGGTTCACTATGAGGTCAGTTGACCCTTCGATCCCTAGTTGTTAGATTTTTGTTTGTATTGACTCTCGATTTTCTGTTTTTAGGGTCATAATTTTGGAGAAATTTATGTTTCCAAATTCCAAGTTATAATTCTTTTGCTTGAAGTTGGGAGTTTTTTGTTTTCAGTCCCACCAGTTCATGGGCAAGGGTTAGCTGATACAAAGGAATTAATTTTGACACAGGATGATGCTAATTTTGAAGAGGATGGTATTCGAATAGAACCATTTAATTTGAAGCAAGAAAGAGAAGAGGGATACTTTGACGAAAATGGAAATTTTGTTGAATATGCAAGTCAGCATGATATTAAGGTGCTTGATTTTTATTGTTATTATGTTTATGCATCCATTGTGACAGATTGTTTTTATGCTTCCATTCACATCGCGACAAATTGTTGGTATTTATTGATCCAGGATGCGTGGCTGGATAATGTTGAAGTTGATACGAGATTCGCAAAAAAACATCAGGAGAAAGTAAGTGCAGAAGAAGACTATCAGGACCTTTCTTCAGAGGATATAGGAAAGATAAAGAGGAATATTGCAAATTTACTTCAGCCAGGAGAAACGGTAATTATTGTTGATCTTCAATCTTAGTCTAATGCTCCTCCTCCTCCTCCTCCTTCTCCTCCTACTGCTCCTCCTACTTCTGCTCCTACTACTACTGTAGCAGCAGCTGGTTTGGATGCGGTTTTGCTTATTGGTTATACTTTAACAGCTTGTATTGTTAGCATAAAGGTTAATGCAGTGTTTTCAAATCTTGAGGTATAAGGCTGTATCTGTTGCTGGCTGGTAGTACTACATTAACAATATATATTGCTTGGTGCCTTGCTAGTAACCTTAGTAGGGCTATTTTTCCTAAGGGTGGCAATGGATTGGGTTGGGTTTGAGCTGGGTCAAGCAAGGATAACAACTTACAAAATCTTGACCAACACACGACCCTAACCAACATCACGTCAAGAGGTGTTGACCCATATCCTTTGGCCTATACTCACCCATGGGTCATTTCGAGTCACCTATTTGACCTTAACCTAATAGATTTTGTAAGGCTTAATTCCTCATAGACATAACCTAGTTTATTAAATCCAGTCCTTACAATTTTTACAGGCAAATTTTTAAAATGATTTAAATAACTAGCATCAAGAAAAGACCAACTACTCAAAAATTTCTTATCTAAGATCATGAATCAGCTTGATCTAAATTATTTTGAACCAAATAGAACCCTACCCTCATTGTCCGAGTTGAGTCAAATCTCTCGCCCCTACCCAACCCATTTAAGGTTCGGTCAAAAAATTTGACCCATACTTGACTCTAGGAAAAAATTCTTGACCCAAACCTGCCCTAAATAGGGCCGAGTGGGTCGGGTTTTTATGTCATGCCAAGTTTTGCTACCATTAAATTTTCTCTCCAATTTTTTTGTTCCTCTTTTTATTCTTTCACTGTTTTAATGCTGAGTTTATACAAAATGTGGTAAGTTTTATTAATTTAAATGCTCATATTATGCTACTATATGTGTGCTCTTCCATTGTCGTTGGAAATGTGTTTTGTTGTGTAATACATCATTTCACATAACTTATCATAAGAAATTATTTCAAACAACTCTATTTGTGCACCAGCAATTTAGATATGATTAATTTATTGTGAAATGGTAAACCAATGAAAAATACCAAAGAAATGAACCTAAAAGATGATCCTTACTCAACAATTCGAAATTCCTCCTATTTTAAGGTCAAATGTTTGCAACAGTTACTAAAAAACTGACTGGAGAAGGTATTACCTAGCTAGAAACAATATTCTAGGCTTACCTCATTGATTTTCTGGTAATCTGAACTTTAGATGTGCAAATCTTCAAGTGTGGAAACACCCTGCTTCCCCCCCCCCCCCCCCCTCCCTCTCTCTCTCTCCCAACTTCTACCTCATAATAGTGAAAAAACAAAAAAAAACCCTTTTTAGTGTGTCCAGCTCAGCTCAGGGCAGAGACGGTTCCACTCTGATCCATTGCGATGTGGGTGGTTTGCACTTGGTTCACCAAAACCAGGACGTATCGACATCATGTACCAGTTTCTAGCCAGACCAGCACGTATGCCTGATACCTAAATAGTAAATCCTTGCTTAATGCTATGTCAGACTGTATCATTCTAAATCAACTTTTTTGGGGTCAGGTAATGTGTTTGAGGTAATGAAGCATCATTTTTTGTTCTTTTTTGGTTTTAAATTTGCAGAGGTTAATGCATTTCATTTTATTGTGAGTTGGATGCATATTGGAATTTGGTTCAGAAAATATGTTAGTTTCTGGGTTGCAGTTTTGTACTTCTGTGATAATGTTTGCATTTTTCACTTGTCACTCATAAGTTGACTGGTTCTATTTAGGAGCGCTAATGGTGTATATTACCTGTAAATTGTAAATTAACATAAGTGTGAGATTCTGCAAGGCTAGAAGATCTTCTAGATTGATGTACAAATAATTGAGTTCTTCGTGCATGAACTAGCTTGCAGTACGTTCCAGTAACAAGCTGGTTATGTATTGAAACTGATTTTGCTCCTGTTTTCTTTTGCTAACTAGATCATACAAGCTTTAAAAAGGCTTAAAGGCACTTCCAGTGACAACAGAGGAAAGATGTCATTAGACGCAAAACATATGTTTGATCAACTCACTGAATATGCCATGAAACTTATGGAGAATGGTGAATACAGTTAAGTGTGTACTTGTGCCTTAACAATTTTCAAAGTTTTAAACATTATGAACTGGTAGACTGATCAACCATTTGCACTTAAACTGAGTTTTGTTTTTCTAATGTTGTTGGGGTCCTTACAGTTATGTAGTGGCCTTGATTCTTAACCTTGTGTTCTACAAGCCATACATGAGTACCTATATATGTTTGGCCATAAGATTATTTTCTATTATATTAGGTTTCTTTTTTTCCCCCCACCATTTCTTGTTCTTGGTCAATTTCTCAGTTCAGAGATCTACCTCTGAATAGCTTCAAATAGTTTTGGATTTTATATTCTGCTACTCTGTAAATCCATCATACACTCAACTTTGTAAACACGTTGCTGTTTTTGTAGATGCTTACCATGAGGAACGTGAAACTTTCGAGCGGGAGGCAGGTTAGTTTGTTGTTTATTTTATTCCTTGAAGCACCTGACCAATAGATATTCTTTTGGAAATTCTACAGGATATGTAAAGTTTGTTTAAACATAGTTTATTGTTGTTGTTGTTATCTTGATTTTATCATCTTTGTATTGTTTTTTGAATCCATATTATTCTTCATTCACTTCTTGAACTTCTTACCTCAATAATGGGCTCTTGATGCATCAAGGTTCTCAATGCAGGTTTGATCAAGACTTTGGCTGGCTATTGTGTGCTACCAATATGTCTTGCAATGTTTCATTTAAACCTGTCTTTCTACATGAGTTCACTGTTGTTATGCCAGCTTTACATCTTTGTCAGTACTTCGAACTCAACAATAACAAGAGAAAAGAAGGTAAGAGAGGGTAGAATCCTGTCATTAGGTTATCAGATCTTGGTACATAAAACTTATTTAAGGAGATGACCTCACAAAACAACTTTGGTTTGGAAAGGTGAGTTCTTTAAGGATTTTTTTTTTTTTTTTGAACTGTCAAGTTGTGAACTTACAATTTTTCTATACATATTAATTAATTTGTGATTATTTGTGAAAAGCCCCCAATAAAAAAATTCTTCATAAAAAAATATTGAATAATAAAATTAGTCCAATTCCATTTGCTAAACAAAGAGAAGCGGGTACAACGTATCTAAATCCAACATTTGAATATTCAAGACTATATAACCCAAACTTTATAGTCATAACTATATTCATTGATAGCTTGCAACTATGCTTCAAGCTTATTTCTTTCATCCTTCGTTTATTCTTCTCCGCTCCTAGCAACCTTAATTATCTTAAAAAAAAATAAAGAGACAAATAAGCTTTGAGGCTCAGTAAGTAACAATGCACCACCTTACCAGATCAAGCATAAGTTTTTACATGGTTCAATGTATCATTTGGAAAGTAAACTTAGACTGTAAAATAAAATATTTCATAAACAAAATAACAAACTGTGTCGTAGCAAACCAATCATGTATGCACAAATCATTCAAGTTTGTAAAGCTGAAAGTGCAATTTAAAATATTCATAATCGTCAAATATTTGCTATTTATCCATACTTTTAATTAAAACAGTGCTCACAGATTTTTCGCTCTACGGTCACTATAACCCGTGATAGGGCCATCTTCGTAGTCGACAAGTTATTATAGTTCGTATTCATTACTAACTTTAACTCGTTGGCAGAAAGCCATTTTTATTGGATGTTAACTCCAGGGTGTCGATTGGTCTCCATTATTAGTGGCAGTCGTAACTATTTAAGAGCTCGTAAAATATTTCATATTTTTCATAAATCATACCTTTATAAATAGTTTGGAAGTGCTAAATGGCATCGCAAAAGTTTAAAATGCATAATCAATGCCATATATATCATTTTCATAGTAACATGCAATTTTTCTTAATCATAATTTATACGTAAAGCATTTACAATAAAGTATTCAATAACGATGCTATTTGGCCAAAAACATGGAACCTTTACAATTATATACTTGATCCTAAATTCTTTTTAAGAAAATGCAGGATCAATTATGTCAAATATAATTCATAATTTCATACTTAAAACTGATCGATAATTTGAAATTAATAAGGTTTGTGCCAGGGTCACTTACCTCTATTCGCCCAAAAATTACTAGGTTCAGTTGGGCAAATCTGCTGTACCTGTCAAAATTGTTTAAGAAGAATCAATTACTTTTTACTCACTATTTGAAAATCCAAGTACAAATTAAAAAGCCCTAAGTAATCCGAAATGGACTGGCTGACTGGGTAAATCGGTTTAGAATCTACAAATCAAGTAGAGAGAGAAAGGTTGAACCAAGGATGGGACCTCTCTTACTGGGGTTCCAGTTTTTTAGAGAGAGAAATAGGAAGATTAAAGAGAGAAGAGAGAAGAAACAAGAGAGAGAGAGAAAGAGAGGGATGGGTTTTCTCTCTCCTCTTCTTCTTCTTCCTCTTTCCTTTTTTTCTTTTCGTGGTAATCGGGGGAAGGATGAGAGGGTGGTTCATGGTGGCTGTTGTGGTGGAGATCCAACGGGTGGTAGCCGGAGGTGGCGGCAGCAACGGAGAGCAAGCAGCGATGGCTATGCTTGACCAAAACAAGAAAAGGGGCATCGCCTTGCAGCTACATCAGTGGCAGCCCACACAACCCGAGGGAGCTTTGACGGAGGATGGGGACTCATTGGCGAGGGACGCGGATGGCGACTCACGGTCAGCGTGGCATTTTTCGGCGGAACCAGGCGAGAGGAGGAATGGTTCTCCAAATAGGGTACCCGAACTAGAGGGAGAATGGAGGGCTTCAGGTGGCGGTGCTTGTTCGAGGTGGCACGCCGGTCACCAAAGAGGAAGGAGGTGAGTGGTGAGGGATCAATCAAAGGGGAGGGGCTTATATAGAAGCCGCAGGAGAGGGGATGAGCTCGGTTGAATGATGGCAACGGTCGGGCATGCACCGGTTGCAACAACCTCTAACGGTCGCTAGTCGTTAGTACTAGCCCTGAGGGTTTCGTGCCGGCTTCAACTTCCCCTGCTGCACCTTAATGGTGGCCGTTCGGGCAAGGGATCGCGATCACCTGTTCCAATTTGTTGCCTTTTTTTGTCCTGGGGTCTTGGGCTGGGCCAACTTTGGGCTGGGCTGGACAAGTGGACCAGGCCCGAATCAGGCTATCACAAAGAGAAAGGACGATAACCTTTGGATAAATTCCTAGAAAATTAAGAGAGGGCTAAGTTGGCACTAGGGTTGGCTTCTAATTGTTGTTATGGCATAATAGTCAAGCTTTGTCAAGCTAGGGCCCCAGATTTTTAAATAGTAAATTTGCTTCTAATCAATGAGAGATCTCTAAATTATGTTCTTTAGGAATTTGAAAATAATTCTCGATGCTAAAAGCCAACAAACCCTACCTATCCTTTTGGTAAAAAAAAAATCAATTAACTATGTTCCTGAATATTATTGAATAATGGTTGGTTAAATGCCCAAGTTGTGTTGGGTTGTCTAAGCAATATTTGCTTTTACATCTAATGGCAGTTCACTCTTTTTAATTGTTTGATGTACAGAAAAAGGGCATCCTAGGGGGCTCCCATCACTGTTGGGTCTAGGGAGGGTCAGATGTATGCATTCTTATCTCCGCCTGTGAAGAGGTTGTTCCATGTTTTGTACTTGTGATACCACAAAGGTCACAATGGAGCAAACCTTAGCATTGCACCATGGCCCACCCTCAAAATTGTTTGATGTACAAAATAGTGATAAAGTTGTAATGCTAATGTGTGTGATACATGGTAAGCTTTCAATTTACTGGAATACGCATAGGATCTGATGCTCTATGCAACACACCTGATAGTTATTTGTTTGATGCCTATTCTTTTAGGGCATGGATAACTGAAAATTTATCATTCATACACACTAAAATAACCACTTAATTGCTGAGAAGAATGGCTTTCCATAGGTATGTGATACAGCAATAGCTGAAGATCAGCTTCTAAGGTTTAAGGGAGAATGCAGTGGGTGCTAGAATAAACTCCAGAAGCACTAGAATTCTTGTTGAAATCAATAATGGGCTCAGCTTTCAGAAGTGGCAAGCAATTGGGTTACTTTGGGGTCTCATCTAGCAGCTCAAAACATCGATGTAACATAAGTATCTTAGTTGCTCTCTAGCTCTTAAGTCTTTAAGGAGAGGTTTTAGGAGATGTGTAAGTGGTTTTTATTCTTCTTTGGTCTCCCGAATAATAGTTTTTTTCTTGCATTTATTTGGTTATTATTTGAAAAGCCTTGGATATGATGGAGTTTCAGGTTGATTAGAGGTCTATTCCGGGGAAAAATTATATTGAGAAAATCCTGAGACATCATAGATAAGAAGGGAGTTATCTGTATAAATAGAATCCATGTGGAATGTTGAACTGTGAAGATTTTTGATTTATTTTAATTGAGGAAGGAGGGAAAAAAAGGCGAGGTTTGGATTTCTTGTCCTAATCTCTAATTCTTTCTTTAGTTCTTATTTTATCTTATTTTTCCCTTTGTACTCTATAATCTTCTACTTTTCTTTCTTCTCACCTGTTAATAAATAAGAGTAAACCTGATTATATTTGATGAAAAAATTCTAAGCCCTATGTCGCACTACTTGATATTGGAAGACCAATAAAAGCCAATAACCGACAAATATTGCAAGACCAAAAAAAACCAATAACCAGAAAATTCTAAGTCCTAAGAGTAGGTTGAAAACCTTCTTCCATTTCTTATTATCATCAAGATGTCACCTTTATCCTTTTCACAACTCTGGTCCGAAAGGTTTAATATTCTCTTGAACCCTTGGGCATAGGCAATGGGCTACATAACTGGGAGTATCCCTCGCCCAAATAACCTAAACTCTTCAAACCTTGCCGAAGGGGGATTGGAGCGTAGGTCTATGATAGAACCACAAAGAGACTCTAATGGCTTGGTAAAGATGAGACCTTCATCCATCTAGTATTTCTTGCACAAAATTTAATTTTTAATGTGAATATGGTTTTCTTACTGTTTAACTATTTAGTAGCTTATTTAACTGCATAATTCTGCTAATGGCTCGAGGATGTCAGGCTGTTTTTACAATCATCTACTAAATGTCCTTGCTAAACTCCTAATCACCCATCGCTACCAATTTATCTTGGTTCCTTGCAACATTAATAACTCTCTTACTCTTGAGCTGGTACGATGATTTTTGCACTCCTAAAATTCATTATCCATGCCATTCATTTTAAGTGGTAGAGGCCTTCCTTTCTAATGTACGTCAAAAGCCTTACTAAACAATAAAAATAGTTTCCACCATGAGCCCCAGTCTTATCATGCTTCAAGTCTCAAGAGTATTTAGTTACTTGAATGCCAGGTAAATAGCATAAGTTCCTTAAGAGAATTCTAAATAGTATTGTCTCACTGGATCACTAAGGCTTCTATGGCACAACCTTCATTATGTTACACAGTATTTTCCCCCTCCCATGTCCTTTATCATGCTCCGTGTCTTAATGTAAAGCTAGTCTTCCTCTCTGTCCAATCCTGAACTGTTCCTGCTGTTTGACTTCATGTGCCTTTGCTCATTGCCTTCCAAAGTGTCTAATTTTTTGTCAAATCCAAACTTTATCATCAAAGGAATTTTGATTCCTTCTTCCTGAGTATGTGCTTCCTTTGCTAGATCGATAATGGGACATGGCTAATAAAGAGTAGTCTATGGATCCTCTTCATCGATACTACTCCTATATTGTAGTTTAGATTGGTGCTATCATTGCAACATTGCGACTATGATGCTCCAGCACTGAACAAATGTCACGTTAGAAGCATGCTGCTTTCTTACCCTGTTCGTAACAATCAATCATTGTTCTGAATGAGTTTATGACTTTTCTAAAAGGTAAGTACTTCAACTGTTCCTTCCAAATAAAATAATAAATAGTTCATTTTGTTGCATATGCAAAATTTCGGCAACTACAATACTTGGCTGAGAATGTTACTGGTAGCTCTGGTCATTAATGCTACCTTCTCAAACAACTTGGGAAACACTGTGCAAATGGGTAGCACGAAACAAGTGTCCAAATCGGGAAATGAGTAATGCTAAAGTAAAATTCATGACAAAGGCATATGGTAATGCTCAAAAGTCATGAGAAAACTAATAGGTAACTATTGGGGATGCTATCCGTGTGATGCTTATTTTATCATCTTTTTAAAAAATCTAACTGTTTTCCCAACAGTCTTCAAGAGAAATTCTTTTGCATATGAAACACGTTCGGAAACTATGTTACTAACTCATTGTAGCTTATGAGAAATCTATATGAGAGAAGGTTAGTTACGTACAGAACTTACTAAGACAAATTGTGATTGATTGATTTGCTGATAGTTTATTCCGTGTGTTGCAGTATTCATGCCTCTTCTGTGGCAGATCCTTTGTGATGTGTCACACTTATAGAACTTTACCAAAAACATGAGTTATATTGTTAAGATTAAATGATACTTTCAGGTTTATCATTATTTGTTGTAATTTGATTCTCTTCATTTGCTGGTATCTTTAGTTTCCGTCAGTATCATTTATAGTCAGTTCTATTACTTTTTATGCATTTGTTAATGATGTAGTCCTGACCATGTTAGATGGCTATTCTTCTTGGAATCTTTGAAAAGTTGTAGTTCAGATCACTGGCTTGGCCATGTTGTATCCTTGGTGATTTTTATGATGAATATCCCAAGGGGTGTTGCCTTACATAAGCATTAGGGCTAAACAGGAGGCTTTTTCATTGTTAGAAGATGCATTGTTCTCGTCTTTTGTTGCAACTGTGCCTTCATTTCTCTTGCTTCAGAAGGATATGAGCGCGTAGCTCGTGCAAAGAATGGTACTTTAGAAAGCGCAGATATTGGAAATTCTGATGCCAAGAACAGGGAAGATATTTTTTCGGATGGTATGGGACATGCAACACACAATTCTTTGATATGGGACATGGAGCCTGGTCCTTCTGAAGCAAATGCCTCTACTCTACTAGTCTCATCTAATGATGCCGGTGACAAATTTGACATGTTTGCGGACGATGATGAGAATGGTGATGAAAATCTTCGGTTTGATGGCAGTGCTGTGGGTTCAGGTTCTACTTCTGAACCAGTTCTTCAACCCACTTCCGGAAGCTTAGATTCAAATGACTTAGATTCTGCAGGTAATTTCTTGCCAAGAAGGAGTTAAACTGGTTACTGATAATTTCTTGTCTGGCTTTCATCTACTTTGAGTAAAACAGTTAATTTCCATTGGATGATTCTTAATTGAATTTTGTCTGATTCTGTAGAAGCTGCTGATGGAGGACTGAGGTCAGATTATGTATATGATCCATCATCTGGGTGAGTAATTGATCCATCCACTGTTCTCTTATGGCATTCTTAATTCAAATTTTATTACTAAGTATGTTCTGTTGATTCAATAAAAGATACTTTTGTGTAGCAATCAGTATAATGTAGAAGTTACAGTTTAAAGAATGCAGGTAATACTCTCATGATTAAATAGAAATACCTCTGTCTGGAAATCACTGTAATGTAGAAGACTAAAATTAAAGAATGCAGAAGATTACTGTTGGATCCTGACAATTGAAAAGAAGAAATATATAATGTATGAAGGGCCATTAGAATTGGCTAAGCGAAAGGCAAAGTCCACCTCCCAAAGGTTGTTTTACATTCATGACAAAGTTGTTTTATTCAAATATAGAATATGAATGGCCATGCTACTTATCACGTGCTGAGGTGATGTCAAGTTAATTGTTGCAAGAAGCATTGTTTCATCCCTAACAAATGTTTTCTCCATTGATTGAATCAGACTAACATCCTCATGCGTAGCTGTATTTGAACATTCTTTATTATGCATGATTCTAGAAAAATACTAACTGAGAATTTGGAATCTAAAACATATCTGAAGAAATTTTTATGCTCTGACATTTGAATATGAGTCTCATGCGTATATTCTATTGAAGAGCATCTTATCTGAATACGTACACTTTAATGGGATAGCCTTTTAATTTATGTACTTGGTTGTCACAAATGGACTTATGTTGACTGAATTTTAAGAAGCTCACTGCATTGCATTTGTAATATTTTGAAGAAAATCAATCTAATGTTCTTTTGAAAAAACTTCTATGACCTGCTGCAAGTAGAGATGGTTGTAAGGTTTCCTTTGACGAGCATTTGGTTGGGACCATGGATCTTAGGATCAATTTATGAAAAACATGTGTTACTCTAAAGCTCTAATAGCGCCTTTGAGGAGATATGGGTAACAAGTGATCTGAATAGGTCAAGCTTGGCTCGGGCTCAGCTTGGAAAAAGCTTAGTTCAGGCTCAGCTTGAAGCTACATAAACCAAGCTTGAACCAGCATCTTGGCTTAAAATGAATTTCAAGCCGAGCCAGAAGAGACTCTGGCTGAATAGGTCTAGCTTATGTGGACTTGAAATATATGTATTTAGTGGTCATTGGATTTTAGGTCCAAAGGCCTACAATATTAGGGTCATTTCAAGCTTGAGTGTTTATTTAATTTTGAAATCCATCAAATGTTAATTTAGATTTGAACCGAGCTTGAATCAAGCTTTAATTCGAGCTTGAACGGTTGTGTATGTGTATAGTGGTTGTTGGATCTTGGGTCCAATGGTCTACAATATTAGTCATTTCAAGCTTGAACATTTAATTCATTTTTATTATTAAATGTTATTCAGATTTGAACCAAGATTGAATTAAGCTTTAATTCAGCCTTGAATGGGGAGCCATTGTATAACGAGGGAAGTACTTCCAAGAAGAAGATAGGCATCGTCAAAATCAAGCTTCTAGTCCAGGCCAAGCTTAGTTCAAGCTTGAATTGATTTCTGATTCGATTTTAGGATTTTCAAGCTGATCAATTAGGCTTTTCTTTGGCTCAATTCGAAATTAAGCTCGAATTGGGCTCGAAATAGTGGTAAACAAATTGAACTTGGTCTCAGCTTTCTAGCTCAAAATTAATTTCACCCCAATCTTGATTAGACCCAGGCTCGATCAAACTCTGCTCAATTACACCCCTAATGGAAGTATCCACGTATCATACGTAAATACACCTCAGATTCCATGAATTATATGCTGGATACATTTTCTATGTTTCTATATTTAAAAAAATAGTACTATGAGTAGGATGGGTGATCTAAACATCTTAACATGTTTGCATCATTTCTTCCTGCATCTTTGTAAGTTTGAACTTTTGGTATGAAATGATGGTTTCTTTCTTGATGAATAAATTAGAGATATGCTCATGTGATCCTAGCTGTCATGAATTGCTATTAGAGAATGTCTAATAAGTTGTACAGAAGTTTATGTTTGTCATATGCAACATGGTTTACATACATACATATATGTTTATACATATACATATATATATCCATATACATATACATACATGCATACATGCATATATGCATATATATGTATATATATATATATATGCATATATATGTGTGTGTATATATATATATATATATATATATATATATATATAGAGAGAGAGAGAGAGAGAGAGAGAGAGAGAGAGAGAGAGAGGTGGACTAGAATCCGGTCAACAGCATTTGAAGTCAAATCTGGTTAGTTCTGATTGAATGACAGAGTTCCACATCGATGATTTGAGCTGTTGAATGAGACCTACTACATCTATCAGAAATCATGTGATTTGGAGAGCCCTGGCCTATGCACCGAGCGGTAAAAAATAATAATTCAAATACCATGAAATAATACATATTTTTTAACCACTCGATGCATAGGCCAATGGTCTCTAAATCACATGATTTTTAAGTAGTTAAAGGTAGTAAATCACATCTAGTGACTTGGATCCTTGGTGTCGGACCCCTATTGTCCGATCAAGATTGACCGAATCTATATTTATATATATGTGTCTAGATACGTATATATGTATATTTATGTATATATATAAATTGTGTGTATATGTATATATATGGATGTATGTGTATATCTCTCTCTCTCTCTCTCTATATATATATATATATATATGTAGATATAGATTTATGTATATGTGTCTATATATGATCAATGTTGGGATATTACTATTAGAGAACGTCTAATAAGCTGCACAAGTTGTCATATTTCAAGGCCTTTAAGGCTCTCTCTCTTGTTTGCTAGCTCCTTGAACATTGCTTTTGATGGTATCGATACCATCGAACGCTGCTCATCCCATCCGCCCCCCGCCCCCCGTCCCCCGTTGACCGTCACCGGTAAGTCTCCCCCCCTTTCTCTTGCTCCGCTAGGGCTAGAGTATAATCCCTTCCTCCTTCCATCCCTCCCTTCCTCTCCTTCTCCCTCTCCTCCTCTCCATGTAAGCCCTTGTTACTCATCCCTGTTGAAGCCCTCATCTAGTGAGTCTCTTGCTCTCTCTCCTTGTTCACACCCTCCCACTCTCTCTCCCTCCCTGTTTCAGCACACTCCGGCACGGCACGATGCGGACCTGTACCATACCGTACAGGTCGCCGACGGGTGCGGGTCATGATACTGGTTCAATGAACCTTGTGAGAAACTAATTGCCTACATATTGTTCGGCTGCAATTTAATGACCAGGGCCCATAGAACAAAAAATATTACAACTGATCTTTAGTTTAAGTAGAATTTTAATTTATAGACTCTAGACTTTGTAAAAACAAGGATAAGTGTAAACCAAGCGCAAATGCATATATATAGTCAAACCAGTGAGTAACAATTTGACAAACAATTTATGGGCCTTGAGTGGGAATTAGTGGCAGTCAAACGAAGCTCTTCTGCCTCTCTAAAAAGAACGAAGGAAAAAGAAAAAGCACATGTGAATGCATGTTACGACTTCATCTATGTCCCATCTTTTTAAGATTTGCCATATAGGAGTTTTTTTTTTTTTTTGATTATGTTTTGTTTATATCTTGTTTCCATTTCCATGCTTCATGAGCATGTTAGGAGCAACTTATCCACACATTTTGGGCTTTCATTACTCGTCCCTTGTTATATAAACGCTTGGCATTCACCTTGAAGATTTTGTGTTGAATACATATGCATAAATTGGATACATGTCTAAGAAAGGTTTAGAGTATCGGCACCTTACTATGAAGTACGATTTTGTTGTACCATGGTATTTCTCCATTTATTGGCACGACAAAAAATGAGTTAAATTTTCCAATATAACTGGTATGGACTGGTATGCACAAGTACTTGAATCATTGTGTCAGAGTCTTAGGTACTTAACTAATTCTTTGGTTACATTCTTTGAGATCAAGAGAGAGTTACCCTTTCTGACAGTGAGTTTGACCAACCATAATCATGTGGAGGGTAAGCTTTTGTTGTTTCTAAAATATGGTTGAGGGTGTAAGTGTTGAATAACTTTGCGAGTTGTATGTTTTTTTGTATTCTTGAGCTAATTTTGGAATTTGAATGAAATACTTGTACAATGTATTATTTTTAAAAAAAAGGACTATATCTTTTAATATTTTTAATAGTTTTCAACTATACAATATTTTAAAGATATTGAATGAATATAATTTTGCTGAAAATTCTTTTACCAATGTTTTACATTGTTTCCTTTTTCCTATTTACCAAATCAGACACTTGGATGTGTCTGAATGCTATTCTTGTCTGTGTCCAGGAAATGCTGGTCTATACCTGTTCAGTTCTTAGAGTCGAGAAAGATATTAATTATTTTAACTAATTATCTCTTTATGTAGTTTCAAACCATGGTCTTGTGCTAGCAGAATCAACATTTTATGCAGTTTACTAGGAATCTTAGAGCTGCTATGTTTCTTGGGTTACTATGAACTATTTCATCGTGTTATGCTGGTTGACATCTTAAAAGCTGCAACTTCATGTTGTGTGTGAGTGTATCGTGTGTTTGCAATAATCCTCTTACCTTGTGCTTGTAGTTATGGATACACATTTTCTGTTAGCATGGTGCTATTGGACTGAATTAAAAAATTACTGTTCTTGTTTACCTCAGCTATTACTATAGCAGCAGCTTGGGCTATTATTATGACCCTGCATCAGGACTGTATTGCTGTGCTGCATCAGGAACATGGTAATGATATTTCACCTCTTATCTTATCTTTTCAGGCTTATTTTATGGGTTCACTAGTAGCCTTGCTTGCTAGCCTTTGGTAGTTTTCAAATTGATTATCAATTGCATGTGGGTATGAGAAATAAATATTAGCTGTTTATTTTGTTGGAAATTAAAGTCAAGCTCTTTCTTTGCAATAATAGTGAAGAGGAATTATTGATTGCAGTTGTTTCAACTGTATCCGATGCCTATGAGTTGGATGAATTCTACAAGATGCAGTGGTGAAGTCCATTGGGGCTGCTGCAGATGTTCTTGGGCATAAGAATAAGCTTTTAACTAAGTAATCCTTGGCATATAGCTGCCTGACCAACTTATGCTATAGATCTGGTTGACTGGAATCCTGAATTGCTGATGATGGTTCTGATATTATATGTTGTTATGTCAGAACATGTGTAGAGTGCGTTTGCAAGTGTAGTTGTTTTGAGACTTCATATTAGTTTGAGATCGCATTAACTTCCTGGATCTCCTCAATGTTTTGACATTCCCATTGGAATTCCTTGACTTTTTAGCAGGTATCTAACATACTTATGATCGCAAACTTCCTTGACTCTGGAATTGCATTAACTTCCTGGGTCTCCACAAGTTTGAAATTGCCATCGGAATCTTCCTCAACATTTTAGCGGGCATCTGACATATTATGATTGCAAAAATTACCATGTTCTTAGAAATTAAAGGTACTTTAGACCCTTTTTTTTTGTGTGTGCAGGAGTGCGTGTGCTTAAGGGAGAAGGCAGACCGTACGGATTTTAGGTCAAATCCTTCGTACATCCACCCTTGCTAACTCAAGTAATTCAAAAGTGAAACTCCCCTTCCCAAATTCTGTGTTCTTTGCTCAGCACTTACTTTTCCAACCAAACTATCAGTGAATTTCCCTCGATAAACATAAGAATTGCCTCCGAATCCTTTTCCACCGAAGGCACCACATCTTCCATCAGGGTACCATATATATCTAGTGTGCATCATTAGATCACATCATCTGGTTTGAGATTAGAACTCGTAGCACATACGATTTTTATCTATTGTGGTGGAGTACAGGATATTGCTAGATATCCAAGATTAAACTATCACATTCTAGGTTTCAGGGTAAGGATGAAGCTTAAGAAGTAAATGTTCAGAGCTGAGAGGATATTCATCACTGAAACAATAATATAGAGTGAAAGAATGAGCAGGGAACAAGCGTCATATAGTAAAGTAGGATTTTCTAGGCAAAGACGTTGCTACTGAACATCCAGTTTCTAATGTAATTGCCACCATAGAATTCACGTGTCTGTTGTTTGAATCAGATAAATCTAGAAACACATAATGAAGATTCTGTTGTGGAGGAAAGAGATGGAATTATACATGCTGATAGATCTAAAACATATTTTAGAAGTGATTTTGGAACTGATAAGTAGGATTATCAGCGTTTGGTCAGAGGCCAATGTCTAGGTCTGAAGTCCAATTATATCTAAATTCCATAATTGAATTCAAGTCATTACTAGTTCTATATCTATATTCTATGAAAATCCGACCAGATATTAGGGGAATATTTTAATTTTTATTATCATATTTTCATATCCAAAATTTAAATGAGAAAAAATATTTATTAGAATCCACACTTGATTCTAGGTTTGAATTGAATGTTGTTAAAACTATTGTCCTATAACATGTTCAGATCTGAAGGTATATCTCAAATGATTTTTAGTCACGTGCCTGAATCTTGCATTCCTTGATCGTATTTGGTTTTTTGAGAGGGAGATGTTTTTTTTGATAACCTTTTGTTACCAGAACCAAATGTTTGGCATCCCCAAAACTTAAGGCCCCTCTGGATACAAGATAGTCTTCAGCAATGAAGCTAATATATTTGTGGTACTGGTAATCGGTTATACTTATCATTGATATGGAACATTTCTTGCTCTTCTTATGGATCCTTACATAATTGAATTTCTTAAATGAGGGCAAGACACAAAACTTTTCAATAATTAAAGGTGCTTCTTATCCTCTGGGAACCCCTACAAAGAATTGATGTTACAAGATATCAGGAGTTTTTGCTGTTTTGGTTAATGTGATTTACATCCTTTGGAAGAGCTATACAAGTTGCCTTGTAACGATTGTAGGAGATTCAATCTTGTGTAAGGTAAGAAGATTGTCAACCTTTTCTTTTTTGAGTGAAAAAAGAAATAGTTTGCCAATTTGGGGTTGATTTGTTTTCGTCAGCAAGAGAATGCTGCATCCGGTGGTCTCATGTCTACCAGAGGAGGCTTGTGATGGATAAAAGTTAGAGGAAATAAATATTGTAGGGATGTTAATGTACATTAAGGTGAAAACATGTTGGGCATGTATTCCTGCATGAAGGAAAATTGTCAAGACACTGTTTCCAATTCAAAGATGAGTACTTTCCATCAGTGGAAAATGTGGTATAAATGATGGTGTGTATTGGGAGTAATGTGGAAGCAAAAAGTCTGACCTCAATGATTAGCTAGAGATGATAATGGCAGAGTTTGCTTGTAAATTTGTAAAACTTAAGGTCATATCATCCTCCTTCCAAAGATGTTCTTCTTTATGATGGTTTCACTTTGTGTATTGATTGGGGGATCAGACTATTCTGGTCAGGTGTTTTGATGTGGTGGTGGATAGTTTTCTACTTTAGAATTTCGAAGGAAGGAAGGAGGGGCTTTGTGCTGCAAGAGCAGATGAGTTTCATTTTATAATTTATGGTTATTTTTTAGAGTTTTCAAAGTGAGGAATATGTTTGACAGCTGCCAATTAGTTCTATGAATTTGAGAAATGTGATGAACAAAGTAGACTTTGGTGTTTTCTTTCTTTCTTTCTTTCGTTCTTTCTTTCTTTCTTTGTTTTCTTTTTTTAGACCTATGAAGGCAAAGTCAATGACTAACCTGGTAATGTGAAGTGAAGATTCTCTCTCTCTCTCTGTAGTTGTTATTGTATATTTATTTCATTGGAGTGAGGGCATGTTGTGGGAAGGCATTCTTTTGATAGTTCTTTTATTACGGATGAATGTGTAAGTATTTACAATGTGAACTTTTACTAATGTGTTATCAATAAGTTTTCTGCAGATGGAAACATTGGAAGCTTGGTTTTTCTAATGTTTGGTTTGATTAAATATTTTGTTTTCATTTTTTGTCTTTTTTATTGAGGAAGTAGTATGCAGCATAGATAACACTTCACTACTATCAGGGAGGGTTGAGTACCTTGTATGTGTTACTTTTTTATGAAAGCAGTGATCTCTAGGTTCTTGATATTGAATAGGTTGGTATAGTGATCCTTTTACCATTGAATTTTTCTTGATAAATGTTCTACAGTTGATTTGCATAATTTTGATGACTGGTTTTGTAACATTTGCCCAATCTATGGTAGCATTTATGAACCCTCAGGTGTAGAATCTCATTTCTTCTGCTGCTTGTGAGATAACCATTTCATTGTTTCGGCTGGGTTTGTAAGCAGGAGAAGCAATTTTACTTTTCCTTGTTGCACTCTTATGTGATAGGGGACTAGGAATTCTGGTCCCTGATAAGTATGAATATACTGAAGATATGTGTTTGGTTACAACTTACAACATTAGATTTCCAGCTTTAGTTTCTGATAATTTCCAAGGTGAGGGTGTAGAATCTCATTTTCTCTGCTACTTGTCAGATGACTATTTCAATGTTTGGGTTGGGTTCTAAGCAGGAGAAGCAATATTAGTTGTTGCACTGTTATGTGGCAGGGGACTAGGAATTCTGGTGACTGTTAGGTATGAATGTACTAAAGATATATTTTTGGTTACGACATAAGATTTCTGGCTTTAGTTTCTGATAATTTTGAAGGTTGGTTACACTGGTAACGTGTTTTTCCACCATTATTTTGGAGCTTTTTTGTTGATGCAAGAAGCACTACTACTATATGCATGTATAAACCTTGGTAACAACGAGATAGAATTAATACTTGTGCATGAATGGAGGATGGTATCTGATTAAATATAAATGGCCACTTTTCATGCAGGTATTCTTTTGATGAGCAAACTGGTGCATACAATGAGGTCCAGAATGTTGCCTCTGTCGAAAATTAAGGTGTCTTCATAGGATAGATCAGAGTTATGACTTATCATTGACAGTACAGCTGGAAGGAAAAATCCATTCCTAAAAGTTTGACGCATGGGACCATTCAGAGTTGTAGCCAAATGCATTGCTGATGTGTGTAAGAGGAGTATAAAGAAACAGTTAATGTAAAGCTAATCTGAAGCCTGTGGTTTGTGGATTTGTTCTGCTTTCTTCGGATGGAACATTGTGAACTGGTGTGCTTCATGTCACTGTTATCTGCCCGCTACAAATGCAACAACTGTTGTTGTGGGTAAATGTTGTAGTCAGTTACATCTAAGCCCCTAAAATTATGATGAGCAATGTCTGCTGGGGTCCAGTCTTTTGTTCCAGAATTTCATTCAATTGATGTGGCAATATATTGGAGTTCAACCAGTCTAGCCCGAGAGCCTCCACTCCCTTTCAATCATTGGAAGCCAATTACCTGTCGAAAAATAAATTATACCTATCTACCATCTTTGTAAAACAAACTAAAGCCAAATTGCGTTTTTACTAGGGTTTTCAATCCTTAGTTATGCAGATCTTAATGCCGTAATCTATGTTTGCTGAACAGGTGAGACTCAAAACAATGTTATGCTGCAGCCTGTGCCATGTTCAGAAGGATGGCAGCCATGGGATATTTCAGAATTCAAACTATACTTCTAATCAGATATTGATCTCTGATATCATGTTAGCTGGGGAATTTTACCCGTCACGGTATTCCATTGAATATGATCAAAGCCTTCAACAGCCTCGGGGTTTGGGATTTTAATCAGGTATCCTCAGGTACCCTCTGGTACCTGTATTTCCTCTCTCCATGTCCATTGGGTTCCCCCTCGCCAGGGTCAGCTTAAAGTCTATTTTGATGGCTCTGTTAAAGACTCCTCTGGTGCGGGATGTGGGCAGATCATAAAGGGAGATTGCTTTCTGCCGGTACCATGCCTCTTAAAACTACATCAGTTCCCCATGTTGAACTCACTCCGGCTTGGACTGCTGCTATTCACACTGAACAATGCTTAGCAAGAATTCCTCTACTGTGGTCTCTTGGGTGGCCAAGCATAACCGTCTTCATCCTCCTTACCTAAAGGATTTCCTGGCACTTCAGACCATCCAGACTTCAAATCAAATCTTCTTATATCTTCCGCCAAGCTAATGGAGTTGCTGATGTCCCTGCCAATGTGGTTTCCGGGCTGCGGGTTCCATTTTATGTTTCAATAGTTTCCCATTCTCTATTGCCACAGAGGTCCAAGCTGAATGGTTTTGGGCGGAAAAAAAAAATCACATCCTTTTGTGAGATATTCTGTTAAATCATTTTTTAAGAAATAGAGAGACCTCCAAATGACACATCAGCCTTCAACTCTATTAAATTATTAAACAAAAAAAAGGTTCACTGCCAGGTGCAAATAGGTCAGGTCGAATTGGATTATGAGTAATTTTGACTCAATTCGGTTTCTTGTTCGGGTCTAAATTTTAAACTTAGATCCAGCCCAATAAAAGATCGGGTTGGATCGAGTTCACGACTACAATTTTTAGCCTGCCTTGTCATTTGGGACGGACTGAGTCCATATATAATTTGGTTCCAACTCAAAAAAATTTGGGTCTGGTTTGGGTCCGGGTTGGATTTGTTTATTCGGGTCCGGTTCATCAAAGGAGAGTCCTCGACACTCCAACACTAGCTGTGCCTTGATATGTGATCTTCCTTGACTATTTCGACATATGGCAACGATTCCAGACGCACTCCAAACTGAAAGTCTAGAGAAGAAAAAGAAGGGTAGGCGACAGCGACAACAACAACGATATGAGTGTCCATGAGTACTATGAAGTTTTGCTTTCAATAGATCATAGGGTTGGAAAGCCAAAATTATCTAAATTTCAAATGGATCAGGTCAGATTGGATCGGACTAGAATCCAGAAAACCTAGATCCAGCACTGAAAATGGAATGGGTCCAATTTTAGAATCCAACATAGTCTCACGAGTCCTATAAAATGGATCAAATTGAATTTAATTGGGTCGGATTACGGGTCAACCTAACTCATTTGTATCCGTACTGCCAGATAGCGAAAGCACCAGCAAACTAAGCATGTAAGGAAGAATAACATAAGCAACAATATGACCCCAACATTGACTCTCTTGTCGTACGGTAAAAAGGGATTGGTATAACCAGATTTACTGGGGGGGCATGAGAACTAGCTAAAGAATGAAGTTGACAAACTAACATTTAAATATATATATATATATATATATATATATATATATATATATATATATATATATATTTGCACATGATAGGCGTCCAGAAGTATTTTTTATGCCAAAGTATATCAGATTTGCATTAAACATATATGTCCGCATAGAAAATCCTTAAGTTGAGAGTTGTACTAATAATATTGTGTATGAGAGCATGTTCATTTATCATGTGCACGTGAACATGTTCATTTATCATCGGGAAATTCATAAAAACATAATCTTATACCATTAGTAAAAAAGATTTTAACATGAATTTTTATCCAATTAATTTTTGGATATGACTATGTTTCGTGATATAATCAAATATTATTCTTTTTTAGGGAAAATCAAGTAGTATGGGAGTAAAAATTATTCATTAAATATAAGATTGTTGCTTTAGAGGGGTAATTTCTCTCGTTCACGCGTCGTCGTAACAAAAGAAAGCCACCACCGGTCCCAGGTTTTGGGAAAATTCTCCAAATTCTAGGGTTTCCCTTTCGGAATGCGGCTCGTCCTCGCCCACCCCCCACTAAAATCTTAGATTTCGCCTCGAATTGGTTTCCTGAGATGCCTCTATCGGCTTTGGGTTCGGAATTATAGGGACAGCTTTCGATTTCCGAAGAATCCCACCACCATGCGTTCGCTTTTGTCGAGCTCCTCTTCTTCCTTGAGGGATCAGGCCAATGGCGGAAGCAGCAGCAGCAATCGGACCCATATCTACCTTAATGTCTACGATCTCACCCCAATCAACAACTATCTCTACTGGTTCGGCCTTGGAATCTTCCATTCTGGCATTGAAGGTGCATTTCCCATTCTCACCTAATCCCTTCCACTTTTATCGCATAATTCTGATCGAATTCTTCTTCTTGGATCGCCCGCATTATCTTTCTTTTTGTGTTTTTTGAATAAATACCGAGTTTTGCGGTTGGGTGCCAAATATAATTTTGTTTAATATCGTAACTAGAATGTTGCTTAAATTGAGAGGGATTTGGGATTTGCTTATGAGCTCGGAGTCGCATAAGAAGTCCAATTGGATCGAGATTGCAGTTATTTGGCCTCCATTTTGCAAGTGTTTTTTTTTTTGGGGGACAAAGTGTGAGTAATAGCAAAAGGAATGGGGGAATGGTAAGTGTTATGTGATGGTGTTGTTCCATTCCTTCTTAAGTTAGTCATGAATTTGTTTAGGGTTCTTGACCTAACGACTTGGTTTGGTATGATGGGTAATGTATGAACTGTTATCTGAGAGAATCTATTCCTAATGAAAGTAGGATTTAGCCTGGTAGTTGAGTTATTATAAGATTTAAAGTTGTTTCTTGTTGCAGAGAAAGGTGCAAAGAAAAATCTGTCTAGAGTAAAATGAACAGGAACGCAGGGGAAAATGAGTTTCTGGATTTTCTATTTGTTTGGTTGAATCCAACATAGAGAGAGAGAGAGAGAACAACAATGATATCTGTGATGACTGTAGTTGAAGAACAACAATGATATCTGTGATGACTGTAGTTGAAGTGGAGCAGTCAAGGTCGTAGTGGTGATAAGGATAGTGACTGTCGCTATGGCATGGTCTCTACGGATTAATGATGGTTTTGGGCACTGTGGCAACAGCTACAATGGTCATGTTGGTGGAGGAAGCAGATAATGATCACTGTGGTGATTGTGATGGTGGGGGTGCTAGGAGTGGCAACAACTACGGCGTCGTGGCAGTGAGGATATGAATCTTTGATGTACTTTGCCCTATTTTTCAGGCTTAACCCAACCTAAGGATTTTACATATTTTTCGCCTAAGCACAACATTAAGGCATTGGACCTTGTCCCGTTTCTGCATTTAGCATGTCTTAACATATAAAATTACTAAATTAACCCACATGTTATTAGTAATATGTTGATGGTAGCCTATTTAAACCTCAACAGTTCATGCCACTGTAGTTTTTAATAATTAAATTCAAAGGTGGAACTTTATTTTAGGATTCTACTTTCTACGACATCAAAATACATCTTGGGAAACAATATATCATGGAAAAATGAGAAACAGAAGGACAGGAAATTTTTTTGCAGAAATCATACTATTAGAAATAAGAGATGAAAAGAATGAGAAATGGAAAGTGATTTTTGTGCAGTTTTTGTTCTACAAATTTTGCTCAGAATTCAAAGGATTCAAGTGCTAGTGCTGATGGGTGTGTCAGCTAGTGGCCAGCATGGTATGTGTTGGTTGCATGCTGTGTTATGCAAACAAGTGCACCATGCCAAAACAAAGAACTTTTGTTTACAAAATTTGTTTTGATATAACCAAAGCTGTTATGAACAACTTGATACGGCCTTGCATGGATTCATACCATACAATACAGAACAGATGATGGCAGTGCATGCCTAGTGACAGCACCCTGTTGGCATAGCATGGCATGGTTGGTATTTTAATCCTTGGCATGACTAAGCCAATAATTGCATATGGGGTACACATTTTTTTCCTCCATTTTCATTTATCTATCTGTTTTTTGATATGAAATATGTAGTTTTTTTAGAAAGTTTTTTTAAACATTCTCTTTTTTTCTTATAAATAATATTCTTGTAGAACTTTGAAAGGAGTCTTTGCATGCTTTTTATTTAAAACAAACTAGTGATTTTTTATCTATATTATTGTTTGCATGTGGAGTTAAAATCAAACTTATTGGTATGTATTCTGCATAGTCACCAATTTAAGTTTGTACTTTTGTGGTGAGTTAAATTAGTCATAATATGGCACTAGTGTTAGGGATCATACAAATAAAAGTGTGGAGTAATTGTTGATGAACTACAGTTTAAAAATTGGCAGTAAGTTTGGGATGATTATACTATTGAGAAAAGACTCGATAGTGTCAACATGACCTATAGATACCGCAAAAATATTTTCTTGGTAGCAACAAAGCAGGGACAGATAGTCATACTCATCACATGTCCTAACCATTTGGACTAGTGTGCTACACAAATTGGTGAGGTTGACATTTTCAATCTGTGGAGGGTACCTTGTGTCTTGGTTCAGTCAAGAATAAATCTACAAGTTTGATGAAGTTCTTGATCGACAATTCACTTCAATTCTGGATCATGTAACATCTGGAGTTTTTTGAATTCATAGAAATTTTTCCTATCATTGTTTTAAGGCATATCATATAATTCTACAAGAAATGATTCTCTTGTCTTTATCAGTAGGAGAGGAGAAAGCTTCATAGCATTTTGAAGAACTTTGACTTCTTATATGAAGTTCACTATTGATCTTTGGTCATCAGATAAAAATTTAGGGTAAAAGGATTCTTTCACCACATCCATAAAGCTGTCATGCAAAGTCCACATTGCGGCCCCTTGGTAGTTTGCTTAGGCCCCCACCTCGCCCAAGTGGTTCGTGCATACCTTGCTTATATGGTATATTCATCATGCTGAAGATGATAATTAACTTTAATAGAAAGCTTACCCTTATCCATGGTTGTAGTCAAAGCAATTTAGATGTGTCTTGTATATTGGGGCCTTGGATGGTCTACTTTGTAAGATCAATCCAGATAATTTGGATTGTTGATGATGCTCTGGTTAGAAGAGTAAAAATCATTCTTTGGAATGTATTTTGGTAGTAATACGTATAATATGCACTCATATTCTTAATATAATGTTTCAAAATCAATTAAAGGCATTCATAATGGTGTTGAATATATCTAAGTGATGATTATATGCGACTGCAATTCCATGTTTGAATTAAACTTCAACATATAAAATGATGAGGAAGTGTGTAGTCCTTTTTATTTACATGAGATTAACTTCTACATAGAACTCTGCATGATGTAATTATGTATAAATATTTGTTTACAGTATGTGCAAATAAGCAGCACAACTATGGTCTGTCTCAGTAGGGATGATTAAAAGGTGTCATTATTGTTATTTTTGGAAGCTTTTCTTTTTCTGATGCAATAGAGGTCATTTCAGGTGCTAACTGACATGCATGGGAATCATTCATAAAAGATGTTTGGGGAATCTGGACCTTGTATTAGAAGAAAATGTTAAATATTAAGAAAATATTGATACAGTAAACTTTGTGATGTCCAAATGCAAGAATATTAAGCAATTGCATCTTTTTATGCATCTTGGGTTCCATGAATTTTGCTATTCAAAAACTTCTATTGCAAAGAAGACTACAAGTAAATTAAATAATTTCTGTTTGCCTGTGCAATTTGTATACCTTGTATAGAAGTAATGCAAAGTTATATGCATCTAGGTTTTCAAGTGGTTCAACAACTAAAGAAAGCACTGGGACTTCAAGCTTATGCTTAAGTTCTACAGGACATCCCAAACTAGGTAGCTATATGTGCTCCCTGACAAAATGGTGTGACATTTTCAGTTGGTGGAATAAAACATGAAGTGCTGTATCCTATCCCATCAAGGATAGGTTGAAATATCTTCGCAATTTTCAGTTTTTACTGTTTCCATGCTAGTTTCAAATACAGGTTGAGTCATGGATAAATACCATAGCTTCTTGATTGAGTAAACTTCAGTATGCATTGAAAATTGGCTTCATGAACATGAAAACAGATCTACATGAAAGGTTCAGTTAGTGATATACAGCATTTACTTTTATGTTTTGGTGAGAAATTATTGGTATGGTAATACTGGTAAGCTCCGCAAGTTCCCCAACTTGGGTTTGTAGGAGGGAATATCCATTTGACTTATGACTATGGGCATCTAACTCCATCCACAGATATTTGGTCATTATTATCTATATTACATTATCTTTAGTTCATTTGTTAAGGTAATTATTTTACCATTTTGTTCCCAATAGTGCACAAATATATGGGTTTAGCAACAAAAGATGAGGAGTGTAGATGAGAAATTTGCTGTCTTTTTCTTTAGTTACTGTGAGAATAGATGAGATGTTTTGAGCTTATTCGTGCTTCTTTTTTTTTTGCTTTTTGGGGTAAAAATTATTTTACTTATACACACATCTTGCTTTTGTAATTTATGTCAAATTTGTGACTGGCGCACTCAGATGTCATTAGTTTCACCATTTTGGTTTGTTTTCTCTTACTGGTACTTTGATTTTTTTTTGTCTTCTGTTATTTTTCTCGGTTTTTGTAATGATTTTATCTCTTTATATTGATCTGTGTTATTAATCTGTTATTTCTGTATAATTTTAGTGCGATATCTTTTATTTGCCGGAGTTTTGGTCTTAGCAGCGGTCTTCTATGAACATAAGCTTATCCCGTTCCATTACATGGATTAATCTTAGTACATACATTTTAGTGTTTTTTCTAATTTTCATACTGTTATCTTTCCTGTAGTCAAGACATGGTTATCTATAACCTATTAAAAAAGAGAGATATTTGATTCTAATTTTTCATGGAGCATAGGTAACTCTCCCTTTTAAACCAAAAATAAATGGAAAAGATGTTTCTATGGAGTTGACTCAAGGACTGTGGATTTTGTTCTTTATGTCACCTAGGCACATGGTCTAAAGTTTTGCATTTTGAATCTAATATCTTATAATTGTCCAAATAGTGTTATTATACATGCTTTATACATGCTAAATGTACACATTTTTGTTTTGAATGTTAATTCATCAGAGATCCTGTTTCTTTCTATATATGGTGGACATTGGGTTAGTCTTCTAAATTTTGTATGGACCTACATTTTGTTGTTTCCTTGTTCACCTGACGAACATCCCAGTCACTGGCACTAGCATAAACCCTATTAGAAGCCTCAGGACTGCCATTACTTATAATAAGGTCGCTTTAAATGACCATGTAAGGTGTGACCAAGGAGGGCTGTAAGCTATGCATATATTTGGAAAATGATGTGACTGTTTTTAGTTTATCCTTCCAAAATCTTTGATAACTAATTAGAACTACAAAATTTCTACAATTTTTTGGTTCTCTTGTCAATGGATTTTATAGGTGCAACCAATCATTGGAGCTGCCCTTTTGGGTCATTGGAGCACAACCATTCAAGATCAGCTTTTTAAATGAATACTGTTTCGTATCTTTATATCCTTTGGGGCCTTTTCCCCCTATATCTATACTTGTTCTAGCATCTTCCTATTAAAGAGCAGATTTTTCTTATTGCTTCAATCTACACAATTGTTTGAAACTCACTCAGCTTTTTTAGACATAATTTAGATATTTTACTAGTTAGATATCTCGAAGCTGTGCAATTGATGGATCAATTATTTATCACCCATGATCTATAATATTATGTGACATTACGTAAGGCCCTTTAAGTTTTCAGGTGAAACTCTTTGATGCTTAGCTCTTTTTTTTAGAGAAACAGAGAGAGACCACCCTGCACTGCAATTTGCCATGTCCAGTTTTTTGGAGATTCACCATCCTAGAATTGAGCCCAGAGCCTCTGGTTGCTAAGAAAAAGGGTGTGACTACTGAGGCAAGCCGCAGTCCAATTTGATGCTTAGCTCTTGAGTGTCTTTATGGAAGCAAAATAAGAAATCTTCTTTTGGATTTTCACACGATATCTACCACACTCATATATATTTATCTTCCTTTTGGACTTTTTTTTCATCTTCGCATAATTAAGATATGTTTCAATTACTGAAGTATGCCTTCTGAAACTTGATAACAGTACATGGCATGGAGTATGGATTTGGAGCTCATGAATACCCGACCAGTGGAGTGTTCGAGGTAGAACCGAAAAGCTGCCCTGGTTTTATCTTCAGGCGTTCTGTGTTTCTGGGCACCACAGACATGTCCCATTCAGAGTTTCGTTTGTTCATTGAACACCTTGCTGGAAGATATCATGGTGACTCCTACCACTTGATCGCCAAAAATTGCAATCATTTTACAGACGATGTGTGTATCCGTTTGACTGGAAAGCGAATTCCAGGATGGGTGAACCGTCTTGCAAGATTAGGCAAGTATTTTCGTAAAATATGTTTATATCCTTTAAAATCCTCTAAAATTAAAGTTTCTTCATAACAATTTACATGAATTTGTATTAACTTCAGGATCTTTTTGCAACTGTCTTCTACCGGAAACTATTCAGATCACAGCAGTCAGACATTTACCAGAGCATCTCGAATTGTCAGGTACTGTTCATAAGCTGCATACAATTTGTCTACTTGAAAATCAGGTGGATGATCTTTTAGCATACTTAGCATCGACCAACAAGCAGACTTGTTATCTTTGTAAAAATGAGTTCAAGCTCATAACTAGTATAGTGGTATTGGGAAATGCTATGTGGATTTGCCTCTCACAGGGAATGGCAAATTATTGCACAAAAAATGGGAGGGAAGGAGGAGAGAACATGGGGTATCAGGGATGATTAATTGACAATTCATATAAATTCAAGCATAATCAGGATGTCTTACATTTGTGTAGCACATCACATTATATGAGTTAGAGATGTTGGTTTGTGACATTTTATTTTGAAAAGCAGATGGGTCCGAGTCAGTGGCATCGTCAACTGTTGGTGAGAGCGATGAGGAACCAGATCATCAGCTACTGATGGTGCCAAACCGTGATTCAGCTTTTTCTAAAGACAAGCCAGTGAGGCTTGCTATGGATGTGATGTAGCATGCTCTGCTTCCCCTCTCTTGGGTGTCCATCTTTGGTGCCTATCTCTGCATTGTTCTTGTAGGTGTGCATTAATTTCAGTTCTATAATTCTAGCAGCTCCTCCACAGCCTCTCTTTTGCAACCAATGTTGCCCAAAGCCTTCTTGTCAGTAACCTTCAAGTCGACCGGCAACCTTTCTGGACTCGTTTGTAATATTATCTGTTATTTTCACGTTTGACGAATCAGTGAATCCTTAGATCTTTTTGATCGGGAATGGAAATTAGGTGGTCTTGTTGGCCCCCTGGAGTTCATTCTTATACTCGTCATTCTAAGTCCAGATATGCAGTCAAGTTCTATACATACATGTTTAATCTGCTTGGCTGTAAACCAGGTTAAATGTGATGAGACAACCGTCAGAATGTGGTGAATGGGATGGTGGTTTCATATTGAGGGAAAGCCTTCATTTCTAGGTTGGACAAGTCATGATTTGGATTGGCCTGTTTGATAAGGATGAGCGAACCCAGTGACCTAGGTTAGCATTGTGTTAAGAAAGTGAACAATTTAAATTTAATTAGTAAATGGACTGAGATAAAAAAAAAATGATAAAAAGAAAGAAGAGATAAGGATAGCAGATATAATTGACCTCAGACTCGCTTTATAAGTTGAGCTCAACTTGGCTTTAGATTGGCTCCATTTCAGGCTTGCTTGGGGACAAGAGCATGGAGGTAATAGGGTGGCTCAGCAACATGATGACAGCCAGCAATTCTTGATCCTTGTTTTACAGGGATGGCTGAGGTCCCTGCCTCCCATATTTTCATAAAAGAAGCCTTTCATGGAAAAATCTTATAGCACTGATCAAAACTTCCAGCAGTTAATTCATGTGACCTTTCTCTTTGTATCAATGTGATGTGGTTGTTCATAATTAGGCAGCTTGGCAGGATCTATGAGTTATAACCTATTTGCAGCATTCTTGGTAATTTCTTTTGTTATATATAACTTTATAAATGTCTAATTTTGCTTGGATACCTTCCAAAAACATTTTTTGTTAGCATACCTTTTCATACGCCATTTTTTTTTCTTTTTGGCATATGTGCCCTTGTTGACCTAGTCCCTTTTAACTAAGTTAAAATTTAACTAGACTTGCGATTTGACTAATTTGCCCATGATTAAAATGTTGAGCTCTCAATTCTTTTCAGATTAGAAAGGCATTCCGAGTTTGACATGGTCCGCAGTCTCCACACTTAAGAGGAAGAGCAATACTTCGCAGTAGAAATGCATGGAGAATACCACGTTGGGTGCACAAAGTGTGCTTGTGGTTGGGTGTTCTTAGCAATCGGTATGTCATGAATGTTGAAGTGATATTATTTTTTCCCCTGGTAGGTAGGTACGTAATCTTGCTTTAAAAATTGGATTTGTAACCTCTTCTTAGCGACACCCAAGCTGGACCGCTTCGCAGCATGGAGTACAGTAATTCTAAAGCGACCATCCTTCAATAACTTTACAGATGGTCCCACCAAACTCACTTGCTATCCTGTGGCTCAAAATCGTCAGTCCTTATTCAGGGTCAACAATCCACGTGCTTCTTTCATCTTCCACGTCTCTAATTTTTAATAGCAGCACTTCCGCGGCGCGATCCCGATCTCAAGTCGAGGCCGAAGTCCAACTTCGCTTGCTCCCTCTCCTCTCTCTCTTAACCGTCGATCCCAAGGCGTGGAGGAGGAGATGGGGCCGATTGGGGAGGAGCGGCGGACGCTGGTGCTGGTGAACCTCGCCGGAATCATGGAGAGGGCCGACGAGGCGCTCCTCCCGGCGGTCTACAAGGAGGTGGGGGCTGCGCTGCACACCACTCCGACGGGCCTAGGCTTCCTCACCCTCTTCCGGTCCCTCGTCCAGGCCTCCTGCTACCCCCTCGCTGCCTACCTGGCCGTCCGGTACAATAGAGCTCACGTTATAGCTCTCGGCAGCTTCCTCTGGGCTGCCGCCACAGTCCTCGTCGCCCTCTCCGACACCTTCCTTCAGGTCCGGAACAGCATAAAGTCGGTGCTTTTCACGTTCTATGCCAACTTTTGCATTGAAGTTTGCTGTCTTTAGGGCGTTTTATCCGGTCATGTTTTCGAACTTTCGGGTGCATGGAGAGAAGTGGGTTTTGGGTTTTTGAATTTGAGCCTGGGATTTGGTTTTAGCTGGAAAGATTGAAGCTTGCATTGTTTTTTTCGGTGGTCTGTTGTGTCGTGTGGAAATATTTTGGTTTTCTTGGATGGAATTGAGTGTTGAATGATTGGGATTTGCTGACGATTTGAATGGGGTTTTGTTGTGTTTTTGGTGAGTTCTTATGTTTTCTGTTGCTGGTGATTAGATTGGGATGATGGGGAGTTAACGACAGTTATAAACATTGGTGGACTACTGCGATTGCTGTGTGACATTTGGCTTCCATTTTTTTGTATATGAATATAAACCCTATGCTTGTGACTCTAATTGTTGCCATTTGGGTACAAATGTAAGGATCCGTGCGGGCGTGTGTTTATTCCCACATCGGTTATTCGTTGAGTAGATCTTGAATATTTATATATGATCAAGAAATCCAAATAATATACCTTCCAGCTAGCTATTTTGGATGAGGTTAATGGTATCAGAGCGGATCCATTAGGGCTGACTACGGACCGATCGTGGTGCTAGTGATTAGATTTGAATATTTAGCCTGACGAGAACGTCAGAACTTAAATGGAAAAAATATGTGAGGACCGTGTGAGCTGTTTATTCGCATATCGGTTATTCGTTGGATAGATCTTAGGTACTTATACAGGATCAAAGAACCAAATAATACATTTTGACTAGCCATTTTGGGTGAGGTTTTAGGTTGTTACAACAAATATTTTGAATTAACAGTTGTTTAGAATCTGCTTTTGTAAATAAGAATTATTAGATGGAGCTTTACTTGATTCTAATTCTTAGACTATTTGGCTAGCTCATGTTGGAAGGACTTATGTGTCAAAATAGTGATTCAAAATGGTGCTTTTTCAATATTATGAGCTGTTGAAACTTCAATATCATGGAAAAATTTGTATTACCTAAAAATTCAACTTCTCTTTCTCAAGGTTCTTTTTTTTCGATTTGAAATGTTTAATTCTTCTTTGTGAAAAGTTCATGGGTTAGATTTCTGTTGGTGGTATTTTTTTTTCCTTTGGAACTATAATAAATCTAGATTTTCTTTTCTTGGGCCTCTTCCATTATTATAACAGTTGGATAGCTTGTCTTTTTGAAACTTTCTAACTACTTGTTTAATGTTTATCTTTTCTTATATGCCATCACATGAGACGGTTGAGCCAATGATAAACACTCAAAAGTTCCCATTAAATATAGTAAGAGATATTTTCTGAATTCATGAAGCAATATAATGTTTTAAATGCCTGTGATGGTTCTGTTTTTGCCATCTAACTTAATTAAGCTTTGAATCTGCACAAAAGATCTAATGTCTTTTGCATGTAGTTAATAATTTGTCTGTTGTGCAGGTAGCAATCTCAAGAGCCTTGAACGGAATCGGGCTTGCAATAGTCACGCCGGCCATTCAGTCACTTGTTGCAGACTCCACTGATGACAGCACACGTGGTTCGGCTTTCGGATGGCTACATCTGACTGGTATGATCGGTTCTGTCCTTGGTGGCTTATTCTCTCTCCTATTGGCTCCACATTCATTCATGGGAATTGCGGGTTGGAGAGTTGCCTTCCATCTGGTTGGCGTGGTAAGTGTGATGGTAGGAATTCTGGTACGGCTCTTTGCAGTAGATCCCCATTTTTCAGTAACTGTTGGTTCACGAAGCAAGCCTATTTCATGCAAGCCTGTATGGATGGAAGTGAAAGGCCTCATCCAGGAAGCCAAGGCTGTGGTGAAGATTCCATCATTTCAGATTATTGTGGCTCAGGGTGTCACTGGATCTTTCCCATGGTCAGCCCTTTCATTTACTCCCATGTGGCTGGAGCTCATCGGATTCTCACATGGACGAACTGGACTACTCATGGGCATGTTTATGGTCGGAACATCACTTGGAGGGCTGTTGGGAGGAAAGATCGGGGATTTTCTCGCAATAAATTTTCCAAACTCTGGAAGGATAGTTTCGTCACAGATAAGCTCTGGCTCTGCTGTTCCACTTGCAGCTGTGTTGATGTTGGTCTTACCTGCTAACCCCTCCACAGGACTTGCTCGCTCCATTGTCTTGTTGGTTATGGGGTTGAGCTTAACTTGGAATGGTCCGGCTACGAACGGGTAGGTTACCCATCTTCATTTTATTATCAGTTCTGAAGTTTATTAAAACTTTATACGCACCTTACTATGATCATAACATAATTGTAGCAAGGACATTGTAATACTGATAAATAAGTAAAACTGACTTTCAGTTGCCTTTCACTTGATATATAAAAATTTGAACTTTGAAGCACTGATTAATGACTTCAGTTTCTAACAATTAATTCTGTTCTTCCATACAATTTTCTCAGAACAGAATTAAAACATAGTGAATCTCATACTCATTGTGAAACGAACCCAATATCTGAACTCATTCTTTGTGTGTTACAAGTCAATCATAATTGCAAAATTTTGGCAGGTACTTGTAAGATCTTCATCATGAGAATGCATCTTCATTTAAAATTCAGCATAACTACTAGCTCCATTAATTATTTCATTAAATAAGAAAGGGATTGGTACATAAACTCTCAAGTCTCGACCATTACTAAGATGTAAATTTGATACCATTTGCAGTTTTAATTTAGTGCTGCACTTATCTCTAGAGCAGTGAGAGAATTATAGCCTTGGAATTTTAATTACTTTGCTTTATAATGCTTGCAGTCCCATCTTTGCAGAGATCGTCCCCGAGAAATCAAGAACAAGCATATATGCTCTGAGTAGATTCTTCGAGTCTATACTATCTTCATTCGCTTCTCCTGTTGTGGGCATTTTAGCTGAGTATGTTTATGGGTATAAACCACCAGGTGAGGGAACTAGTGTTGAAACAGACAAAGAGAATGCTGCCTCTCTAGCCAAGGCACTTTGCACTGCAATAGCAATTCCTATGTCACTTTGTTGCTTCATCTACTCCTTCCTGTACCATACCTATCCTAGGGACAGAGGAAGAGTGCGGATGGGTTCTCTAAAAGCATCAGAAATGGAGAAAAATGAGTTGGAAAACTATGGTTTAGTGGGACATCATTCTAGGATCCAACGTTCTAGGTCGGAGTTGAATGACAGAGAAAGGAAAGTGACCCATGTATTTTATGGAGATCAAGATTTTGAAACTGATGATGACGACAATGATGATAATGCTGAGAAAATGCTGCTTTCCCATCAAGTGGGAATATCAAATGAAAGCTGAAAGAGATAAGAAGATGTCATCTGATAGCCCTGTAACTCTGGAGGAGGAGAACGGCAATGTTGAGCCCGGTGATAGGGTTTGTATTCTGGTAAAAGGTAAGAATCCCGGCATAATATTGCAACTAACAACTTAACAAACATGATCATTAACAGGATGGAGTGGATGATAATGTAATGCTTCCATAATAGACTCTTGTGGCCTCAGGTTGATGCGACTCAAGAATTGAACTTTTCTTCGGAGTGCACTAATTTACAGATCAAGGAAAAGTTGTGCACTACACAGCTATTGACCAATCTTGTATGCAAGAATGCTTCCTTACACTACCAATGTGGTCTCTCTGAGCCTGGTGTCTGCCTCAGAGACTAGATGTTATCTTGGACTTGGAATTGATTCTTTTAGGAAGTATACATTTCCAATTGATTGACAACAGGCTTCCCTCGAAAAAATGATAGACAACAAGCTGCTGGAAGATTTAACTGATGTTTGGTGGTTTTGAATTATTTTTAGTTGTTTTTTAAGGAAAGTTCTTGGTTTTTTTTTTGGAAAAAAAAGGAAAGAGGCATTAAACAGAATCTGCTTAACTGTAAGAAGATTGCTCGGGTAGTTGGTAACTTTTGAAATGCTAAATTCTCTGTGCATGTTGCAAACTGTTTCTTTCTCTTTTCTGGCGAACTGCGTCATCGAGCTACTTGAAGATTTTTCGTACAAATCTCTGATTTTGTGGACAAGAAAATATGTGAACTTAAACCAAGCCAACGGTTATAACTAGCGATAGTGCTATTTCACAGAATTGAGCTACATTTATGAAATCCTTGGTTCCTGCTTGTTCCAGGATGATTTGTGGGCATGAATTTGGATTTTAAAGAAGAAAGAGGGAGAGGCCATAAAATCTCTAGAAATTTAAGCATATGATATTGCAATTTGGTTAAATTAACTTAAATTTATTATTATATATAACTAAAATAGAGGTCTAGCTTGTGCCGAGCTGGCTTCATCCTATAGATGCCATATTAGTAATGTTATTAATATTATTTTTATTTTGGATAATAAATGGGGCCCTTGTTTAATATATTTTTTATTTTAAATGGTCTATTATATATATCTAAAATGATTATGGTTATTTATCAAAGTTCCTATTCTTGATGAGAAGTGATTATATTGATGAATTTTTTTTTGCTCTTAATAAATTATAAAATCTCAATACTATTCATCTTGTTGGAATAAATTTCTTATTTTTGATAAATGAATCTTCAATAACACATATTTAGTATTACAATACCTAGTTTTGATATCAATAATGATATTATTTTCATTTGCATGATTTTTTAACTAAATATTTTTTTCAAAGTTCAATTTTTTGCATCAATCTCTGAAAAAAATTATATAGTTTGAGAAATAATATTTTTATCAAGTGAGAAGTGATTAAAAAGTAGTATTATTATTTTTTATTATTACCCATTACTATTATAATAGTTATCATAATAATAGTTTTACATATAAAATATAAAAAATAATATATTTGTAGTAAATAATGGTTGTCATTTGCTCTTATAGCGGGTACAAGAGGAAGATAAGCCTATAATAATCATTTTTTAGTAGATATTTGTTACAAGTGACTATTATTTATCTGTTCTCTTAATAAGTGAGTATAAGTAATAGATAATAAAGTATCTTACTATTATCAATATTAAGTATCAACTATATAAGTACTAATTATACTTATATAATTGATATAAGTATAACTAATACACAAGAATATTATCTATCTAAAAAAAATAAGTATTATACTCTATCTAAACCAATATTTGATATCTAAACTAAATAAATATTGTCTAAATTGATAAGTATTATACTATATTAGTTTAGATATTTGACATGAGTTTTCACTCAACCATTAATAAAGTTCATCACTTGATGTGCAACAAGACCCAGATGCTATGAGAGAACAGCTCGATTTCAAATCGTTGCAAAACGACAAGTAGATAAAAGAATTGAAAGCCAAAGGTTTTAACCCCTAATGTAAGGCAACAAGAAGGTGGTAATTGTATCTAATCTTGATGTAACTGTAACATCAAAAAAAAAGGAATGAGTAGCTATACCATCCAGCTTGATTTTATTATCAGATCATGATGCTGACAATTTATATTACCAGTTTCTGAAACCATCTCTCTTTACAGGGAGCGATCTAAAGAGCAAATGTGACTTGGTTATCATGGTGATGAAAGGCATGCGACGCGATTCTCAGAAATGGGCTTCACATATCAGTGAGAGAGTGTAGGTTTGTGCAAACAAATTGGCCCTGCTTGGTGGCAAAAGAAGTAAAATGAAGCATAAAATTATTATATTTCAAATACAATATAGGGTTAAAAACAAGGTAAGTGTATATGCATAATTGTCAAGCATGGCTGTAATTTTGTCCATGTTCAGAACTTTTGGCCTTGGGTCAAGATGAAACAAGGATAGATCCAATATATATATATATATATATATATATATATATATATATATATATATATATATATTTTGCAATAACTTTCTCAGTACACCAGCGACATTACTTGCAGGAAATGTGGCAGAAACTGGCAAATACCTGAATGAGGATTCAATTCACATTCTGACGTCTAATTAAAGCGGCTTTTGGTGCACCTGACATCCTTATTAATCAAGAAACGTGGCAGAAACTGACAAATATCTGAATCAAAATTTAATTCACACTCTGAGGTGTAATAAAAGAGGCTTTTGGTGGACCTGGCATCCTTATTATTCAAGCTTGGCACTGCCATCTAGAATTTTCTCTCGACAGCAATTAAGAAAAGGCAGAGATAAAACTTGAAGCTCTTAAAGAACCAAACAGCTGCATACCTTAATTAATCCTTGTTTATTACCCTTCAAACAACGCATCGAAATCCCTTATCAATACATCCTACTCATCAACATAAACATGTCTTTTGAAGACAAGATGCAGATGAAATGGGTTGTGATCATCTCTTGCGGTAGTGATAAATTAATCAGCATTAAGTTTCCTAGAAAGACAACAAACAAACAACAACAATGCGACTTCGAAGTGATTTGTGATGGAGATAAATGGGTACTGATGATAAACATAGTGCTTGAGATCAACTGGATGATTAGTTTGGTTTGATGGCAGAGATCATAACAAAGAGACGGTGCCTGATGCATGTAACACCTACTAGGCCGCATGCTTCGCAAAGATCTTTGAGTTCACCTTCTGACAGAAAAATATAGTTGCTTGAGTTTCCAATGTAAAACTGCAAAAAGAAAGCAAATCATCAGATGTCAAGGACAATAAATTTCACCAAAAAAAAAAGGACAACAGATCATTCCTGATCCAATCCTGATGGTGATTGAACTTAACTCTTTCAGGACTCAAAACTCAACTGAGCCATTTGAAGGCGCATACTCTTCTTTTTTTTGTTGATATAATATGCTAATCATAACGCTGTCAGCAAGAATCTGCCTGTTTAAAATCATGATGGCTAATGTGTAATTTTCTTTTATTTGAAAAAAGAAAAGGCTTCTTGAAGCCTTCATCTTATTGTAGCTGCAGCTTTAGCGTAATGAGATCAGCATGTTTCACAATACACAATGAATAGGGGGTTATTGCTTCCTTTTCTGCTACCTACAGCCCCAATATTCTGATCTTCACATATAATGATACTACTTTATAATTGCCAAATCCCATGTCATTTGCGATGGTAACCATACAGTTTTGAGTTTCATGCTCAACATAGAAGCAGTACATCCTAAAAACTGAATGAAAGCATTACCTTGCGTAGCATCCTCAAGACTGGAACAGCAATGGGAATGACATCAAAAATGAATGTTGTGGCGACAAATACACCTCCAGGGCGGAGTATTCGACTTATTTCTGCGACCTAGGAGAAGGAAAATCCAACTCAGAGGAGTGCACTCCCTTTTGTTTGCATGTAAATTTATTATATATTTTTTTTAGAAAAAGGAAGGAACCGAACTGGGATTTTTTTTTGAGAAATTAGAAAGAACCCACTAAAATTTCTATTGGAAAAAAATTAATATTTGTATATAATGGAGACTTATGATACTCTCTATTTTTCAAAACGACAATCTAAATTATTAGATTAGAAAGCTAACTTGAAACCCCAAAAACAAGCATCCAGGTGTTAAAAACACTCAGTTTTGCTATAAAGAAGACATCTACATCACCAAAAATACAAGAAGAAACTTCATGAATCAGGAATAATATCAATATAAGCTTCCTATATGAATTTGGAAGTGAAATAAGCTCATACAGAGAGGACTGAGCTACACTGTATCGGATATGTTTCGAGGTTTCTAGGTCAAGATGATAGAGCATATAAATAATCGTGTGAGCTTTTTCTATTACAAGTTGACAATTAAAAAATTTGAAATTATACAGGTAAAGGGTCATGCTGCAAAATTCATCAGAGATGGTGAAGTGACTAAAACTCTGGTTTTCTTCAGTATTTAGCAAAGACAGAGAAAGGGGCCAATAGAGGGATCACGGCAGCAAAATGCAGAACTGATATTGGATCTAGGATCTGTGGCAAAATGTGAGGCAAGCTTCTATGGTTTGACCAGTGCCTTTTCTTATTTCACACAGACCAATCAATGGAAAAACCAACCAATCAACATTCATTGGTGCTCAATGAATCTCTAATTCATGAAGCTTTTTGGAAGACTAAGGGTGTATCTTCTAATCCATGAAGCTTTTCATAAGACTAGAATATTTCAGCAGTGAAACTTTATACAAAACAAATTGCAGTATTTTCTTCATTCTGTTTCATCAAAAAAAAAAATTTTCTCCATTCTGTTTGTTGTTTAATGAAACTTTGCTGCTACACAAAATTTTAGTGGACATCCTCTTGCACATATAATATATGTGTTAATAGAACTGCTTAAGCTCCTATACAAAATCTAGACTATAAAACTCAGGTTCCTTACTTCAGCTTTATCAGTGACAGAAATTCAGTAGAAAGTAGCCAACCAGTGTCTGCTCAGCTGGTTGCAAACCTCTCCATTTGTGAGTGGTCTAGGGTCCAAATGCTAGTGGTGGCATCTCCACTATTTTTCTCAAAAAAAAAAAAAAAAAGAAATTCTGGGAGTATTCTTACAGCAGCAGATGGCGAAGACCAACAATGTAGTGCGGCACCAGCATGCACAGCATCAATGGAACTTGAAACAAATGGAAGTCTACAGATGTCAGCCCTGACCAAGATCAAGTTTCTTCCACAGAAAAAGAATAAGAATAAAAATAAAAATAAATCAGATCCCTATAAAACAATAGCATCCTCAGAAACAAGACATTATGTGATACAATTCTGAAGGTCCATAATTATCTCAATCAAAAATTGCTGAACCGGTACCAGTAGACGTACCGGTCGCCTATCGGACTGGTTTGGTACTAGTTCGGTGCCGGTTGAACCGGTACTGAAACGGCAATAGCATGCGGCGCACTGTAGACAATGCCAAGAGTAGCATTTAATGCCACTCTGTGGCATTTTTAATACCACAAAATGGCATTCAGTGGCATTAAAAGTGCCACAGAGTGGCATTAAAAGTGCCACAGAGTGGCATTTAATGCCGTGGCATTAAAAATGCCACAGAATGGCACAACGTGACAATAAATGCCACTCTGTGGCATTAAAAAAAAAAGCCACAACGTGGCAATAAATGTCACTCTGTGGCATTAAAAAAAATGTCACAGAATGGCATTCCGTGGCATTTATCCGAAGGCGTATAGGTGCGAACCGGTCCGATTTGCATTGATACAAAATAGTGCCGGACATGTACCGATGCGAACTGGTCCGATTCGTTTTATACCGGATTTGTACTGGTGCGATGGGGCCAGAACCGTTTTTTCACCGCCATACCATACCGGTCAAGGACCGGACCGGTACGGGCTAGTTCAGCATACCATGATCTCAATCTATGTATAAGAAAATCAGGTCATGCCCAAAGAAAAGAACTCATACTTTTTAGAAATTCCCTCCTGCTTAATAAATTTATTGCAGTGCTGCAGCATATTCTCTGAGAAGTCTAAAGCAACAACAAGAGAATATATTCCACTCTTGGCAAATAGCCTTGAAAATAAGCCACTTCCACAACTTGCATCAACAATAGTTCCTCCTTTTGCAGGTCTCAGGTAATATTTAGCCATTTCAAGCTGCATTTAGAGAAATTGTAGAGCGTTGCAATAGTATCAGGTTCTCATTGATATTTCAGAATACAATTTCCCTAACTTTTCATGAGTTTCTCTTCTAAGACATAAAACCAATCCCGAATTGCAACTATATGCATTGCATAAAAAGAAAACATGCTAAAAGAGGGTGAAAGAAAGGAAAAGTGAAATCTGGAGATGAAACAGTTCACAACTGCTCTAGAACAGCAATATGATCGAGAAACAATTCATGAAACCTCTCTTTCTGGGCCAGGGAAACCACCCCATCTAAAACTTTGTCGCCATCCTCTCTCATAAAGATATGAGATCAATGCGCCCCTGTTGCAGTTAACAATCTGTAAGAATGCATAGAGAAATTCCAGCTCATATACAATCAGCTTTACGCTTTTCAACTGTCTATTGCTCAGTAAGATTGTTCTCTGCAAATGGAGTTTTTCACCATCTTTTTACAAGAGATCATTCTATCATATGGTGTGCATAATAAACAAGGTGTCTACTTACTTTCTTCTTTTCTAGTCATTTTTATAGTACTAAACCACCCAGAAATTTCTCTAGATGCAAATCACTATCCTGAAATTTAAATCTAACCAGTACTAAAGGATGCCAGTTTAAGATATGAAAATATACGGAATCAGTTATAACCTACTTGGAGGAACAATCTACGGTTTTCAAACATAGAAGCATTATAAGACCAGTCTTCTAGCCAGTAAAACCACCAGGGATGAATTATTACAATGTAACCTCATGGATAATTCTGAAAGACTTCTATTCTGATATATAATTGCGCAGGTAGAAGAGGAAATGTACTTTTGCATGAAATAGTATCTAATGCTGAATAAGATTTTCTGCTGAATCAAAATCAATAACATAATTTCGGCTGTTAATAAAGATTGACTTCTAAAAAGAAATTTGCAAGTAATGCTTGCATGTTTATACACATAGCAGTACAAAGAGAAGTGCAAAAGATAGGCATTCAAATGCAAACTATATGAGGCCAAAACCACAAGTATAAATTGTTTTTAAGTCAGTCTAAAATTCAAAGGAACTTGATTAGAACATTTCAAGAAAGGAAATGACGACAGAGAAGAGATTATGGCGTCATATGTTTCGTCAGTGTCCCTTAGAAAGGGAAGCCTACTGTAATTCTAACCAAACTTTCTCTTGCTTTCTAATTACCAAGATTGGATGTTTTTCCCAGAAGATCCATCTTTGGCAGATGGAAGATGAAGGCAAGATTTCCTGCAATTGCAACAAAGGTTTTAATTTGGACCTTTCTTAATAATTCAACAAACCATGGCAATCAAGTTTCGTTAAATTCAAGTTTGTGTGATTCTGGCTTTTATGTTAAAACTATGCAAATAATATCACATCTTTTTAAATAGAAATAATGTGCTCTTCAGAGAACTTAGAGCAGCTTGCCAGGGGGAAACGCTTTTTCTATGGATCATATTAAGGTTCCATTACGTAACTCTGTTAACAGATCTAGAAACGAAAAGATGGAAAACCTACAAAATTCTATTGTCATTCCGTCATTTAAGCATAGAGATAAGTATGAATGAAGCAATATTGGAAGGTAGATATTTACCTAAAGAATTTTGTCAAGAATGGTAAAGTTTGATCATACTCCCTTAAGCCACCGGCTATTGTGAGATCAAGATATATTCCGTTGTTGAGGTAGGCTTTCTTGCAAGCATGGCATTCGAAACAAGACCCAGCTGGGGATGTTCTGCAAGAAATCCATCCAATAAAACATATAAAGAAGCGTCATGTCTACACGATCTAATGGACTTCAGAATGAAAAAAATCCAGCGAGACGACAAGTAGCATCTGATTTCAAATCCTAAAAACGTAGCAGAACAATTTACAATAGTTATAGCTTACATGCTTAGGCTTGAATCACTTTGATCGATGAACGAATGATAACAAACAGGACAGGCGAAAATATTTAGGCCAGTGCCCACTTTTGTGTCTGGAATAAGATCCTGAGAAACATAAGACAATGTGCAGAATAGGGTTATCCAAGTACATCCATTGATCAATTCACAAAGAAGAAGACTTCTTTTTCAGCGTAAAAAAAAAAAAAAAAAAAAATCGCATAGAAGACTTCAAAGCGATCAAAGAGCAGGGTATCAAAAGATCACTTCCGGATTGGCTTCGACGGCCGGAGGAGAGTTTGGAATCCCATCCAAAAGCAGGGGCTCCGCCATTAGGTTTAGATTTCGAGGGTGGAGAGGACCGCGTCGGGAGTCAGGCCCCCAGGTGCCCCTTTATAGCCTCTCTGTCTCTCTGTCTCTCTGTCTCTCTGTGTGCTTCAGTTCTATCATCTCCCAAAATATTTTTACGAATTATATAAAATGTCATTTCAAATAAATTTTTAACAGAAAAAAGGTTGGGTTTTCTCCCGCCGTTCGCGCTCGGGCGGAGGTCATTCGTGTCTCTTCGCACATTTATGTGAGTACTCGTTTGGTCCACGGAAAAAGAAGGTGCGGTTAACAGAAAAACAACAGAGTACTTTTTATTTGCTTACAATTTTAAAAAAAATAAAAAATAATATTTTTTTATAAAAATAAAAAATTTTATATTTTATTAAAAAGAAAATTTTATAAAGGATAAAAGACCTATTTTTTTATGGATTGAAATTAAAGTTCTTTTTCTCTAAAAATATTATAAAGCCATCAAATTCATAGATAATGTTTTTTTTACCATTTATATGGTAGATATTTTATATATTTTTTAAAAAAATAAATGCTCAACTAAATATAAGCCACTCTGAAATGTATCATTTTTTTATTATTCATTAAAAATATTTAAATTATTTTTTTAGACATCATATTTTTATAAATTAATTTTTCAAAAAATAATAGTGGAAAAAAAATTTCTTAAATCAAATGAATTTTAAATTATATGAAGAAGTCATTGGAAAAAATAAAAAAATTAGGATTTCTCCTACGGCCTTGCTTAAAAAAATAATAATAATAATAAAGATTGGCATCCTTCTTGTTCGGGATCGGACAGAGGAACACCGAGTCAACAACTATCCATGTATCGCAGAATGATTTGGATGAGTAGGTGTTAATTCCAATTTTAACCATTATAATTGAGGGAAAAAATGCTGAAGAACAGCTGCCACATCAGTACTCGTTTCTTCATTCTCAAATATTCATCACTTATTTGTATAGTAAAACCCAATGTTATATTAGATTTTATTAAAACTTCTACATAGGCTTGCCGGGGATTTATGTAGTACTTCATATGAATTGCAGGTGATATTCGATAGCAGTTGAATGTGGGTGGAAACAAATCCAAGCACCCATGTTCGATGTTGCACCTCAAACACAAATCAAAGACGGATTGCGCTGTTCCCTTAAAAAGTAAAGAATAACGTGGAAGATTTCTTATAAAAAAATGTAGTTTACCATTGATTCCATGTTGTCCGCAAAAAAGTGATTTAGGTTAATTGATGGGTGACCCAAATAAAAACTATGGTTCATAAAGATATTGGGCGATGGCCTATCTCGGTGTTCTTGATATTCTGATATATAAGAATATGGTATGGAGGTGTGGGGCTCAACCATTGATTATTTGGGCACCTTGATAAGAGAACTTAATAACTAGATTATCACTTTATTTAGGCTCGGTCTTTTCTCCCATCTTAGTCTAACTCCGATTTAAACATATCTGGATAAGTCTGAGAGTTACCTGTCCTATTATATGACAAGGTAAAATAGGAGAAGGATATAAAGAGATGGCACTAAGTTTGTTTGGAAGCTTACTCTGAAATGGGAGGAGGCTTTATTTCTCAAATTTATCCTCAAGTTGAAGCTCAAGAAGTGGTAATAGACTTATGTTTCTTTCCTTTTACCTCATCCACTCACTTTTCTTGATCTCCTTTTTTTTTTGTCGTCTTTTTTTTGGGTGTTCCCATGCAATAATTGTTTAGAACATATTTCTAGTCGTTAGAGATGCTAAAAATAGCTATTAGGAGTGAATATTGTCGTTCTAGTTTCGTAGAAAAACTAGTTGTTACTATTGTCAGACGCATACGGGTCGATTCGAATTCTTCAAGGACTGACTTGTAATCTTCAAAGGTCGACTTGTGAAAGAGCTGTTTTTTGTTTTCTTTCTGTGGCCATTCAGAGTCGACTCATTTATGCTAGAGTCGACTCGTGATTTTTAGGGATCGACTCATCCACTATAAAAACTTCCAAAACTCTTCAAAAAATATCTCTAATGGAAAGCAAAATGGATCGTCCTACCTCAGCGTGGGACCACCCAATTTCAGCCAAATAGACCTCAGCATCGAGCATGTCAGACCTTGGTCCCGTTGAGCGCCAGTCCGACCCCGGACCTTACCAAAGGCCGAGTCAACCTCGGCCAGATCTCTCCACTGTCATGAGCCTGCAAGATCGACCAAGAGTCGAAGAGGCCCTGTCACCTGCAGGTATCTACAATGACGCCCCTCGAGCCGGGCTTGGAGCGCCCTGTAGAATCGACCAAGAGCCGAAGAGGCCCGTCGACCGTAGGTATCTACAATGATGCCCCTCGAGCCGGGCTCGGGGCCCCCTATAGGATTGACCAAGAGCCGAAGAGGCCCCGTCGACCGCAGGTATCTACAATGACACCCCTCGAGCCGGACTTGGGGTGCCCTGCAGGATCGACTAAGAGCCGAAGAGGCCTCGTCGACCGCAAGTATCTACAATGATGCGCCTCGAGCCTGCCCTGCAGGATCGACCAAAAGTCGAAGAGGCCCTGTCGACCGCATGTATCCACAATAATGCCCTAGCCCGAGCTCGGGGCGCCCTACCGAGCTGACTTCAGAGCCTAGGAGGCTGAGCCGACCTCAGAGTCCGCCGAGCTGACCTCACCGAACATATGTCATAGCCCTCTAAGTCAGCCTGACCTCAATGCTCATCAAGCTAACTTCACCAAGTAAAGGTTGCGGCTCTAAGCGAGTCTGATCTCGCCTACGGCCGCATACACGTGCGCACCTATGCACGCCCCTACGCCCGCATACGTGGCTGTACATAAAAACCTCACCGCGCCATGCTTTGTTTGCTAGCCACTCTATGACATGACGACCAGGAGCCATACCTTGCTGCCAAGGGCCATACCTTGCTGCCAAGGGCCATACCTTGTTAACGCCTGCAACGCCATACTGTGCGCAAGAACAACTTAAAACCTATGCCCCAAGCAAGCCGTGGCCACGCGCCACCTGGCCTTTGCCATTCCCTCCCATAATGAGACGGGTCATACCTCGGCCGCCTGAGCACCTCCGCGAGAACTATAAATAACCCCATCAGGTGACACTTAAAAGACTTTTGGTTGCTCCAGCTAAGATTCACTCTAACTTAATCATTGGAGGGCTTCCACCGGAATCCCACTAGTGAGACTTTGTGCAGGTTCGCCAGCGCGCAGGAAGAGACGTCCTTCTTCCATCCGGACCGGTAGCTTCTCCGACTCCTCCGGCGTGGTCCCTCTCGGGCCGAATTTGAACCACAACAATCTCCAACTCATTGAGCTCCCTATACAACAAATTAACCACTCCAAAAATACAAAATTATAGTATAACCAATAATAATTTATAAAGTATATATATATATAATAAATTTATAAAATATCCATATAATTTTATATATTTATATGGATATACATAAAAGAATAATTTATAAAATATGTGTAAATAGTAAAATACATATATGTGATTTTAAATATTTATAAAAGTCCATATGTGAAAAATCCTTCATAAAAATGATTGCAACGCCGTCCAAAAACAAAATTTGCTCTTCCCCCTTATGGCAAAAAAACAAAATAAAATATTTTTAAAAGAAAATAAAATAAAAAAAATGCAAAATAATGTCTAATAGATCTCGTGGATTAAAAACAAAAAAAGGCAGATCTAAGTAGGAAAAAGAAAAGGAGCTTTCCAGAATCACACGAGAAAGGAGGGCAAGCGAGGGCTTTGTCCAAAAGAGTGGCAGAATTTGCAACGTCTGCAACAGTCTACGAGCTTCATCGGGCCTCCGCAACGGCTAAAAAAGCAAGCAGGATCCAGAGGTTCTTCTCGCGTGCCAGAATCCCAACTACCTCTCGCCTTCTTGCCCCCTTTTTCAGTTCTTCCTGTCATTGTCTTCTTCTATCTGTCAATTTCTAGGGAAACAAAGAGGGATTTTGTTGCGCCTTTACATCTTTAGATTTGGTTTCTTTAATTAAATCCAGGTGCGTTAAGATGCTCATTTCCTAGAGAGCTCGGCGGCATGGTTCTGCTTCGCCTTCGTCTCAGTCTTCGTTTGGAGGTATTCAAAATTCCATTTTCCCCTCACTTTTCCTGTTTTTATGTTCAATGATTGAAGGGGCGTGATTCATTTGGTTTCTCGCGCCTTATCTTTCGAAAAGATCGTTTCTTTCTGATTAGGGTTTGTTATTTTACCCCTTCCTTTATGTTTAGAGTAGTAAGATTGGTTTTTTGAGGTTATTCATATCCGAAAATAGTGACTTTAGTGTACCTGTAAACTTATCTGAAGGAAATGGAGAACGTAGTGGAGGTCAGGGGATGAGGGTGGGGGTGTTCTAAGGTTATCTTAAGCTTATCTAAGTTGTGCCAAGGGCTTGCGGGAAAGGCTATTGCCATAAGAGTTGAGGGTGGGTGGAGAAGGGAGGTGGACTGCTGCAGCCCGGATGCAGTGAGAAGGCTTTGGAGATGGTGAGGGGAGTTTGATTGCCTGTTTTGATTGTGAGCACAGAGATGATGGCTTATTACTGGCTTGAAAGAGGTGGAGGAGTAAAGATAGTTGAAAAAATTATGACGGAATAAGGAGTATAACAAAGTTGATTCTCTCGATCGCACGTTCAACTGCCAATTGCTTTAATCTTTTTTAAATTTTTGCTTACACGGAAAATAAACATTATTCCTCCCCTTTCTCTTCCTCAAACCAGGTCAAGCCTGAAAAAAGAAAGCTCAATATTTGAAAATCCCAGATCCCAAATGGCCAAATCTCAACAATCTATATTTGAAAGAGTTCTTTTGGATAAGAGACTGAAATCATCTACCATTTAAGGATTTGGTTTGACTTAAACTGTTAGAACATTGAAGTTTGAAAGACTAGCAAAACATTGTTGTATTTTGAATCTGTTAGTAAATTCTTTCTTTAATATCTGTACTCGTATTACAAAGCTTTTATTATTTTTTGTAGTCCAAAGCTGTAGGCACTGAATTCTGACTAGTCTCCTTCTCAATTTTCTTTAACTAGTTAGAAATTGCTTCTATGCCACTGATAATTTCCTTTAGCTTAAATGATTGTCCGGTAATTAAGGTCTTTGTGTGTGTATTATATTTCTTATTTTTCTTTCTTTTGCTACCCATTGTTGTTATATTTTCACCATATGCATCTATTATTATACTAGTTCTTAATTGTTGTTTGTGTTGATGCATGAGTTTATAGATTTATATCTATAGACTAGAGTATAAAAATTATGATTGATAACAATCTCAGCATGTTTGTAGAACTATATGTTTTGGAGGTACCATTTTGTTGATGCTTTGTCCAGATTCTGTTTAACTCTTTCAGTCAGTTGGATTAGACCATACCTTTAATCCCATAGCTTATATGCATTAGGCTCATTCATATTAATTTCGTAATAATCCCATAGCTTATATGCATTAGGCTCATTCATATTAATTTCGTGAAGACCGCAATTATATTTTGAATGCTAAACTGTGCAATCTCAGCCACCCATTAGGACTGGCTTAAGAAATTTCTTTTTCCCATATGCATCAGCTGTACACTGTCGGGAGACTTGAATTCTCACACTTTCATTGCTGGTTTTTTGTAGTGAAATTTTTTGATGATTTTTCAAGGGAGATATTTGGAACTAATATGAGCTTTATATTCAATTTTGGAGTAGGCTTTAGCTTGCTCGGACAAAATTTGAATGCTTTAGGTCTATGCAATCTGAGATGAAACAGCAACTTTGGTCACATCTGTAGTGCTTGCAAATGGGAACCTTTTTTCCATTTCCTAGAAAGAACAGCATATGAAAGAGTTAAAAAAACTGAATTCTTTAAGTTGATGTTGGACTTTGATTCCAGGATCTATGTAAAGCACATTGGTTAGGTTGATACGCGAGGCGAGACATCAAACTATCAATAAGTTGGAAAAGAACTTGAGATTTTGGATATTTTAGATGCTTGAAGGAATTGAATTTACTTGAAATGGTTAAGATGTCACCATATATGTCATTGACAGCCAGAAATATCTTCTTGGTTTTCTGACCATACTTGTGCTATATGTGATAATAAGCCATCAATTGGAGTATATTTGTATTTGTGCAGTGGAGTTGCTAGATGTGTAAGAGCATATGGGAAGCATAAGGTGATCATAAGTAGGAACTGTAAACTTTCCGTGAAATCCACATCTGCTGGATCCATCATACAGCAGCCAAGTCACTTAGCTAACATACCATAGCAGTTCTGAACATCAAAGGGAAGTAGATAATCCAGATACTATGCTCTGCAGTTGCACATCATCACTTCCTGTTGAACCAGACATCTTGATTCTTTCTCACTGATGTTGATCATATAACCAGATAATTTTGCTAATTCAGTGCTTTTCTGGTGAGGAGACATGCTATGCTAAGCATTTTCCTTATATGTTATTTTATCAGTTGCTTGTATGCTTATGTTGTAAAACATTCCCATGCTGGACTCTTTTTTAATGCAATATAATTTTATTTGCTTCTATAATATTTTCAGCTCGATTCGTCAAATTATATTAAGTGATACTGCATACTTGTAAAATCTCATCTTTTGTTACAAATCCACCTTTTGCATTAGTTCTGCAATCAGAAAAGGATTTCTCTGTTTGGATTACGAACTTATTATTTCTATCTCACTGCATAGATTTATAAAATAACTACTTGATTATCTGATTTTCATGGTTCTGTCTTCACTTTCCAAGTTAGTTGCTCATCAGTTCATACTTGAATAGTTTGATGCATTAACTTATGTGGTTAAATGATGCAGCTACAACAGTAACCAGATACAACGAGTAATTGAATCAATAAACTGTGGCTAACGGTTGGTCCTTCCATCATGGATAAGATATCACCTGACTGTCCTTACCCAGGATGCTTCTTCTGTGTCATGAAGGAGGGAAATCCAAATAAAAGAAGAACAAGTATACTGAAGTTCTTTAGAGAGCTTCCTTCTCAAGATGATGATGGCCAGGTTCTCCCTATCAGTGGCCTTTGGAACACTGCCATGGCGCATCCAAATGATCCTGAATTTGTTAACTTGGGAATATTTGAATGCATGGGTGCATTGATATGGAAGGGCTTAAAGAACAGGCGTTGGCTTACACATGACCAGAACATATACATCCCCTATTATGCAGCTCATATAATTGGATCTTACACCATGAATATGGAAGAGTTTGCAGAAACTGCGGTGCATGCTGGAGTTATTCCTCCCTTAGTTGAACTTTTACGAGGTAGGCTGACCTGGGTGGAACAAAGGGTAGCAGTTAGGGCCCTGGGACACTTGGCTACATATCCTAGTACATTTCCTGCGGTGGCAAGTCATGGAGAAGTCCTTGAGCTTGCCATTCAGCTGGCGTCAAGTTCTCTAGAGATTGTCTACTCTCACTTTTACCAGTTCATGGATAGGAGACTAAGCTATCACTGCGATCTACTTACACGGGGGATGGGTGGTGTGGAAATGGAGTCCAGGAAAGCAGAGGAATGGGCCAGTCAGTTACAGTGCTGGTCTCTTCAGCTAATTAATTGCTTCGCTTTCAAGCCTGAGTTTCTCCCTGATATATGCAAGCCAGAATTTTTAATGAAATTACCAGGCATGTGGGGTGGGCTTGTCAATGAGAACTCGCCAGCTGGTATTGGTTTACTGCGAACAATTTGCCAACACAAGCTTGGGAGGAGTTCTGTTGCTAACTGTCCTGGTATCATCGATGCACTATGTAATATTGCTTGTTCATCAGATGACTGGCAGTACATGGCTATTGATTGTCTTGTTTGGTTACTTCAAGATCCAAGTACTTGCCATAAGGTACTATGCTATATCTATGTTCCATCCATTATATTTGCTTATCTGCTTTATTTAACATGGTTAGGACAAAGTGCAATTAGAGATGAATCTGGAAACAGATGACCTGGAATGGAATGCATAAGGGTTGTTAGCCTCATAGCGGCATTTTGAGATTTTAAACAATTCCACACACGAGGTTTCTTGTTTGTTGATGTTTGGGACTCTGATTATGAAAACAATGTCCATTTCCTTTAGCTTCTCCTTTCCAAAGGATTGTATTCAGACAAGTGCAAGAGTTGCTTCATTTCTTTATGTGCTGGTTGTTCCTTTCAGGCGTGTAAGATCACCTTCCCAGTCTTCCATGTTTCTAACCTCAAAAAGAATCACCTTCCCAGTCTTCCATGTTTCTAACCTCAAAAAGAATCCAAATTCTAGCAAATCATGATAATGAAGTTTTACCATGTCTCAAAAGATGGACAATTTCAAATTCAGCTATTAGCTAATCTAGATCATCCCATGAAGAAGCTGAAACATGGAGCAATCAGCAGAGTGCTGGTCCAGTGGGCTCATCTTAAGATGCTCCGTGAGAAATCCAGCACAAGCTTTAAGAGCTTTCTCCACAATTCCAAGCTTGAGCAAAATGTTGGATTTAAGGGCAGTATGGTGATGCAATGATTTATTTTCAGAAGAGCACTGCAATTCAGATATAAGATTTGACATGGTTTCATGACATTGCAAAACATGGCCATAGCCGGTTATTTCTAGTTGAAAGGTTCTAAACAATCTTAGAGTCATATGCTCATTTTCTGGAGGAGCTATACTCAAATAAGATCATAAATAGAGCAATTATAAGCAAAATGTATCCTATCTCATGCTTGTCCTAAAGTATTAAACATGATAACCTCGATCAACATCTTAAATTCTGTGACTAATGACACAGCAAACATTAGATTGCCCTATTGATGATGCTATTTATGGTTAAAATTAGGAAACTAATGCTCTAAAAGTTCTTGTCCAACTCATGGAGTCATTGACATTTCAATGACAGCATTATTGCTAATCATATACTGTTAACCAGTTACGGATTTTATTTGCAACACATCAAAAGTTCTTTAGTCATAAAATTTATTGTTTTTCTCTGAAGGGTGTTGTATTTGTTGTTTAATAGGTGATAGATAAGGCAGCCCCAGCACTTATAGATTTAGCAGAAATTTCAACTCTTGGTGATCATAAAAGACTTGGGGACAATATTGTTAGCGTCCTTCAAGAATGTATACAGTCACATGGGACAGCACGCAATTTTATCAGCAGCCATACGAAAGAACAAATTGACGAGCTTTTGAGTTCCAGGCAGAGATTAACATGGGAGAAGAATATGCCAAAGGAGGATCTGCATATAAAGCAGGCAGCAGCACTGGTTGTTAAGCTGGAAGGAAATTCTTTATTTTCTTCAGGAAATATTGCAGGAGCTGCATCAAAGTACTCTGAAGCGCTGGCATTGTGTCCCATGAAGTCAAAAAAAGAGAGAGTTGTGTTGTACAGCAACAGGGCTCAGTGTTATCTTCTCTTGCAGCAGCCATTGGCAGCCATTAGCGATGCTACACGTGCATTGTGCCTTCATAACCCTCCTAATCGTCATGCCAAAAGCCTGTGGAGAAGAGCCCAAGCATATGATATGCTTGCTTTAGCTAAGGAGAGCTTGTTAGATGCCATTCTTTTCATTAATGAGTGTTCTCAGTCAAATGATCCCGACCTTTCTTTGAGACAAAACAAAGTTCCTGATTATGCTGAAAGGTTAGTCAAGAAGCAGATGCGTGCTGCATGGCTATTCAGAGAAGCAGCTATAAAGCATGGGGGAGTTCATTGTGAGGGTGATACTGGAGATGTATTTGGCCAAGAGGCTGATGACTCTGAGTGGGAGACAGCTAGCGAAAGTGATATTGGAGATGATGGAAGAGGAGAAGCAGATGATGATGAGAGTGAATGGAAAAATGCTGACTACCGGAAAGATATATATAACAAGGCTGCTACAAAAGGTATCAAAACTCTTTATTAATTTAAAAACACAAAGAACCATGTTTGACTGCACACAATTTAGTGATAACTATGGCATCAATGTACTAAGTGCATACTATGTTACTTCTTTTGTTGAGTTTTGCTAAATGCATTAAAATGAGTAAATTTTTTTTCAGTAATCTATTTCATTGTTCTTTGTATGCCCAAAGAAGCTAATTGATATTAGAATAATATTATTTGTTTCTCTCCCATGTGTTCCATATGCAGCAAATTTACTTAGTGGCACATAATAAATGATATTTATCTTAATCCTCTTAGAAAGTACTGGATGTGTAAATATTTGTCTGGTTTTGGTATGGCTGATGCACATTTGCACATATTCTTTGACACTAGACCAAGGTAATATACCTGAAGCTGTGTTGCATTGAATTTTCATTTCCAGGAGTAAGATCCAATAATAAAGTTAATATATGAATACTTATTTATCTACACCATCTTGTCTCATCTGACAGTATGCTTTGACATAGCAAGCTTCAAAGAATCCCTTTTTTCCTTCTTTTTTTAATAAACAGGCTTTAGCTTGATTCACAGCAGACTTGAAGGTGCTTCTTGGGCTTGGAAAGTTAACGCCACTCCAGCACTTCCCTGCTTCTGGTCTCACTTCACAACCATTTGTCAAACAATGACCTTACATAACCAATCCGACTTATGTATACCCTACCTAATTAGTTCTGATTGATGGAGCATATCCATTTATGACAGACCTGATTTGCTAATCAAAAGGTAGAAAAGATGGATGCCGTCTGACCTGTTTCTGAGGGGATCAGATTTGGGCAAAAAACGAGGGCTCACACATGTTCAGTTTGGATCATGTGCCCCATGGTCTTTTTGTAGCCCTTCATGATCGTGAAGCTACAAGAGCCAATTTGTGAAGTTATTGAAAGACCAATCAAAAAAAGGTTCATTAATAAACCATGATATCTGATTATTATTACTTTGTGTTAGGAAGCTCCACTTTTAAGGATATTTGCATCTCCTTTCACCTTCTCTTCTTGTCATCTTCGTTCTTGTTTTTGCTTGTGCATGCTTACTTTGGAGCACATCACCTACCTTACACATACCTGAAATGGCATGAAGGGCATTTCTCTTTTTAGAGAAAATGGAAGTTAAGCATAGGAGCTTCCCCACCGATATTACTGTTTTCTGAACATCTAATAAGCCTTTTTGGGAATTATTTGTCCTCTGAAATGAGTTGTCCCAAATCCAACCATCGTTTGCATGAATAGAGAAGTTAGATCCCTAGAGAATGAGGCCCACTAATATTTAATAAAAAACACTATTCTTTTGTTGTGGTTTGTTTCTTTCTTGTTCTTCTTTTAAATATTCTATCAAATGATAATGGCACAGCTGTCCTAAACTAGATCTTGTAGGCTTAAAACATGAGATGGATGTGCTTCTTCTCCTCCAATTATTGTAGTTTGTGATACATGTGTACATATATTCAGGGGAAGAAGCACAACCATCTCAACTATCTGGTGTTGTATATTTTTTTTGTTAATCTAGTTCTTGTGGAGGTCCTAGACTCAACATTCCCTATGTGATAATTTGCAACTTTCAGAAGCTTTTCTTAGAAATATTACATTGATTGCAATCTTCATTTTCTCTAACGCTTTGAGGGGCAGCACATTTTCTCTAGACTCAACATTCCCTATCTGGCTGTAGTTCACTCTCCCCATTTTCTTACCTTTTCACTCAAAACAAGAATCTTTCCATCAATTTGAGAAAAGAATATATGTAACAAATGCTATTGACTTTGAAAGGCATTATTTTTGTTGGAGTTAGGGAAACAATATCAGCAATAAGGCTTGCAAAATATTGAAGGACGATATAAATAAATTTTTCTCATAGTATCATTCAAATTAGATTTGCTGCCTGTCTTAAATTTGGCCTGATGATCATAAACGAATCTGGTCTATTTCTTTCAAATTACACACCATTGTGCATGTTTCTTACCCACTTAAGGTTCTCATTTTTCACTTCGTCATTATGTTTGCACTTCTGGTCTTTTAGTCTTATGTACCTTCATTTCCAGCAACTAAAGCTTCAGCAAAATTTCTACCATCAACCTAGACTACGTTCATTTTTTTATCCTGCAAACTGGAAAACAGCCCAGTGGTTGCATTCCTCTCCTTGGAGGTGGTTCTAAGTTCGACTCCTGAATGGTGCATTCCAAAGCATTTGAACCTAGGTAACTTTTCTTGGATCGGTCTCTCCTCTCTCTCTCTCTCTCTCTCTCTCTCAGTTAAAGAAGAAATCAGAAGAAAGTCATCTTTTCTATTTGGTTGCTCTTAAGTGAATATCTTACTTCTGAACAATAGTAATTATTATGCTAAATATATGGCACTTTAGGCATGAAAGACTATAGTTGATCCCCATTTCCCGCTCATCCACCAAAATAGGTGAATTGTCTCTAAAGTTTCCATAATCGTGCTGCTCTCTTTTTTGTGGGCTAGTGATATTTCATATCATAGAAATGGAAGGATTAAAAGAGCTATAGTCAATTAAGGAGATCTTTACCGTTTTACTTTTATCTATTTCTGTAAACAGTTTATATGATCTTATTATGACCTTTTGAAATAGATACGAGTCATGGATATAATGTGCTGCTTGTGGAAGATGATACATGATTTCCCAAGTGATTAACACGTCACAGACTATGTTAATCGTCATCAGAGAGCTTCTTTGAACCTCAAGTGTGAAGGGCGTTGTTGCTCGGTTCCTTGAAGTGTAAGTACTACTGAGGTATTCAGATCCCTTATTTAAAGTTGAACTGAATAAGAACTCTTTCCCTATTCATTATCGCTGTTGTTTCTCCTTAGAAATATGAAAGCTTTCAAGGTGTTTTTGGTGATGTTATGGGTTGATAAGGAGATCGTTTGCTTTGGAATGGTTGGCAGAGTTGGACTTGTATTTCATTGGATTACTGCTCTTTGGTAAATGTATGCCTTACAAATGAGTACTACGAAATGGTAATCCTTTTACTCTCTTCACTGTTCTTTACGTCAGATATTGCCTTTTATCACTGTTCAAATGAACCAGAATCTAGAATATTAGAATATGTCTCACATATATTTGTTCGAAAATGCCGTATAGTTCATTGCTTTGCTTCTTATCAACACATTATTCTAAGAGGATGCTATTGAGTTCTATTAAAGTTGCTTGTTGCTTTTAAGGGTACGAAGAGATCATTGTTCCAGATTTTTCACCCTATACCAAATTAGTGGGGATTCTTTCTCATTCTAGTTAGGGCCCCAAGTAACTATAGTAGGTCTCTTCCCATACTGGGGCCCCCTGTTATGCTCCACAGGTGCTGCTAAGGGCCTTCTTTTAAACAATTTAATCAATTGATTTCCAACCCATTCTTTCTAAATTTAAAGGCATTTGCCTCAATTCTTTTTTTTTAAACTAATATCATCTACATTGCAACATTTTGGGGCATACAACATAGCTAATGTAAATTTTTTTGTTTTGGTGAATTTCTTCGAGAAAATCTGGTACCATGTAAATATATCTATGGTGAATGGATTTCTTTTCTTATGTTAAGATTACACTTTATCCACATTTACTCATCTCTAAGCAATTTTGACAATAAGAATTAATAATTATTTTGGTATATTCCTTCGAGAAACTCTTCGTGGTAGCATACAATATATTTATGGTGACTGGATTCTCTTTCTCCTACTAAATAAGAAAGTTCAGTGCATCACAGGTCTTAAGCTCATGAGTAAAGTAGCTTTTCTCATATTATAGTTAGAAATGGGAAAAGCCAAGAGCTCTGTAGGTTCGGCTTTTGCCATTCAATGTGATCTTTTAGAAGATAAGCCTCTTGCCCTTGGAACTTATCTCTTTATCCCTTCTAAGGTCTATCCAGAGCATGACTAAGATTCCTTGACATCTGGAAAGCTGAAAGCGCAACAGCCATTGGATATCTGAATTTCTTTAGTGCAAGTTTCAGAAGATGGCTTAATCTTATACAAGCCAAAAGGGTTATGGATGGGATTTTTTATGGTTCACTTTTCTTTTCTTCAAAGTGTTGGCCACAAGTTAATCTCACTCAGTAGCCGCCGCCACTGATCAACTTTCTCACCCATGACATTTGCTCTTATAATAATAGGCCTTAAAGCTACTACAGTTTGAGGGTGCTCATCCTCCTTGGTAGCCAACTAGTGAAATGCCATCTCTGTTTATGGTGTATATTACAGGATTATTCATGGTGGGTCTAGAGCCCAATCCCAATGGACTGAAAGGGAGTTTTAAAAGATAATTAGGGTCACATGACTCATCATATGAGACATGGAGAGCATATGAGAAATGACATACTTTGACATAAATTTGGAAATTAGAAAGATGGCTGCATATTTGTCCATATGGCTCTTGACAGTGCCCAAATAATGTAACAGGTCAGATCTGGTTTTTCATGGACTTGAAAAATTTCTGAGAACCAATCAGTTCTCTATATTTGCAGGGCCTATATGGATTAACATCTCATTAACTGCCCATGTCAAATGAGTGTATTTTTAGAACCATAGTGACTATATGATTTCTCTTAGTCTATACATGAGAATGTATAATGAATTCAATCCCTTCTTCATGTCCATGCAAAATAATAACTGGCTTCATACTTCTATCTGCTCATAATTGATAATTTCACTCAAATTTTATAGGAGCCAGCAATGATCCATACCCAAAAAAAACTCTATTATAGTAACGCACTCCTATTTCTATATGTTCTCTATGGTTATTTGACCTTTGGTAATGCTCAAAGGCCATACCAAAGCCCACGGTTTGCTCAAAAGTGCACATCAAATCAACCGTGATTTGGGTGGTTATTCTTTCGTATTTTCTATCCATATTGTGGCCCCTACCAACACCAAAGACCCTCACCACTTATATAAGAAATCCTCATCAAACCATCTCAAACCCAAGTTATATTCTCTTCTTATTTCTTCCTTGCTCCTTGTCGTTTCATTCTCTTAACCATGTCTCATTCCCTCGAGTGTGAGCTGAAAGTTGGTAGACTAGCAAATTTTGATCTTGACCTCCCCGGAAACCTCTTTGTTCGGTACTATATATTTCCCGGCAATGGGAGAAGGATTCGCGTGGACACCCAAGAGATCCGATCCACGGGCAACCCTCGTTGGAACGAGCTTGCATCATTCGAGTGTTGGGGTGCCTCGGACCCCATTGGAGAGCTACTCGAGCACCAAAGTATTGTGTTCGAGCTGCGATGGAGAAGAACCATGCCAGTTCTTGGAAGGTTCACAGGATCTAAGCTCTTGGGAAGAGGAAAGCTTGCATGGAAGGACGTGTTGGGCACCAGCGACGCGTCGTTGGAGAGATGGGTCAGCTTTGTTACAACAAGTCGAGGATTAAACGGGCTCAAATCGCCCACTTTGTTCATAGAGATGAAGGTTAATGTTGTGAATGTGAAGTACAAGGGGAGGGTTGGCCACTTGATGAGTTTGAAGGACTGTGGTTGTAAGCACTGTGACTGGATTGGAAGTGAGGAGGATATGTTTCAAGCTGCAACGATAGTTGATGGATGGTGACACTACGAGAAAATGGTCAATACAAAATAATTTGCTATGAATTATAGTTTGTCACTAATAAGCACTATAAGGCAGCGAAATAAAATATTTGTGATAAAATATTATTTAAGTAGTATATTAGCAACGAAATTATATTTTGTTGCTAATTTTTGTCGCTACATTTGTGGTGCCAAATACTTCCACTCTAGTCTTTTGGCGGTAATTTTATTCATAATAATTTATGATATTTTTGCAACGAAAAATTATTGTCATGAATAGCATGACTTTTAATGACAATATATTTTTTTTATCATGAATTAGTTATTACTTTTGATGATGATATTAGAATTGTTTTCAAATATATACTTATGGATACAAGAAAATAAAAGATACTAGCAATTTTTTTGTGACTATTTAATTTTGTCGCTAATATTTTTTATATTTGGCAACAAAATTATGTTTCGTCATAGACGGATTTTTATTTTTTTGGTAAGGATAATATTTTATCGCTAAATATTTATTTTTTAGCAATAAATATTTTGTATGGCTAAATAATATACATGATTCTTAGATCTAATTTTTCACGACAAAATAAATGTTTAAGCAACGTTATTTGCTTACTTTTAGTGATGAATTATTGTACCACGAATTATATATGTGTTAATATTTTGTGTCGAATTACTATTTTCGTCGAAGATGACTTTTAGCAACAGGGTATTGGTTACGAACTTGGCGAAGAAAATTTTTTCGTCACCAAATACTTTAAAAGGTTAGTGCAAAGTTTCCCGTTGAATTCCACTGCATCACTCTTCTCTCAAACCCCAAGATTGGAATTTCGGGTTGGAAAAAAGGTTAGTGCAAAGTGTTGACGATAGCCGGAAGATTAACTCTCATCAATGCAGCAAGGAGAGCCATTCCTCATGTCCACCTCAAACCAGTTCGAAAAACCAAAATGTTTGGGTATAGTTGGGACCAAGTATGCAGGCCTAAGAAGATTGGAGGTTTGGGCCTCACAGATCTAAAAGTTCTGAACCAAAGTTTGCTTCTGAAATGGTGGTCGAAATTCTTCACCGACTCACACATACCATGGCACAACTTGATTCAGACAATATACTCCCACAGCAGAGCTCCTCTGCAGCCCTCAAACTACCTCATAATTAAGGATCGCCTCCCCATTTTGGAGAAGCATTTCTTCAAATCTCTAAGCTGTTCCAACAATTCACAAAACCAGAGGTAAGCAGCGGTCAGCTAACTTCCTTTTGGAAAGAACCATGGCACGAGGAGCAAGCACTCAACACAAGGTTCCGTAATCTCCGAACCCAAGCTACTAACAGTCAACTTCATGAAACCGAGAAACTGGATGTCAAACTTCAGAACTCCCATGACATATATATATATATATATATATATATATGAGGCAACCGCAGAATTTAGGCCCTCCCACTATAGGAAAATGGGAAAATATCAACATATACATGCTAACGCTAGGTAGAAGCGTCCGTAATTTTGGCTACTGCGCCAAAATTTGTCGACGCTTTTAAGTAGCGTCGACATGGATGAAACTAAGATGATGTTAATTAACGTCGTTGAAAGCAAATAGTAAAACGATGCTTATAAGTGTCGTCAGATGCCAAAAACTGATGGGTAAGAAAGAGGGTAGATAATGCTTAAAAGTGTCTCGGAATCCTACACGCTAACCTCCTCTTAGCACTGTCTTCCATTTAAACATTGCTTAAACACTAACCTAGGAATCGGGAGTGCTTTGCATGCTGCTTGTGGGAATCGGGAGTTGGTCGCCTATAGTCCAGCTCCTGGCACCCCCATTTCTCACCTATTGTTTGCAGATGACTGCCTCTTGCTCACTCGGGCGAGAGGGACTGATGCGAGAGCCCTTCGGAGGGTCTTGATGGAGTACTGCGAGATGTCTGGGCAGAGAGTCAATCTCCAAAAATCTGCCATACACTTCAGTCCGAGCACGGAGCGGAGGGTGCGACGGGAGGTCAGGGCGATCCTAGGGATGCAGGAGGAGGAGGGGGCCCTGGTTTACCTGGGGGTCCCCCTTACAGGGAGGAGGCTGCGGGTGGCGGAGTGCTCTACCTTGGTGCAGAGGGTGCGGAGCAGACTCGAGGGTTGGAGAGCGTCCTCTCTCTCTATGATGGGCAGATTGACGCTGATCAGGTCAGTTCTATGCTCTATGCCTATTTATTTGATGGCACATACTGTTGTGCCGAAGACTGTACTGGAGGAGATTGAGAGGCTCATGAGGAGGTTCCTATGGGGCTCTGGTGGGGGAGGTCGCGGAGTACATTTGATGGCCTGGGAGAGGGTATGTTTGCCACTGCGGGAGGGAGGTTTAGGGGTGCAGTCACTCCAGGCGCGGCGCGAGGCTCTACTGGCACGACGGGCTGTACAGGTTGTTTTGGAGCCACAGGGCTTTTGGAGCCAGATCATGTTAGCTAGATACGGTCGTGCGGGATTCACTGTACAGGCGGTAGGGGCCGCAGAGTTTCCTTTATATGGCGAGAGATTGGGCGGCACTTGCCGATGGCTTTGGCTCATACTAGATGGTTGATCGGCGATGGACGGAGTATTGATGTGACTGAGGACTCATGGGTGGATGCGCTCCCATTGAGATTATGGCCGACGATGTTTAGTGGATCGGGGGCAGAGGGACTCCGGGTTTCTGACCTTCTCAGGCCGGGGGCGGCAGAGTGGGATGGTGACAGACTTGACCAGCTGTTTGGAGAGCATTTGGCAGAGCGGGTTCGGGCACTTCCCATTCCGGTGTCTGCAGGTCCGGATGTCAGGGTCTGGAGCACTACTTGCAGAGCGAGTGTCGGGGTTGGTGATGTTTCTCGAGTTATTCAGCGGGAGTCTGTGCCAGGCCTAGATTGTGGCTGGGTGTGGAGGTTTGGGCTACACCAGAGGGCTGCTCTTTTCCTCTGGAAGGTGGCTTGGGAGTGTTTGCCGACGTGTTCAGTGCTGAGCAGACGAGGAGTGGGCCTCTCTCCTCTATGTCCGGATTGTGGGGAGGACGAGTCGGTGGATCATGTCCTATTCCAGTGCGATCGGGCGCGGGATGCTTGGAGGCTGACTGGGATTCCGGAGGATGCGTGGAGTCGGAGGGACTGTTTTTTGGAGAGGGTCCAGCGATGGGCGAGCACCCCTCTGAGGCGCAGGATGGCTATTCAGGCAGCTTGTACAGCTTATCAGATATGGCTGGCCAGGAATGCCCGTGTTTTTGGCGAGGGTAGGCCTTCACCGCGTTTTGTGATGGAGCGGGCCAGTGCTCAGGCAGCAGAGATTATACATGTAGACTTAGCCCATAGACCTTTGATAGCTCGAGACACCTGGGGCCCCCATTCTGCTTCGGCAGCTTCACATAGGGTATTTTTTACCTGGGAGCCTCCACCCCCGAGTTTCCTCAAGGTCAATTTTGATGGCTCAGTCTTGGATGGAGGTAGGAGAGGAGGGGCTGGTTTTGTTATCAGGGGACCGAGCTCTGGTGTGGTGGTGGCAGGGGGCTGTCAGATTTTTGACACTTCGGTTCCTGGGGCAGAGCTGCGGGCAGCCTGGATGGGTATGTGCTATGTGCGGCGTGTGCTTCAGGCGACTTCTGTCCTGTTAGAGGGAGATTCTGCTACTGTGATCAGCTGGGTCCGAAAAGGCTCGTGCAGCTATGGGGGAGTTCACCCTCTGATCCATGACATTTGGGATATGGCGAGGGAGGTTAGTTTCCAGGCCATGCATGTATATCGCGAGGCCAATGGGGCAGCCGACTGGGTGGCGGCATATGTTGCGAGCCACTCAGGAAGCACCCTATGGTCAGGCGAGTGTGAGTTGCCCAGAGCTCTTCGGGGCCTTTTGTTTTCTGACTCTATTGGGTGTATTCGTACCCGTGTTGTATGAAATGCCCGTTTCATCAAAAAAAAAAAAAAAAAAAACACTAACCTAGGACGCTTTTAAGTTCAGCTCACAAATGGGAATGACAAACGGACATTGAAGTGGATTCAAACCGACACTTTCTCAGGTGAAACAAATGTTACAACTTCCTCTTGCCCGGCAGAGTCAAATCTTTGTTTGGGAATATCGATCATATGGAAACTACCAACCCAGAAAAAATCAAAATCTTCAACTGGTTATGTTACAATAATAATGAGGTCCTCACAGCTGACAACTTAACAAACAGGCATAAATGTTGGAAGCTGCTGCACGTTACGCGGAAGAATGGATAGACCATTTGTTGCTACAGTGTATTTACTCTCAATAGGTTTGGCACCGGCTATGCTTTAGGGACTACAAGTTCAACCAATGCCAAATTGTTGGTATTTTAATTAAAAAAATAAATAATTTTATCTAATTTTTAGTTTAAAATATTTTTTGTGAGACGCCTCTTTGAGAAGAGATGTAACTCTGCAGAAAAGAATGTTGATTTCTGAAAAAATAAGATGTTTCTGAAACATTATGTATGTTCGGAACTATTGCCGTTGCATCTTGGGGATGAAACCAATCACATTTTTAGAATAGTATATACTCTTCTGACTTTGTTCTAGTAAATTATTTTTTTATAATATTTTTATAAAATAAAAATATAGCAGTTTTTAGGCAAACTATTTTGAACACAAATAACCTGAACGACCTGGGCGCTCATGGAGAAATAAACTAATAAATAAAGATATGTTCGAGCAGTTGATGCCTTGATATGCACATTCAAGGAGTGGAATTCGGCCATTTTCATCTCATTTACTAATTGAGCAAGTCGATTTCGAGCCGAGCATGAGTTTGTTTGCAAATTTATCTTACAGCCCCTAGTCAGACTTGTTATTGCTACGATGAGATGGGCAGTGTCTCGCATCATCATTGGACTGCATAGTTGCAAAAACATTGAAGTTTTTTTATTGCTGACTGTGTTCCAATCTTCAGTTGAGGTTTCCCATGTGCCCTTCCTTGTTGAGTTTTCTGAATTAATGGATGAGACTTCATCCAAATATTCTTAATTTTGAACTTTTTTTTAGGACATTGCTTCTAGGGGGAGTTGTCTTAAAAGTCAGACTGTATTCTAGGACCCTCAGTTAAAGTCAGACCGCCATTATTTTTCTAGTCTTCTGTATTTGTTAAAGTAATTTTCCCATGCTCTCATCTATTAGTAATTGTGTGCTATTATTTATCCTTTTCAATTTTAAGATATATTTTCATAATTAGTTGCTCCCTAAATTTATGAAACTTAATCATAAAAGAATAAGCAATTTTATAAATTATATAAATTTTTTTTAATTTTCTGCAGAAACAATGGGCATGTTACTCTGAAGATTAGAATCTAGAACATGAACTACATTTCTAATATTTGTACACTAACTGCCAAAAATAAAATTTGTACACAAATTTCTCTTTAACTAAGGATGAGTTGGCTCGCAGATTTTAGAACTTATAAGCAATGACCTGAATTAGATATGATTTTCTTCCGACATGGAGACTGCTTGAAAGAATAATCACTCAGAAAATCATTAAAGGGAAACTGTAAAAGCTTGCTAATACCAATACCAGTGCAAGAGGATTCCATCATGGGTGTCTCATCTAAGGTCTTGGCATCTGTTATATCCGAAGGGGAAAGGTTAATCTTCTAGGCATTGTGAGTGATATTGCACACTCAATATGTCTTTCCTCCATCCGCTGCTTTTAATTATTTAACTCTAGATTTTATTTGATTGGAAACCTTGCCTTAGTTTTCAATATTTTAAATTTTCATAATGGTAATGATGGACAGCATAGTATAATGCAATGACATCTAGCACCTGAACAATTTGTGTCACTATATCTTCCACGTTTTTCAGGTAGAAACTTTTTCTCCCATGTTTGAAAACCATAAACTAGCCCCACAATCACATAATACTTAAATGAAAGTGGAAGATAGTAAAAATAATGAGCTTGGATGTTGATAATTACTTTGATGTATTGTTATATAAAGCCAGTCAACTTTTTACGAAGATTCCCCTAAATCACACATGTTTACAACATAGCAAGATATGCTATTTTTTATAAAAAAGATTTATTGAAAGTTGGTTTTTAACCTCTCGAAGAAACTAGGACTGAAATTAGACTGAAAATAGATCAAATATTAGTATATCCATATCTATATTTGTTTTGTTTGAGGAATTCGAATATGGATATGAATGTTAGTTAGATACAGAAATTCGTATCCACATTTGTTCTAAACAAATATGAATACAAATTAGATTTCAGAGGCATGCATATAAATACGGATATAACTTGGATAATTAAACTTTATCATCATAGAATTGAAGATATTACTAAGTGGATGAAAAAGTAAGTCCATAGTATATTAATATGGTTATTTATTTTTCTTAAAAATTTATAAACGTTATATAAAATTAAATAAGGTTATAAATAGAATCGGATATTCGAATACGGATTGGATAGTTGTCTATCCATATCTATATTCATTTTTCTTTGCCAGATATAGATATAAATATGGATATTAGTCAAATACTCGAATTTCTATCTATATCCGAATATATTTAGATACGAAAATAAATCCGAACATATGTTATCCGATCTACTTTTATTTTTAAGTGAAACGGAGATTAAAAATTATAAAAGTTGAAGTGCTAGTGTAAAATATGGAAATTAGTGTTAAGCCAAAAGAAAATAGTAGAACCAATTAGTAAATATATCAAAGTCTTAAGCCCTTCGAATCCAAGAAATTGTTTTTTTGGGGTACAATCCAAGAAATTATTTGCTCACAAGCTTCTGAAGCACCTACCTTTGGAAGGAGGGCAAAAAAAATATCAATTAACTCTAATGGGTAGACTTCAAGACTTTTCAACTCAGACTTTTAAGGGAGCGTATCTTGTGATGGTTTCATCAAACTGTTAGGATTGTGAGAATAATTTCTCGTTAGCGTACAGTATCATCAGTTGTTGAACGGTCGAGATCAAACAACAGTACGTCACCCGCAACAACTGTATCTTAATGCTAGCATCAGTTGAGACAAACTCAACCGTCCGATCTTTCCTATCGAACGGCTCTCTATTTATCCGGGGAATTATATTGACCGAACGGGTCCACTGCCACTTTGTTGGTGCGCCATCCGTCAAAATCTATTTAAGTGCGAGGGGTAAAATGGTAATTTGGGAAAAGAATTTTCCGCCGAATTCGTTAGCACGATGCCATCCACCGTCCAAAGTCTGTTTCCTAAAAAAAAATCAAGGCGACTTTTTACCAAAAATAAAAAAAAAAATCCATGGCCACTTGAGTGTGAGATCCCCTCACCGCCCCAGTTAAGTTAACCTCCGATGCTTTTGAGCTGATGTGGGCCGTAATGCCCGGACCGTTACATGGTGGAAATTTAAATTCAAATTTTGAAATTGTTAGGTTGCAGCATTAATTGAGAGGTGTTGTTAGCTGTTGGCAGCATGAGAAAATATTTTTTTAAAAAAAAATTGAATGATATTATTAGATAACTTACCTAATTGCATTCTCCATGACTTTACATTAGAATATAATTCATGGCCTAATACTTAAATCCACTGGATGCATGCACTCAAAAATTAGTGCTTATTGGTAAAGCTGAGCAGTTTAATTTTTAGTTGGTAGTTTGAAAAGTTCTGGTAAATAACTTGACGAATTTGATACTAATAAAAAATTTATTTTTCTTATTATGTAATAAAGTTGACTTGTATATTTTATAATATAGCCATTTCGGAAGATACTCTATCCGTAACTTTTATTTGATAAGCAGGTGCCATCGTGTTAGTTTCTAAGTGTTTTATGAAGGTTGGATTTCGATATAGTAAAAAGTTATAAAAATAGAGTTATTATTATTATTTTTAATAATATAATTTTATATAGAAATCTATAAAAAGTTATAATGAAGAGCCGGTCTATTCTCCTTCTAGAAGTATTGAGATCTCAAGCCACTAATTCAAAATTTATAATTCATACTTGAAATTGAAAGTCCATATTCCTGACCATATTTATATAATAATAAAAAAACTATTGACAAACCAAAATTTTGTATTTTTGAGACTATTGCTTCATACATCAAGTGAGCACAAAAATTAATGATTATAGTATTATTTTGTTAAACTATATAAAAAGATATATGAAAATCTATATCTTTGATTACAATCTGCATATCATAAAATTTTGTATGGTCAGAATTTAATAGAGTTGGATGCTTCTAGATTATAAATCATGCAAAAGCATTACATCGAACTATTAAAATTATATATTTTGAACTATTTGATGCATAGATAAATAATGTCCCTAATATATCACTTTTAATATGGCAATAATTTTTATAATATCGATTACAATTAACCGTATAGAAATTTTTTTTTGGAAGATGAGCAAAGTCTATAAGAAAATTTCTTGTAGTATAAACAATTCAATGGTATCTTATCTCTATATTCATTTTCATTCAAAAGATTATAGTAATTTTTTTTATAGTTTTTATAATATTATTATATGCATATGTATTTGAATAAGTGATACATTACCAAATTGCATATCATCATGTCAAGCTTATGTAATTATTATATTCATCTCTCTTGTACCAAAGACAAAAAAACACTAATCAAGAACAGGGCTACATTCATCAATTCAAACGAATTTGAAGATTTGGTGAATCACGGCCATATGTCGAAAATATTCCCTTCTCTCCCCCACGTGCTTCACCCCTCCCAAACAATAGTAACGTTGTAACGGGTGTCACTCCACTGAAGGTGACGCGATTCAGAGAGAGAAAGAGACGATAGCCACGTCATCTCCGGAATTGACGTCCTGGTTTCCCCTGCGTGAAGAGAGAGAAAAAATCCAAAAGGACAAAAAAGGGAAAAAGACGAGAGAGAGAGAGAGAGAGAGAGAGAGAGAGAGGGAGGTCAGCCTCAGCTACACTTTATTTCGACTTCTGGTCCACTCCACCAAAGCATACACGCCTTCTCTCCTCTCTCTCTCTCTCTCTCTCTTTCTCTCTCGGAGTCGGAGGCGAAGAAGAGAAGCGAAGCGAATCGAAGCGCGATGGAGAGGAGCGTACCAGTGAGGAAGCCCCACACCTCGACGGCGGATTTGCTCACCTGGTCGGAGACCCCTCCCTCGGAATCGCCGGCCGCCGAGTCCGCTACCCCCGCCCGCCGTACCCACAAGGTACGCCCCTCCCCCCTCCGGCGAGGAATGCGGCGCCGTTTCTTTCTCTTCCGGAGGCTCATGGTTTCCATTTCTGCGGGATTTCTTGCAGCCGGCGGGAGGGATCAGCCCGGTTATGTTCGGAGCCCAGTTGAGCGAGGAGGAGGCCGCGAGCGTGAACAAGAGGTGAGATCCAGTCCTGTTCGGGTCTCGGTGGCTTGGGCTTTCGTTGATCTTTCTTGGTAGATCCTAATTTTTTTTTTCTTTCTATTTTGGTTACTGAACTTGATCTAGCTGTCAAGTGCTATCTTCTTGATCTGACCGATTTCTTGATCCAATCCGCGAGAAGCGAATGCGAAAGGCAGTGATTTTTCCTGAGATATATTTTGGTAAAGTCAAGCATGTTGATTTCCATTCCGGGATTTAACATGCTTTGCTGCCGATCTCTCTGTCAATCTTTCCGTTTTAATTTTTCTTTTTTGTTCTTTTTCCCGTACGATGATAATTTTTTTTAAGAACCGTTATTTGGTTGGAAATTGTAGCTCTTTATGCCAACTACTATAGCTGTCAATGCATTGTATATTTATCCTGTTGATGCTGTTCAGTGCATGAATGTGGATTTTACGGGTCGTGGCACAAAATTTTTATCATTAGTGTGGATTTGATATTTTACACATTTTATTTTCATCCATAAAAAAGACTGCTTGACTGTATGATTCTTAAATGAAGTAATTAAGTTGAAGAAGCCATAGGCTAAGGAAAATCAAGGATGATGAGAATCACATTTCATGGTATGTATGGAGAAAATGTTATGGCCCTTTGATCTTTAATATTTTCACTGGATGGTGGTGCTCCTAGTAAGAATGGATAGCTTAGACTTGCTATTCATGGAATCATGAAGTTTCTATGATTTTGAAATGAGGAATTGTTTGGTAAAAGCACTATTTGTAAAAATCTTGAAGAGCAGTAGTTATCTCAATCACATGCCACTTGAACCTAGGGTCCTGCCAATTAGTATCTTCGTGTTTCCTAATGAACCTATTTATGGAAGATATTATTATTATGATTGTTTGGTGCAAATGTGTTGCTGCCAGTAAATTTAGTATTCAGTGCTTTACTCATCTCCGGCTACCCGTTTAAGTTAGGTGTTTTCATATCTCTGCTAAGCAGGGTAGATTTAATTCCAACAAGAATGTGATTTACTGCCTCCCTAGGACCCCCTGATTATTGAGGCTTAAAAGCTGGATATGAAAGGGACCCCTCCTGGGCCTATCATGGACACGACCCTACAATCTCCATGGATTAACCCCCACCCAAATTACTTCCACAGGATTCTGCATCTTAACCATTGCATAATAAATGCCTCCAGAGTGCCAAATTTCAGATTTGCTTGCTATCTGATATTGACTTGTTTTCTTTTGTATGCTTGGTCATATGCATGGCAGCATGTGTCAGGACTTGACAATGCCATATGCTATATTCATTTATGAAGTAACATCCTGATAGTTATTTAATCTTGGTATTACAATCAGTAACCGTCATGAAAACCAGATGAGATGTCATATTTAACATCCATAAAAATGTGCCTCCTAATAATTGTATGGAAACAATCAGTTGTCCTAACTTTTTATCTGAAAGTATGTTGAATTATTTTGTTACATCATTGGCTTACGGGTCTCTGACCTTGTTGATGGGCTGCATTTTTTAATGTAATAATAGTATCTGTTGGAAGCTGGTTAGACCCTTCTTCCGTAGACATGATCATTTAAGAAAAGAAGAAATTTATGGTCATGGATGGGTATGCATTTATTTGGTTAGTCTGATTGGATGTTTAAGGTCCTAAGCTTGCATGGAATGGCAGATGTGCATTAGTTACGTTCACTTTCTGCAAGTCTTTTTTTGTACAATATGTTTTCGAAGTGACATGATGGAACTCTAGTTTTCCTAGGTAGACTAGCATTGGAGTTGAATAGACACAATGGAGATCATGATGCCATGCAATTGATGGGCATTTATCATCTGAGATTATAACAGCACATTGAGCAATCTAGGCAAATGGACCTAATCCACCTTATCATAAAAATTAACTTCATGAAGGCTCAACTGTTTGGTCATTGGTCAAGGGTTGAAAATTTAAGTTATAAGTACTTCTACTTAGTTTTCTTGTCATGTAGGAATTTAAGTGCTATTGTGGCTGAGTTGGTCAAATAAGTTTATGAGCTGTCATGCAGAATAAATGACTAAACATGTCATTTCAAAGTCAGTCATGTCAATCCATTAATTTGTGTGGCATTAGAAGTTTCATTTTGAGAAGGCTGGACTCTAAAAATGTTAAATATAGAATGTTAGGTTAAGAAAGATTTGGTTCCATCATGGTTGTCTGAAAGGTCAAAATTTTTATGGTCCAAACTCCTTGTCTAGATGGTGATAGTGCCTATTGCTTCTTCTTTTTGCTGGCTTATCTGAGGAAACCCTAGTTGGTAAACCTGTAGGCATCTTGTTAGTGACAACTCCACCATTTATCCCTTTAACTGCCGAGCTGGATGAAGTCCTTCAGCAATGTGGTAGCTAGAAGGCTATGACAGACTGAACCCGAGATGACTGCCACTTTTGCTGTTTTATACTATAGTGCAAATGTAATTTTGTAGGTTCATGTGGTTGTGTTAATGCATGCACTTCATTTACAAGCAAAATATATTGCTCGATCATTATATAATATATACGTGCATAAACTTGTTTGTTGTAGTTTGACTGAGCAAGAACTGGTTGGAGATACCTTAATGACTAAAGCAACAATTTACATATAACAAAGTTTGAAGTTTGAACAATTGATGATGCACTCTATACTTGATGAATCACATTATTTGAAGTTTGTACTTCTATTGAAAGCTATAACACTATGCTTTTCAACTTACAGGAAACCTTGCTCTGGCTCAAAATTGAGAGAGATAACTGGTAGTGGTATCTTTGCAGCTGGCGAGGAAAATGGTGCATCTGAATCTGATGCTTCTGCCTCAAATCCTAATAAAACAGGTGTACGAATGTATCAGGTATCTCTTCAAAATTATTTGGGAGACCAAACCTCTAAATTTAAACTTACTAAAAATGTTCTATTAGTTCAATGATTTTTCATTGTACACTGGAATACCAATAAAATCGGTTTACTTTAACAACAAGTAGAAGAGTGACAAATAACAATTGTTATGCTCCCATTTCCTTTTGCTACACTAGCATTGAACATTTACTATTCACCAAATAAGATTTTTACACTTATTAGTTTCGGTGTGTTAATTTTGCTTTAGTATCCATTCACTCTTGTTTTGGCCTTAAAAGCCTAAATATATGCTTTACATTCTAATGTGGAACTGAATCGCTTGGCTTTTATGTTTTTGTCCATCAGCAAGCAGTTAGCGCAATGAGCCAAATCTCATTCCGTGCTGATGAGAGTGTCTCTCCAAAGAAGCCCACCACACTTACGGAGGTAGCAAAGCAGCGAGAGCTAAGTGGTACTTTGGATAGTGAGTTAGAGGCTAAAACTAAGAAGCAGACCTCTGACGCAAAGTGCAAAGAACTTAGTGGGCATGACATCTTTGGTCCTCCTCCCGAGGTTCCACCTAGGCCTTTAGCAGCTCGGAATTTGGAGTTGAGGGGCAATTTGGACTTCGGGTTACCCCAGCCACGAAACATACATACATCTGTGAAAGTATCCAATGTGAGTGAGAAGATGGGTAAAACATGATCTTATGTTTCTGATTTTTTTTTAAAAAAATTCTAAAGCACCTTATGCTGCTGTTTTTGGACTTTGTTTCACACTCTTTAGCGGAGATAACTGTAAAACTATGTTTTTCCTTTCATCAAGCATCTCTGCCCTTCTTATAAAACCAAGAAGCATTGATATTTTTAATACTATAGTGGAAAATTTTTAGGATTTGGAAGTTTCTTTACATAGCTGCTGGGTAATATTTTCATAATGCTCAAAATGTTTTCTTGCGACTTACCTGTGAAAGTTGGGTGAAACACGAGATTGGCCTGTAAAGAAAATGCATGGGAGCTCCAGAGAAATTACTTGGAAACATCCTAATGTATCAAAGCAATGACTTGCTTCCTAAGTTTTCGCCTTTCTGTTCTCTCACACAATTCTTAAGTGTTCATTGTTTGCTAAATATTGGAATCTGCGGTGCCTATTTTCTTTTTCTGTTTTCAAAATGCTTGTCATTTTGAAATTTCTAGTGGCTTATATCATTCAGTGTTGCTTTTGCTGCTCCACTCTATCAGAATAATGCATTTCAAGTGGCTAATTAGTATTTTCCTGTTACACGAACTGATACATTCGTTTCGTTCTGCATTATAATCACTCACAAAATTTTTGTATTCAGAAACATCTGATTGTGGTGCTTCTCTTTTTTCTTTTTCTACTTTTCATTCATTATGAAATGTTTATGTTTATCATGATGTAGGATCAGGAATCATAAAGTTTATTTGGCTCACAATTGGTTTGTTGGTTACTTCTATTTATGGTTTTGCAAACAAAGAGCTGCTTGTGTTGGGAGAAATGATTGATCGACTTTTGTAATGGTCTGCTTCATGAACAATAGTCTGTGCTATTCACAGTTTACCTCAAAGTACCTGCATTTTTACACCTGTAAATGAGTGGAGGTATGATACATGGGTATGAGAAAATCTGTCACTCATCTGCACACTACACTCGTACCCAAGCCCAAGTGATATAAGGATCATCCTGAATAGAGGTATTCTGCTGATGGAAGTGAGTGTGGTTGTTCTATATGCACATATCTTTAACGCTTAACAATGTAGGAATTAGTGTCTAATGTATGCACATGTATTCCATGTTCGAAGATGCATGTGAGATTGCAGTAGCGTCACTTTTCTTTCTTTTTCTTTCTTTTTCAGTGGTTCCGTAAGAGTCTATTACAGATTATTTATCACCTCTACAATGCAAAGCGCTGGTTTTGTTCAAGGCTATCAAGCCTCGTATTGCTTTTACACTTTGTGAAAATTATCTTTAATTCCCTCAACCTCCTACAAATCGAGGTGATCTTTGTAGGATGCGTGCATATTGCAGTCTTACCAGTCTCCTTGAAGCACTACGTGCAGAAAATGGCAACCTGATTATTGTTTTTTTTTTTTAAATTTAAATTGCTTTTGATCAATGTTCTTTTTCCTTATAACCACGAAGTATTTGACATGAATTTCCTTGTGCTAATTGTTGGTCCATATTCTTTATATTACTTTTTTTTTAATATTTGAAGTATTCATCCTTTTGTTCAATATTTGTAGCCGGCTGGGGGTCCAAGCAATATCATGTTTAGTGAGGAGCCTGTGATCAAGACAGCAAGGAAAATCCACAACCAGAAATTTCAAGAGCTTACAGGTAATGACATTTTCAAAGAAGAAGCACAGCCTGGATCTGCTGAGAAGCCCCTGAGCATGGCAAAGCTGAGGGAAATTAGCGGCAGTGATATATTTGCTGATGGGAAGTCTGCTTCCAGGGAATACTATGGCGGTGTCCGTAAGCCCCCTGGCGGTGAGAGCAGCATCGCACTGGTTTAACTATCCTAACATATTTATATCAGCATGTGTTGGTTCCTAATTTAAGTCAGGAAAGATGTTTCTCTGGACTGATTAAAACACTTCTGCATGTGCTTGTTGTTTTAGCAGTGTTTGGTCTTAGCTCTGATGTCATGGAGATTGTTATCATATATGTATCTAATTTAAAGTTCAAACAATGGAATGCTGTCCCATACGTTTTTTCTTGTATCGTTCTTTGTAGCATGCCACACGATCATGATTTTGGACCTGATCTTGGAGTAAATAATTTCTCCCCCTTCTTTTCACTGTGCAATTGCAATTAAGTATGAGATGGGCTACCTACAAAATTGAACACTGTGGAGGACAGCCAGAATGCTTACCCCAGTTAGAAAGGTATGTAAGCCATGATTATATGAAGAGTCTTCTCTTGGAGTCTGTCATTGCAAACAACCTCTGAACTTCTTGTACTTTTTGGAAAGCTTTGCTAATGGCATTTGGCCGTAAAACCTAGAGGTTTGGTACTTTGGTGTGACAATATCACCCCAGAACTGGGTTGTATGCTGGGGAGACAGCTTGTTTATCTTTCACGAGAAATGGTGCCCCTAATCTGAAACCTGGGCTATCTCAGGTTCATACCTGGATTTATGGGATGGAGAATGATGAAATCGCCAAACTGCTGGGAAAATTTTAGCAGGTTGCAGTCTTCAAGCTTCCTTTTTTGTGCATATACTAAATAGCATGACCCTATAGACAATCAGACATCCTCAAAAAATAGAAAATCAAAAAGATTTCATGTTAGGAGAAGTAGATGCCCAGAAATGAGATCTAGAATGGTCAATGAAATAATTTGCTACCTAATTAGCAGCTCTCTTCCCTTCAGAGTAAATATGCATTGCATGAAATCTCTCCAAGCTCAGCCTGAATTGCCAAATATCCAGAATAAGTGCATTTTAGGATGCGAAATGTTGTATGGGGATTATGCAGAAGAAATCTGCTCTATTGCTTTAATTTTCCAAGAAAAGGATCACTTCTATTTGTTTATTTATATTTCTTGTGAAAATGGTCTAACCTTAAAGAAATGCCCACATTTATCTCAGTTTACGCACAGATATTGTCAATGGAGGCGCACATAAAAACAAATTAATGTGCATCTTTTTGTTTTTTTTTTTAATAGTAGTAGTCACCAGGGCATGGATATGGTCATCTCTTATCCAAAATGACCATGCTTAAAAAGACTCACCTACTTTTATACAGAATAATCAAATGAGTCCTGCATATTCCTTGTATATTCGCTCAATAAGTCCTTTACTTCATGGTTGCATAAACTTGAAAATGACCAGTAAGGTCGCTATTTCTATTAGATATTTTAAATTTCCTTGTGAATCCAACTCGTCTTAAATCTCACCTTGAGCAGATTTTCAGCTGCAACTCTGAGGATATATGTTAGCTTATTAGCCAGTTGTGAAGCCACTGGTCCCTTTTTGATATTTTCCTTGACTTGGATTTGTGTTTCATACTAGACCTCAGTTGAGGGGGAAAAAAAAGAGGCTTGGTTCGATGATCATAATTCGAGCACGAAATTTACTGATCACAATAATTATGCTAAGATAGACGAATAACTTCGTCACATAATAATTTACAAAAAAAAAGCTATATGAACTAGTAGCAATAATATTTATGAAGAGTTACAAACTGATCAAAGACTTAAACCGCTTTCTATCGATTTGTAATTCACCATCCAAAATATATATATATTTTTTTTTGTCCTTTTTTCCCCTCTTTTTGGTACCAGTTGATCCAAAGGTTCAAAATGGAACTTACAATTACCTGGTTCTGACTGAGAGGTACTTCGGCTGACTGAGAGCTAGGTGTATTTGGAGTGTCCATACAGAATCCTCCGTGGGCTTTGGCCCAAGCAAACCCAATCTTTGGGTACCAACAGCCAGCAACAAGGGTTGGATTGAGAGTAAGTTTGGTGGTTCTCAGGCGCAAGGGAAACTGTTCTGACTGAGGTTTGCAGTATCCATATGGGGATTGCACCAGACTGCACTCAGCCATAGTTGTGCCTAGAGAGATTGCCCTCAGCAGTTGGCCTAAAGCTTGGTGGATCTTGTGAAACTTTCTCAACTGTCCTATCTAAATCTTTATAGTCCACTGAAGTAGGCAAAATCTTCTGAGAAGCTAAAGAGAAGCAGCTATATGTTGCTATTATCATATAGCTTGGAGCTTCATAACAAGACAGTACATTGACACATGATACTTGTGATGCCATAACTGGTCAAAGATGCCCACCTTATGGAGTTCAGGTTATTAGCAGTACATTCAGTTGTACTCTTGGCATCTATATTCCTTATTGTCACAATAATAACTGGCATCCAATTCTCAATTTTAAAAGAAGACAACTGAGATGTGGATATATATATATATATACACACACGCACACACACACACATATATATATATTGAGTCATTCTAGGGCATAATACTTTTCTCGGAAGCTGGTAGAACTGAGATAATAAGTGCATGATGAGGCAGGCATAAGAGGAGAAAAAGGAGATCACCCACAATGGGGAGGAAAAACTCATTTCCAAATTTCTATCCAAATCTTTATGTAAATTCTTGTACAAGTCCTATAGCAAGGGCTTTAAATAAAGCATTCATCTCAATCATACTAGAAGGTTACCACAGAAGCATTATACTATGTAATTAGGACAACATCAGGCATCGGAGATAGCTGAAATGAGCCAAATCATAAAATCACATATTAGTTATCCTGAAAAATTATTTGCATCAACTCTACAAGGTGATGAAGCCTACCTTAAGGCAATGTTGAACTTTTAAGATGGCGTAGACATGAATATTGTGGGACAAGGTTGACTGTCTGAATGAATTATCTGGTAATTATTTGAAGGAATGAATTAGAGCGGCATAGCAAAAGCATCGTGGAACTAAGATAATTGGGATTCCGGCAATGTTTTATTAGATATATTTGGGCATTTGAAGTGACGATTACAAAGCTAGAATGTCGGAGCGAGAGGTTGGTATCTTGAAGTAAGTGTGCGAGGAGCCCTGCAGGAATGTATTTAGTCTTGTATTAATTACATGTGGGTAAGGTCTTGGGCATTCAAGCAGTGCTGACCTCAAATTATACCTTCGGCTAGTCTTTTTTGGATGAAGTCTTGGGATACCACAGTTTGCATAAGAAAACATGAGGGAGAGAAATATGGAGTATAGTAAATTCAATAGAATCTGATGTTCAAACTGATTGAATTTTAAAAGTTATGCATGCCTATAATAGTGGGTTATTTTCTTTGAGAGAGGGTGGCTTGTGGAACAGTGGAAGCGGAGAAAAAAAATGTTGAGATGGAATTGCATGAGAAAATGTTGAGAATTACTCATCACAATTCTAATATTTACTTCTAACATATTTTGAAGAAATATTTAAACATGGCTTTCAAAAATAACATTTTACTTTGTTAATAAAACAAACAATACTTTGAATAAATTTTATAAGAGTATCTGCTTGAAAGCTCAATGCTATCCTATTTTGTACCATAAAAAAAATATGAAGTTTGTTTTATCCTAATGCAAGGATGACTATCTTTGGATATTCATACTCTCCTAGATAAAGGAAGGATAGCCTCCACTTGGGAGGGAGATTATTCATATATTATGTAAATACTTGATACAATCCCAAAAATAAAATGACAAAACATTTTAGCCTAATAGGTTTATTTTGAGTTGTCTTCATCTATAAAAATCTATGATGCTTTTATATATTATAACTAAGCTAGTCATAACTTTGTATGATTTAATTTTGTATGTTCTTATTTCATATTCTACATGTGCCTTTTGAAATTTACAAGTTCACCCATACATAGCTTGTTTCAAACAAGCATGCACAATTAAATCTAGATGTCTAACTTAACACATTTTACAATTACATATGACCAAACTTAACTTTGTTACCTAGTAAGTTCATTTTGAAAAAAGTTATTCTAGTAGCTCATATTTAAATGAAGTTAGGTCAAATCAAGTTGAAGGCCAAACTTACATATCTACAGCTACTAAGATCCTATCTGAAATCATTTTTATTTTTTATTTTTTATTTTTGAAAATTAAATCATGGAAATCAAGATAGAAATATATTTAGAATTATTATTTTTATATTTTATTATTTAAAATTATTTTATTACTTTTATAAAAGAAAAGATAGCAAGAAATTCTTACTTTCAGCAAAAAAAAAAAAATCTGACTTTCACCATACCATAACTTCTTTTCCTAGTGCATAGCAACATACCATGCCTCATTTACCAAGAGAAGCCATCAACTGCTTTAGTGAAGAATAGACCCCAAAGTTGGCATTTATGTCATTTAATTCCCTTCCTCTTTTCACAAAAGCGCGTTTTAAGCCCGCATCCCCCGCTTCATATTCCCTTTACTCTTCCGGGTAGTTAAATTCGGTTATCCCGGACAGGCCCTACTGAGCGCCATAATTGCAATGCAACGTGGTTGTAACCATGGCACGAAAGAAGGATACGCCTTCCTTCGCCCCAGATTGCCGTTGGATCGTCCTCTGCACAGATCGCAAAGTGCTCCGGACTCCGCTGCACAGATTTCGAAGCGGGCAGTGCATGATCCAACGGTTTCCAGGCGCGAACAAAGGCATACTTCGCGCGAAAGATACGCCGCGATCTCTTCCTGACACGTGTCCCCGCCGAGTGATCTCCTACCTGGAACTTTTTTTTTTTTGGTACAAACTATTTGGAACTTTTACGCCGCGTCCAGGCACCTGGAAGCGCGTCTTCGGGCGGACGATTCCACGCCGTCCGATTCTAATCAGACGTGGGTGGTATTAGATAATGGAGCTGGGTTCCCGAACGGCTGGCGAATTTTTTTCTGTTTGGATGCGAACCGAATAATCCGGGATAGTTAGGAGGAAGAAAATTTTCTTCCTTTTGAAATATTCAAAATTCAAACTTCTATACGCATCACATTTAACATAAAATTTCTTTTTCAAATTTTAAAACAATATCCAAACAATATAAAAATAACTTAATTTAATACCAGATTTCTCAAATTGCAATGTATGTTGCGATATAAATGAAGGGGATGTGAGAGTTTGATATAACTTAATTTTTAAATAAAAATAATTTTAGATTCAAATAAGAAAGAAGAGATATATTTCGTAATATGGTATATGATTTTTTTTGATGACTAAAATTTTTTCTATTATGAGTAATAGCGCAAATTTTCTAATTTCAATTAATATTTTAAATTTAATTTATGAATTGAATATTTTCTTAAAAACCTAAAATTTAATTTCTGAATTATATATATACTAAAATATTTATTAAGTAAAATTTTAAATAAGATTATCAGAAACTAACTTCCTAATTAAATGATATAAATATATGTAGGAGAAATTTTAGGAAATGACCGACTAACTATTGACAAATACTTCCTTGAATGATATTAGAACTATTAATGGATAGTTTAGAAGAGATTGGAAGGATGGAACAAAGTCCAACGATCAACCCACTAATATATTTATAAATTTAGAAAATATTTAATCTATATTAATAGAAGATATTTAACTATCTTAGAAAATCGTATTTGCACAGTCTCCAAACAAAATGTAAACTCTTAATTGAATAATATCAAGAAATATATCAAGATTCCTTAAATTATTGGAAAAAAATTATTGATGTATAAGTTGATGCCTTTAATCTACCATAAAAATATTGAAACAAATTTGTTCAGTAGAGAAGGTTTACTTCAGAATCCGCTTGCAATTATCTATTTTTTAAAATTTGAAATTATGATGACTCAAACTCAAGGGCTACAAACTAACCAAAAGGCCAAAAAAAAAAAGAAATCAAGGGCCTAACAATTCGATTCCAATTCAGTTTCAACACCTATATCTATCCAATCTCTTGACGAATAAAGCCCAAATTAATCGTTATCTTAACCTGAAAGGAATCCCACAGATTGTGGGACTCCTAGAGTCCCACTCGAACTCTAACTCAGAGGAAAATCGTGTGTATTAAAATAAATATTAAAACCCCATAAACCCACACATATAAATTCGCTGTCCCCTCTGCGTCTCTTCCTCTCTTCTCCGACTGTCCTCCCCCTACCTCTCGTTTCTCCGGCCTCCAATGGTGGGCTGCCTCCATAGCAAACGCCCGGTGCATCAACGTCCCTCGACGAAGCCCTCATCGCGTCCTCACCGAAACGTCCACCACCACCGCATCGCCTCTCTCCCGATCGCTCTGTGAAAACTCGCTCTTCTTCCTTACCCCATCTCGAAGAACCCCAGTACGATCTCAATTGCCACCTCCACATCGGCTAATTTTCTGTTTTATCGATTGGATTTTATTCTGATTCCCTTCTTCTCTCTTTCTCGATCCCTTTTCCGTTTTGGAGATTTTCCGTCGGTTTTCGGGGATTTTCTTAGAATTCTCGAGGACGGGCGAACCATGAAGGTAGAGTTGCCGGAGGAGAAGGAGATGGATTTGCTCTTGAACGAGATCCCCCAGGCAACATCCCCCTATCATCAGGAACACCCCATCCCCGGTGCCGACGCTCGTAGCATCGGTAGCGGCGCGGACAACGCACGCCGTGGGTTGCCCGGCCATCATGGCTTGTATGCCGGCGCCGCCCCGTGGCATCCCCGTGGCCATGGCAATGGGTGGATGTTTCAGGCGTCGTCGTCGGGGTCGAGCTCGATTTCCAGTGACGACGGGCGGTGCCGCTCCCCGGAGCCCGGCCGCTTCCCGCTGATGGAGGAGTTCGGCCTTGTTGATCGCTTCGGTGCCATGAATGTCGGGAATGGCGACGGGGGGCCGGGGATGGGGCGGCTCGGGGGTGTCCCGGCCGACCCGCATCTTCTCCAGAGCGGCTATAGCAATGCCGGCTGGAGGGGACCCTTCGAAGACAACTACAGAGTTGTTCGTCGCTCTGTTCAACCGAGCACGGTGCCATTCAATGACGACCGTAGATCGCCTGGCTTCGTCCCCCAGCAGCATTGCACTAATTTATCGGATTTGTGGCTCCAAGCCCGGCGGTCCGATGCCCCGCTGACCTGCCCGACCCGTGTGTATTCACAGCAGAACTGGGATGACGTGTTGAATGGCCTGCAGATCGGTGGCAATGGCGGGTTGGGCCAGCACTCTGACAATTCGGTGAGAGCCCTTTACCAGTCTTCGTTTGCTGAAGCCTTCCTGCAGCAGGGCGCGGATGGTCTTAATCAGAATTTGGCTTTCTTGAATTCACCGAGGCCACCGGAGCTGAATGGATGGGCGGCATCAGTGGCGCCGGCGAATGGTTGGGGACTGCAGTCCCCGTCCCCGATGAGGAATCTCAGAAATGTTGAAGCTTTCGGCTGCGAGGATAGTTTAATTATACAAGGGAAAGGGCTGCGGTCTGTGGGGAACGATGAGCGGGAGTTCCCGAGGGAGCACAGCAGGCTGCCACAGCTTGATGACCTCTTGGATGTGAGAGGGAGGTCTGGTGTGCATAGTCCGAGGCTTCAGTGCTCGTCACTGCCACCTGTAAAATATGATAATTTGATGTATGAAGGGAATATTTACCGCATGGCAAAGGACCAGCATGGGTGCCGGTTGCTGCAGCAGAAGTTCGATGAGGGGAAGGTTCATGAAGTGGATATGATATTTAACGGGATCATCGATCATGTGGTTGAGCTCATGGTGAACCCTTTTGGGAACTATCTCATGCAGAAGCTGCTGGAAGTCTGCACTGAAGAGCAGAGGTTGAAGATACTTCTCATACTCACAGAAGACCCGGCCGACCTCGTCAGGATCTCTCTAAACACTCATGGGTACTGCTCTTTGCTCATGTTGTTTTTTGTATTTACCTCTGATGCTATATTCTACCATAATCATGTTAAGTTTTACTTTAATTTGTTTTAATCGGTGTCACGCTGTGTTGTTCCAGGACACGGGCAGTGCAGAAATTGATAGAGACCATCAAAATCCCGCAGGAAAAAGAACTGGTGATTTCTGCCCTTAAGCTAGGGTTTCTTGACCTTATCAAGGACTTGAATGGCAATCATGTGGTCCAGCGTTGCTTGCAATCTCTTTCACCAGAAGACAATGAGGTATACATTTTATTGTTTTTGTTAGACTATTTGATTAATTTTTTATGGTTGAAATGTATCATATGCTATTTAGTTCATGCTCAAACTGTATATGTTTTAACTTTTACGCATGGGAATATATGTAATGTTTACTGATTTTTTATGCACATGAATGCTTTTAATCTGTTGATTGTCGCATTTAGACGAGCTTTTTTTATAATCTCCATTGTCATCTAATTCACACTATGGTATGAGGGTGTCATGCTCTTTTACTCTATAGTCATTGTCCTATCTTACTCCTTAAATATATTCAACCTGAATGCATTTTGTATAGATCTTTGATTAGAGAATTGGGACATGTTGTTATTCCATTTGTTCTAATCTTGTTCTAATCTTTTTCTCCTGCTATTAATTGTTTCCAATTATTTGTGATCCTTCTTCCAAATTATTTAATTTCATGAAATTGTTGGAGGTTAAATTCCATCTGCCGTTTTATCTTTACCAATATATGTCTTTGTATGAAATGCATTTTTTCAAGTATGGATTTCAGACTATATTGCTTTTCCCTTTGTTCCGATGTTAAACTTTTGAAGACTTGCTCACTTGGTAGTTAATTAAATTGAGCCCATTATATGAAGTAATCCATAATACAACTTGGAAAATCATGAATTCTTGTAGACTTTTATATTGCTTCCATTTTATTTATTATCTTTCCTTTGCTTGTCTGAGACATTTTTACACATTTAACTCTACATGCAATATCTCATCAGCAATAACACCTTGTATGATAACGCCTTTAAGCAAGAAAAATATCTATTTTTTTATATTTTAATGTTGAATGAAGCACCCAAAGTGGTCATATTTTGCATATGAGGCTAATAACCTGAATGTGCTTTTTCATATTTCTTGAAATAACCTTTTTGTGGAAGTATTTGCTTCCTCCATCTTACCCTCAAAAAAAAGGAAAAACCTTTTGTGCTTCTTCTGAGCATGTTTGTTCATCAGACAGCATTGATCTTCTAATAGACATTTCTTTGGGAAATTATATAAACATGTTAAGTTACAAAGGTTTTCAGAGTTTTATCTTTGTAACAAAGGCATAGATGGATTGACTGGGAAAGGCTACAGGTGTAAGAGGTTCAGAGTTCGCAAGGAAATAATTATAAAGGATGCTATAAAGGTTTAAATCATTCTCCACCTTGTACTAGCAAACGTGTTATTTTTGCAAAAATATTAGTAGAGTTCCTTTAGTATGCCTGTCCAATTTCCAAACTAAGGGAGACCCCTGTAAAAGGAATAATGAGGTAATAGCTGTTATATGCTCTCCTGAAAAACTTCTTTGATATCCAAAACTAGAAATTTGTTTTACAGACAAGTGGACCGTAAACTGGCCTGACATGTTTTTGCTTTAGCTGTTACCATGTCACCTTTTCTACATATCTGAATTTCTAATGCACTGCATCAAACATATTCCTGTCAGTTGTGATGGTCAACAACATGGTATACCATATTGGCCTGAACCAAGCAGTACAGGGCATACCGTACCAGTTTGGTACCGGTATTCGGTGTGGATAGCATACCGAAACTCGATACACCAATATTCAACAGTTTACTTTCTATGAAATGTTGACCACTAATTGCAGATTGAATCTTGATGCATTTATGATTGGGCTTGTCAAATCTCTAATTAAATTAATCAGATTAATACATTCTAGAGCACACAAAATCCAAATGTAGGTTTATATGTGTATTTTGAATAACATGTAACAGCTTTGAAAACTTCTAGCTAGTTAGAAATAAAGTTCTTCTAAATTAGATGTAGAATAGAAAGAATTCTCGGATCAATTAAATGGTGTTAGTCTATCAAGAATAAAGGTGCATTTGGTGTTGCTTAAAAAGCTTTCATTTTGTGACTTTTAAGGTCAAAAAATTGCTTTTTGAAAAAGAGAAGGTCTTTGGTAACATTCAGATGAGTACTTCTCATAGAAGCATAAGGCAAAAGGTGGCTTTTAGTAGAAGCCAGAAAAAATAGCTTCGGGCTTTTTGCCCTTGTGAGCTTGCTTCTTATAAATATGTTAGGGCCATTCATAAAAGAACAAATAATTGTTCCCTCATTTTGTTGAAGACATTTTTGAGTTCAGTAAACTTTAGACTTCACTTAAAGTTCACTTGTTTTTACCCAAATTAAGCAGAACATAACCAAATTTGACAAAATCTAATTCTCATTAAATAGGTTGTTACTTGATCAGAGACCTGATCCCAATTACAATCGTTGCACTACGAAATTATGGGAGCCTAGAACAGTGATCACGATACATAGATATAACTGTTGGTAGAGTTTTACCATAAAATGTTTTGACTATAGATTTGAATAAACCATAAAATGGTATACCAAGAAAAGTTTTGATGGCTCTTAGGTAAGGAGATTGGAATGTATATAAAGCATAAGGCACTTGAAGTTGATCATTCTAGTAATTAGATTCAAAATCAGGGTTTGCAATCTCACTGCTGGCCATGTACTGGTACCATGCTGATATAGTGTTAGTATGCCTGGTACAGGGCCAGCCGAGACTAGGTACGGCCCTCTTACCAAGTCTCAATTCGATAGTGGTATAGTATCATATGTTTGGTATGGAGTGGTATGCACCTTTATGGTAAACCTTGTTTACAATAAAACCTTCATACAACTATCATAAACAAAATTAGTGCGCAAATTCATAAAATAACCATTCATGTTTTTCATCAATTTCCCTCAAAATAATGAACATTGATAATTGAAGTAGTTAAACAATTAGAGAACAAATAAGTCAGACGCTAACACATAATATAGCATAAAATGAAGACAAACTAAAAATCATACATAATCTGATGTGTGCGTTCATACATTTGCAAAAGAATCTTCTACCTCCGCTAACACGTCGCTTTGGAATTCTTATATCCTATTTGCTTCCTAAGCGCTTCCTTATGAACTGTGTTTCCAAAATATCTGCTTCCCCATGAACTGCCTATAGATCAAATTTATTTGAATGGAGCTGACCGATAATTGAATGAGTTTTCGCTAAGAATAATTTAATTTGGAAAAATGTAGTTGACCTATAATCAGATGATAATGGAATGTTCTATCAAGCAATAACTCATGGAATGTGCTTCAATGGTTTTGAGATTGCAAGGTTTCTTATGCAGAGGTTTAGCAAGCAATACAAACTACAATGAAATTAGATATCTGGATCCTAGAAATGACTGATAAAAGCATAAGAAACCTGAATTCTTATTTCAGCACCTGATTCCAGAGTGCGAGCTGCTAGGAGGCGAAAATTAGTTCTAATTATATTCTCTTTGCTATTCTGGTTTATCTTTCTTTTCTTTTCTTTCTTTTTGGTGTCTTTCAACTGACTTTCCAAATTATATATAGATACATGTATGTTGTCTTTATACATGTGCATGCCTTTCCCCATACATGTAAGATGAACATGTATGGGGATCCTAGATGGCCTAATGCACATCTAAGATGAACCAGAATTATGGTAGATTTGGAGAGGGAAAAAAAGATGAATAAAAGATTCCTGGATTTTAAGGTAAAAGTCGATAATTATGTGCACTCTAAAATTGATGAAAGCAGTATGAGGATTAATCCATCAAAATTATAAATGTACAAATGATTCAGAGCAAGATAAGATAGAAGTGCTAATGAATATAGCTTTGGTTATCCCAATATCAACTAGAGATTCTATCAAGCATGAAAATAATGTGCTGTGTATTGAAGATATATTGGTGAAACTAGGGCAAGGTCATGGACCGATTGTGCCAGCTATGGTGTCATGTTATGAATTCACTCTAGAGCATCTTAATTGATATTGACAACTGTTGATTTATGATGCAAATCAGAAAGACAGGTGGTGAATATGCAGCCATGTTATGTAATTGTCAAGTGGCAGTCGACAATTGCTAGCATAAGAGTGACTGACCTGCAAAATGGACATCCCTAAAGCAACACCTTATTCTATAATGCTTAGATGTAGAAATAAATCCTCGTCATGTGAATAATCATGCTCCAAATTCCTCATGCTCTGGAAAACAGGTATTTGGGTGGTTTATTGACATCTTGTTCTTTAGCACACCATGTAAGTCAATCTGGTTTCTAACAATATCATTACACCTGATCATATGTATCCATCTAGAAATAATCATCAATATAAATTGTGGAAAACATGAAATGGACTTGGGAGGAAATAAAAGCTAAACAAGTGGGATAGGGAGTAAAATGTAAGCAAAATTTGTAAAGCTGACCCTCATAAGCCACTAAAGCCTCAGGACTTATTGATTGTATAACACCATGTGACCAGAATCCAGTTCTTTAGTTAGCGACTAAATATGCATATGAGTTTCTGTTTGATATTTTTTTAATTTGGAATATTCGGTAGGCATCGCTCGTCCTCTTTTTGGAATATATGATGCGTTCAAAGCAAAATCAAAGTTGACCACATAAATAGGATTTTCAATCTTTTATGAATTTCCATTACAACATCTACCTTTTCATTTATCAACATGTAACATAAATGTACATATGAGCTTCTTTTGTTAAAGAGTTCTTCTGTAGTTGGTAATATTCATGAGGCATGTTTGTTCCTCTTTTTGGAACATATGACGCTTTTAAAGCAAGAACAAAGTTGACAAACGAAGTGGGATTTTGAATTTTGTATTGGTTTTGATTATGTAATTGGTCAGCTAAAAGTGAAATGCAATCTTCATGCTATTAAGGATTAAGAGGTAAACTTGAATCATCCATAGAAAAATATATGATGAATATGTGAGATAGATAAGTTTGTTTTCTGTTCATTTTGTGTGCTATGCCGGTGTCTATTAGGATATTTAGTTTCTGTTAAAGAGGGTACATTAATTGGTCAATCGGATATCATATGGTTATAATTGTCCTTAACAACTTCATGGTTAAGAGTATATCAATAACTGAACAAAACACTTATGGCAAACTATAAGGGAAGGCTGCCTAGAGGGATGCACATCCGCAAGGCCTTCACAGCGGGGGCAGTTTTTTCCTTTTCGTAATGTTTATAGCTACTAAATGTTTACTTCTTTCTTCAGCTGGGGCAGTTTTTTCCTTTTCGTAATGTTTATAGCTACAAAATGTTTACTTCTTTCTTCTTTTCCATTTTATGATATATGTTTTGGTATTGTGCTGTGGAGATCATTGTTCTAATCTCCTCTTCAGATTGTGTTTGCTTTCCAGGAAAGAAAATGGGTTTAAACTAGTGCCTCTAAACATGAACAAAAAAATGTCAACTTCAACTGTCTTGGAAGGAAAAAGTGAGAGCTGCAGAAAATCTGCAACTGCCTGTGATTCAAAAAACATTTTCACCTCATTCTGGAATTTTGCTAAAATGAGCATTGGGGTCCTTCCCTTAAAAAATCCAAATCAATGATGCATTGTTAATCTGATTTGTAAAGTTATTTACTTCCACCCACTACATATTAAATCATTTTCTTTTAAGTTTCACCAACTCTATATTATCATATTATCATGCAAATGATTCTGTTTTTGTTGTTTTTCATGTAATAATGTTTTTATTTTTTTTTTGGCAGTTTATTTTTGCTGCTGCTGCTGAGCATTGTGTTGACATTGCAACTCATCGTCATGGATGTTGTGTCTTGCAACGCTGCATAGGTCATGCCATTGGAGAATATCGAGCAAACCTGGTTGCTGAAATTTCTGCTAATGGGCTTTTCCTTGCCCAAGATGCTTTTGGGTGATTATTTTAATAATAAAACAGCTTTTTTCTGTCTTTAGAACATCAATCTTCCTCAATATTTCTGAGTTGTTTTGGTGCCTATCAATAGTGACTTTACATGTGTCAGCATCAACATCAGCTGTATGTTGTTGGCTGCAGTTCCATATATGGGTCAGGATCTATCAGAATTTTCTGAGGTTATGGTTGGTATTTTTGGGTCAATATTAGGTCCCAAAGCCTGGGAACTAAAGTCTAAGGTCAATGGTTGAGATTCTGACATTCCGCATAGTTAAGGTCTGCCATACCGTCCGGTACGGGGCATACCGTATCGGAAGAAAACCGGTACAAAATATATATTTAAATCAGTACAAACCTTGTACCACCTGTACCGAGGCGTACCAAAATAAAAATTGAGAAAATGGATAAGAGAGATATTTCAGCATAAAGGTGTATTGTACCATATCATACCATACCAAATTGATAAGGTACCGATATAGTACCCGGTATCGAGATTGCAGACCTTGCACATAGTACATAAATGTGAGGTTTAGATCCAAGTTTTATCACATTTTTCTGTGCATAGCCATGTATTGCTTTGCATTGTGGAGAGAGTTGGACTTGAATTGGATTAACAGATGTCTAAAGATTTTTAGTTGATGATTTTCTACATTTCTTCCTATTCTTCCTGTTACTTTCCTTTTCCATTCTATATTCCTTTACAACAAATTATATATTAGCCATCTATCTAGTGTTTTTGTCATATCAGATAGTGATTGTACTTATCATATAATGCATTTCATTCAATGATCATTGTCGGATTATCTCCCTACTCTTCAGGCCTAGTTTTGCAGAGAAGTGTCATTGGCATGAATCAAGTCTAAATTGGGGACCTAAAACTATTTACATGTTAAAGTGATGCCTTGGACATTGCAGGGAGTAAAATGAGATTAAATTCAATTTGAGTTCTATTTCAAAATCAATGTCATTAGGATGTGAAGGCAAGAATACCTCATAAAAGTTGGTGGAGAACGATAAAAATATGCCGAACAAAATTTCCTCAGAGACACTTAAATAGTGAAAGAGACATTAACCAAGGGGATGGCACTTGGCTGGTTTAGATATGAGAGTGCACTCAAGTTGCAGTATTTAGATATGGATATATGAAAATGTTTTGGGATGGACTGCTATCTGATCAATGGAGGTGTATTACCAGAATCTGGGCCGGATTTATCATTCATAACATTATTTGTGAATTCAGAATTTTTGATTACACAAACAAACGCATAGTCATTGTTAATCCTTCAAAAAATCTACTGGCAAAGATTGCAAGAATTGATCAGTTAGGAATTCCTTGTGTATTTTTTGACTCCAAGCATTTTGTTAGAATCTATTTTGGTAAGCATTAATCCAGATAGTGTTTGTTGTTGTGGAACCTTTCACGAATGTCAACAGTGCTTATACATTAAGCTTTTGTCCTTTTCTTATATGATTTCTCTCTTTTTTATTATATTCTTGATATCATGGAATCATTTTTTGCCATTCTTGTTTTTGTTTTACGTAATATCGATACCACAGCTAGAGTTCTGTCATTACTGTTGTATCACTGCATCCTCATTCTTATAATGCTTCTGTTTTATGCCTCAGAAACTATGTTGTTCAATATATCTTAGAACTAAAAGATCCATCAGCAACTGCAATTTTGGTATCCCAATTTAAAGGGCATTATGTAAACCTCTCAACACAAAAGTTCAGCAGCAATGTAGTGGAAAAGTGCCTCAAATTTTTTGGAGAAGACCACCGAGAACAGATTATAGCTGAATTGCTCTCAGTGCCTCAATTTGAGCAGTTACTGCAGGACCCCTATGCAAACTATGTCATTCAATCTGCCCTTGGGAATTCCAAGGTTTTTATCACCAACACACTATTGATATTAAAATATATTTTCGTGGATAGAGATAAAGCCTCTGATGTCAATGTCTTCTTTCCAGGGATATCTCCATGCTGCACTGGTCGAAGCCATCCGTCCTCATGCATCGGTCCTTCGAACCAGTCCATATTGCAAACGGATCTTCTCCCGAGCACTGCTGAGGAAGTGATGTAGATTTAGGACAGTAAAGAGGCTGTGTTGTTGTCCTCTGTTCACTAATAGCTTATCGATATAACATCAGGATTGAGAGTAATGATACCACATGGCAACTATTGGTGTCCTGTTGCAGCTCTTATGCATTAGGGCATAGAGCTGTAAAAATTATCAATTTTGCTTCCAGTTACTTAGGTACGTTTGTAATGTGGATGTAATGCACACTGACTGTTTTATTTTCTGCTCTCTTTGATTACCAGAACTACGATTATCCTCCTGTCTTGAAACAGTTGCATCATATGCAATTGTACAGTGTAATAGCAGTACAGTTTCTCTAGTTATTACAGTCCAGTTTCTCTAGTTCTGGCCTGAGCTGATGTTAGGCAATATGTTGTGGATATTAAGAGATTAGCAGTTGGAATGGTCTATGCTGTGGATATGTTGTGGTCTATGTTGGTGATTCAATATGGTGATTGATTTTCTTGTTTCTAGTGGTTTGTTGTATGTAGCTTTTATGTTAATCATAGTACTTGTCTGACAAAATCATGAAGCTATTATGGTACTGACTCCAGGAAGTTATGACGCCTTGATCTTGTCAGAGCTGGAAGTCCGAATGGTAGCCTGCCCACTGCCATGAAGTGGGATTCCAATTTAATTGCATGACTTGCATCATTGCTCTCCTTCCATTAGTTGAACAGGTTCTAACATTGCTTCTATTGCTTTTTATATGCTGATTCAACAATTTCTGCAGAGTCCTGGTTGAGCCATTGCTGGTGATATCATTCTGTTTTACCTCTGTATGCTGCCCAATGTGCAACTTTTTTTAAGATTTGGTCAGTGCAGCATGACCATCACTTTCTTTAAGAATAATTTAGCTGCTATCAATTATTTTTCTGCTGGCAATAGATTTATTTCTTAGTTCCCTGTTTCTTTTAGCAACTTTATTTACTGATGCATGGCGATTGCCCCCAAGTCACAACTTCAACCTTAAAATAAAAAAGATAAGGACGAAAACTTTGACCAGCATTAACCGATTCTAGGTCTGAAAATAGATTAGAAATGGATTGGATATAATATATCAATCTTGTAACCACTAAGCCCTTGCTCTAATGTTATTATTTCTAGCCAGTTGGGCAAGGGAATGGGGGTTGAATTCCAATTGGTGTACTACACCTGGCACTCACCTAACTTGAAACCAATGTAGGTTCAAGCTAGACTTAATTGTAATGACCATGCCTATGATATCTTCACTGTCTCTTGTTTAGCACAAGTGCACACCTTGAAGAAGATTATATTATATGAGGGTTCACATGTAACGGCTCTTTTCCAGCCTCTATCATCCTTTTTTCGGGGGATCACTTGTCTCTTAGTGTGTAAGTGGTACTATAATAAGCTTCTACCTCATTATTGTCATGACTCTGCAACTCAATCCTTCCCTATCTCCTCTTAAGCTACTCATCTCTCCAAATACCATGTCTAGCTTTATCATCCTAACAACAAATCCTAACCCTACAAGAGGACAAAGGTAAGATCCATAACAACCTCCCCCCTCTTTTTTTTATACCATTCTTATGACATGCAGTAGATGAGACTTAAATATTTGTATTTGGCTCTCAAAACCTTTTCTAATGATTTATTTAGCCTATGAAACCCCCTTGGGGTTTTCACCCAAAATACAATCATATCATCCTATCATCATCGTTTAGATCCTCCTCTCTCCCTCTATATAATCTCGATCGCTTATCACTCCTTCGCCTCAAGAGGAGCATGAATTGCCTATCCCCCTCCTACAATTTAGTTTCCCTTTCCATCCTTGGATTAAGACCTCTCTTCTTAATCTAGCCCTTCCCTTTATCCTTTCATCTCATTGATCTAAAGAAATATAAACTAAGAAGAACAAGCTCATCCAATCCCAACCATACACCTCTATAATCCCCCCCTCCCTACTTTTAGCCAATAAAAACATGCTACTTTAAATTAATCAAGGCTACTAGTTCCAAAGAGTTCTCATCCTAGCTCTTAAATCAGTTTCTCCTCTTTCTACAAAATCTTGGCCATGGAACCCTAAAGAAACACAGAAATATATTCATAGCAAATCCTCTTGAATATATATACATCATCAATTTCTTCCCTCACAACCTAGTAAATAGGATCTAGTCATTTAACAGCCCTTGGATCTAAATCTATCTCTAATTTAATCATAACCCTTGTAACATTCCTCTTGCCCTATAAATACCCCTTCATTATCCCCATAATTCGAGATAGAAATTAGGATAATAACGAGTATAGAGGAACTTTACCAAAGTTTTCTCTTAAACCTAGCCTCCATCCTTATACATACATATTTCTATCTTTGTCTAGCACTATGAAACCCTAATCCCTCCACCCTCGTAGCCTCTTGCAACCAAAGAAGTAGGAATATTAACAAGACTTTGGGTACTACATCTTTCTACTTTCTTCTTCCTTTATGTATAAAGTCCCGGTCTATAGATGGAGACAAAGCTTTTTCGTGTTTTACTTTTCTCTTCCTCTTCCCTTCCCTTAGATCTTTGCACATCTATCTTATTCATTTCTGCTCTATTTGTTAGACTTTGGGTCTTCAACCCAAAATTGGGGTACCCATGATAGGCTAACCCAACCCAGTCCAATCCTATCCTGTAGGACGATGGACCCTACCTTGTGCATGGATTAAGTTCAATATTATTTTTATCATTTGGGATGATAAATTTTACCTTATCTTAATGACTTGGGGCAAGGAGACACATTTCGGTGTTTTCAAAAGTGAAACAGAAAAACCAGCAATCATGGTGCAAAATGAGGAGAAAATCGAGAGATTTCCATCGTTACTCTAGAAAGCTATAAGGCATTTGCGTTATAGTAAGAAGGTGCTTTCCTCTACGTGATTGCATTCTCGGCTATAAAATCAACCTAAAATGTCCTGAATATGCTGCATTCATGCTTTCTTGAGGTATGGTCCACCGAAAAAAAAACAAAAATTTAATGCCCGTATCGCTCTCATCACTCTTAGTATAAGGTAGGCCTCGATCCAGCGGAGGGCGGATGCCATTGGTTGGCTCCATGCGCGGCGCCCTCTGCTCACCCGAGTCTCTTTGTTCTTATCCCTGGGGAAGTGAAACGGAGGGCCGTCCCAGAGCTCCGAGGACAAGGACGAGGTCCGCGTCGCCAGGGTGGCGTGGGGTCTGCAGCCTTCTTTCAAGGCTCCAATCCTCTCTTCTTGGACAACCACCAAAGGGTACATTTTTGGATCCATTTATTCTTATCTTGCAATCATCAATCAGACGCCTCATGTTTTGCTTTTGGAATCAACTGAATTTTCCAATTTGTTGCTACCTCCTTGAATCATGATCTTTTCTTTACCTCACTCTCTTTCCTTGTGCTTTCAGCTTAATTAATTGGAGTTCTTAAGCTGTAAAAATATTTTATTAAAGTATGGCTGACCAAGAAGAGCATGCATGTCTCAATGCATGAACTTCTGTGAAAGATTTTTTTTCTCTTTATTCAAGTTTTACACATCCTATATTTGAGATCGTTAAGTGGTTTAGGACTAACCAGGATTTTTAGGTAATCTCTACGCAAATTGATCTTTTGACTTGGCTGGCTTATATAATTAGTCGCCTATATTATGATTGATCTTGGGGCTCGTTTGGTTCGCGGGAAGTATTTTCCCTCTTAGGAATATGATTCCTGGGAATCAGATTCCTAGGAAGAGGATACCTAGGAAAGTACTTTTGACATGTTTGGTTAACCATGGGAAAGTGACTAATTTCCAAAGTGCTTATGTTTGGTTAACCATCCACTTTCCTAGGAAAGTTATGTATAATTCCTATTATGCCCTTAATAAAAATTAGGTCTTTAATGCCTCTTTAATGCTTCTTTAATGCTGAAGGGTCTTTTTGGGAAAAAAATAAAAAAGGAGTGATTCCCACCTCATGGGAAAGTAACTTTTCCATGTTTCTCATGGGAAAGACTTTCCCATGAAATGTGGGAATCATATTCCCATGGGAATACAACTTTCCCATCTCTCTCCTTTGAAAACTCCAACCAAACAAGAGGCATTTTATTACTTTCCCGTTGACCACACTTTCCCTCCTCATTTTCCTGCGAACCAAACGAGCCCTTGTTTAAATCTCATTCTTAAGAAGCCATGTGAGTGGAATATAAGTTTAGATATGCTGGGTGGGTTAGAGAACGAATCAATTATATATAAATCTATAAAACATATATACTATTTACTGCCCCATAAATATAAACAGTTACCTGATAATGACGCATCTCTTGTAGACGCCACTGTGCCATCAAAATATAAACAAAATTCCTTTAAATTTATAACCTCCATTTATGATTCATAATCTAGTGAGCTAAAACTTGATAAATCCAAGACAAAGCGTTATACTTGCTCAATCTAGCATCATATTTTTCTAGTTTTGTTCATGGTTAACTTCATGAAATGCCTGCATGTTTAGCTGATTCTATACATGATTACTAGAACATGATGGGGTGATTGCTAGCTGATTCTATAAAAATCATGCTTCAAATAGCATGCATGGCTAAGAGAAGAGCGAAATTTCATACGAGTCAGATGTTGATGAAGGTAAAAATCCACATTCATTAACATAGCACAGAACAGGAGAACAACCTGGCATGCTCCATAATTTACTACCGCACAAACTGGGAGGCTATCCACATCCGAGCATGCCACCAACTTCTAAAACAGACTTACTTCAGCTTACTACCATTCAGTACCAGGATTTTTTTGAAAAGGGATTCAGCCAAGTAACCAGAACGCTCCTCAAGCTTCCTGGCCTAACAGTGCAAGAAGCATGGCTTCATAATCTCCAGTAGTGTCGCCCTTAATTGCGTGCTCGAGTGGCATGCTGTTTCTCTTCTGGTAAACCTCTGCAATCTCCTTCAAGTCGACCTCAGCACAAGTGGTTATGACTCGAGTAAGGGCATTCTCTTCCGTTCTCAGCCCGTTTATCGCCGACCGAATGACCTTCTCAAAATATCTTTCAGGGAAGCAAATGCAACGAATGGCGGCCCTCAGTGCAGCAAGGAACTCATCCTTGGGATCACATTTTAAATCCTGTGAAACCAAGCCAAAACCCAGATAGGAAGAAGCTCAACAATAGAAGTTGGGATGCAGCTTTTGGGATGTTAAATGCAGCAAGACAACAGTTTAGATTCCATCCAATTTTTAGTTTTTAGAGAGAAATTCCACTAGTGATTAGGGGAAAATTCTTTCCACAATGATTCTGACGTAACTAATAAAACATGAACAGGTTGGATGGAGTAGAGAAATGCTGTCGCTGCCAGAAAGTTGGCATGCAGCAAAAGATTCATAATTCAATCACAGACACATTATAGAAGCTTTGTTGTCTGAATCAAGAGCAGGTGTGAACAGATTCAGGTGCAGGAAAGCGGATGTGGAGCACTGGGAGAATTTGAAAAAAAAAAGAAGAAAAGGTTCCAAAGAGTCTACAACATTGAGGCAGAAGATTTTATCCACTAACTATAGATGTAAGGATCTAAACATAGGTGTTTGCCAATTTCAAAGAAGTATTATTATCAGATAAGGAGTGACACAGATTAAGGTTAAAGTGCTCAACAAGCCAAATAAGGTCGGATAGCTATTAGCAGGAAGAGCATAATAGTGCCTCAAATTACCTCATCGAACTTTGACATGGAGCACAGGGGTATCTGATTAGCCTTGGTGAATGTCATAAAGATGGGTGGAGGGAAAAGCTTCAAATGGCAAAGCATATAGCACCATGTAGGAATGAATGAAAAATTATATAGAATGAAACATACAAGAAAATTTTAAAGAATAAAGGTGTAAACATCTATTGGAGCAAAAAAGAACCAAGAATTTGCACAATTTTCTTTTAAGGTGAAAAAGCAAGGACTACAAGATGAAATTTAGAAACAGACAACAAAAAAAAGAGGAATTGAAAAAGGAAACCATATGACAATAACACATAAACAGCACACTTATCATGGCTGAGAATCAACAAATACTAAGAATGAACATAATCAGTACAGCTATCAAGAATCAACTAATAAACTCCTCGTATGAGAAATTAAGCACCGACATTGGTTAATGAAGGAAAAGCTTAACTAAAAGAAGTGTGTTTACCTTGTTAACTGAATTACCAAACTCATCATTGTAGTAATTAAATGTTGCAACCAGTTGTGCCTTGCTCCTCGTAGCAAGGATCCTAATAAGGTCTTCATGGTTGTAGGCCTTACCAGAGATCTTCTCATGCAGCATCTTGGCTTCTGATTTTGCCAAAGTCAAGTTGACCTCTGCATTTTCATAGCGGTATGCACTTACAAGTGGCACCAAAAGCTGAAACACTGAATGACCTCTAGTGAATAACCCACAAAATAAGATCTCATTGCTTTCTATAGTTGCTCTTTATTCTGTTTTTCTTTTGTTCAATTCTACATCAATAGTTTACCCCCTCTCAAAAGTGTGAGAGATTGGGCGCCGCAGGAAAATACTTATGCTTTAACAGACAATTAACACAGGGTCTGAAACTGAACAACTTTTGGTAACCGGCTTACAAAGTGAACATCTTTCAGCAAACAGTCTGCTAATCCTGTTTTGCTTAAGCTTCTGGATGGAAACATCTTCCATTGCAGGTGGTCAGTATTCAATGTAATGATGGTATAACCACCTTCACTACACCAACTAACAAAACCATCACCTTACTCTACCACTTAATCGCATTGAGCTGAAGGTCTCAAAGCAAGACGCCAGAAAAAAAGAGGGGCGCTGGAGACCAGAAGTCTATTCCCCATGACCTATAGTACAACTACCCTAGTCCAAGGACAACATTTAGCGATGCAAGCGACCAAGAAGCACCTCAGTATATAAGTCTAGTTACCTACCTTTTTAGCAGAAAGTTCTTAAAAAGGAATCCCAATGATAAGCAAGAAGTGGCAGCTAAATATGGACATTCCACTCTCCCTCTTGTGCTTTCAAGAACAAATCAACACTTGGACTGAAGAAAAAGAGGGAAGAAATTTCACATACTACACTCAAGTGCAGAATGCCCAAGTCCAATGATATTGAAGAAGACAGAACCATAATCGAAGTTAAATATGATGACCACCTAGGAAAATTCGTGATAGAGAGATCAAATCCAAAGGATAAAATGAGCATCAAACCAAAAATCAATTGAGTAATAAACATACACTAGAACCCACAATGCCAGAGCCTGATCACTTCAAAGGTACATTAAACAGCAAAAAAAAGTTCCAGTTGGACAACTGCCAAACAAAAAAGTCTTCGAGCTGAGAAACAATATTGAAACCATATACCAATCAAGTAAACAGAAATAAATAATATTACACACGAAATTCCACGGTGCCAAAGTCCAGCGGCATTGAAGGCATTGTAAACAACGATCAAAGTTTAAATTTGACAACTATAAGTGAAAATCTTCATTCAGAGGTTAAACCCAAGTCACAAAAGAAGCATCAAAGGCATGGATAAAATAAGCAAAACAAAAATACAGGTTACTACAGTCCAAAAAAGCCACAACTTGATCTTGTTAAAGACACAGTAAAACAGCAGTCAAAACACAAACTTGATCATTGTCAAGCAAAAATTTCCATCCGGAGACCATATCCAGATCACAAACCAACCACCAAATCCTTTTTTTAACCCTTTGCAATTACCTTACGGAAATCCCCAGTGGTGTGGGCCGCCACATCCTCCTCGAGAGACCTCTTAAACCGCGCATGGTACGCCTGCCTCACCGCAAACAGCTCCCTGGAACTCCTCGCACAGGCTATCTCGATCAACACCCGGTTCCCGGGGCGCCACTTCCTCACCGCCTCGTTCGCCAGCCACGCATCCCTCTCCGCCGGATCCAGGGTCCACAGCAGCACAGCTCTCTGCTCTCAAATCCCTCAGATCTCAGCCCAAACCACATCCTGAAAACAGCAAAAAAGAAGAATCCTTGGAGACAAATCAAACCTCGAAGTCGCCGGAGATCTCTCCGTCGAGGGACTTGAGGAGGTCCTCGTTGTAGGTCTGGTGGTAAGCCTGGCGGATGGCGCGGCGCCGGGCAGCGGTGCGGTGGCCGAGGATGGAGATGATCAGCGCCTCATTTGTGCCCCAACCTGCCATAAAAACGAAAAAGAAATCATAAAGGATCGGTCGGGGTCATACTAGAGTTTATAAGGTTTCTGAGACAAGATTGCAGGCCCTTACTTTAAGATCCGGAGAGAAGACGAAGGGAGAAGGAAAACAAGCAGGGAATGATCCCTTCAAAGGCCTTGCGGAGCTGCTCGGCGTCCTCCGATGGAGAAGGAACGGTAGCCGGAACCTTGAGAGTCGCCATGGCTGAGCGAGAGCAATCGATCGAGAGAGAAAGCAGAAGGGAAGAGGTTTTGAAGAGGGACGAGAAAGGTCCAGGGTATCCTCTTCCTCGGTGCACGATAAATAATCCTGATCCCCCTACGTGTCGTCTGTGTGTTGGCTAATTCGATAAATCAACGGTTGGCCCTGAATTTTGGGTGGATGATTAATAAAATATGACGCGGGTGACATCCGCTGGGCAGCGGAAACGCTATGGAAGCCGGCAACGAACACGCCGTACTTTAGGATGCGTGTTTCGCCGCATCTTGGCCTGGTGGCTCTTACACGATCATTAAAGCGAAACGTTTCGATCGATGATGGTGCTCTCGAAATGAATGCTTCTGCTCGGCAGTAGATCCGAACTGCGGGCAATGAAATATACGGGACGGTGGGCACACCTTTTTCTATGCCACGTTTGCGGTGCCAAGCTAGCTATATTTCCCGCGCGACAATGGTCCTATTGCGATACACAGTTTTTGTCGTACTTATTTGGGATGCTCGTTTGTGGCCGTTGGATGTGGAAAAAGGTGGCATTTTCCGATGGTGGCAGGGCCTTTGGAGCAGGGGCAGAGGTACCAACGGCTATTTTTGGGAAGAGATTATATGGCTCGTGGCGAGGCGCAGTACGGCGTGAACGCGTGTGCGGCGACTCGGCGAGGGGCGTGGATGGCGGGAGGTACAGAACGAAATGACCCTCATGGGCTTGACACATTTTAAATGACGAATTTGTCCTCTGACGTGTATTCAGGTAAAATGAAATGAAAAATAGAGGCATGAGCTGTCTTATGTAAGAACAAAATGAAAGAACGACTCCACTGGGGATCGAACCCAGAATCTCTGGTTCCGTAGACCAGCGCCTTATCCATTGGGCCATGGAGTCATCGTTATACCGCGCCCATCAACGAATTAGGAATAATTTGTAAATGGCAACTCTCCTTCAATTACCCCACGTCCGTTCGGTGGACCAGGGACCACGACGACGACTGCAATACGAGAGTGAATCCGACGGCTGAGAAAGAGTTCAAAACTTAGGCCATGTAATTTAGGATGATCTTGTGATTACATGAGGAAAGAGTCCTATCCTGATTTGTATTTGCAACTAAATGTGCTAGAATTGCTTGCCTATGAAAGACATGTAGACGTGTGTTTAGTCTCACATCGGTTATTTGTTAGATAGATCTTGGGTACTTATACATGATCAAGGAACCCAATTAATAATTGTTCGACTAGCCATTTTGGATGATGTCCTGGGTTGTTACAAATCGTATTAGAGCGGACCCAACCCATAACCTATGTGAACTAGGAAATACTGCAGCACGAATCTTTTGGAGCTAACCGCGAGCCTATTGTGGTGTTTGTGATTAGATTTGAATGGATTTGAACATTTAGCCTGACGAGGACGTTAGAACTTGAATGGGGAGAGTATGTGAGGACCCGTGTGGGCATGTATTTAGTCTCACATCGGTTATTTGCTGGGTAGATCTTGGGTACTTATACAGGATCAAGGAATCCACATAATAACTTTCAGTTAGACATTTTGGATGAGATCCTGGGTTGTTATAAGACCCTTGCCGCCGGCAACTCTTGTAGTCATGCTCTCTCATGCGTCTGCATTTTAGTGGTGGCAATTTATGATGCAACTTGTCGAGTGATCGACCCATATTTAGAATTGGCATAAATAAATTTGAATTGTACATGAAATAACTCATTTAAATTTATATATTAAATCGGTTAGTCCGTATTTAGATTTTTAATCTATTTAAAAAATAAATCACATCATAACTTTATTCTTTTAATATATTTAATCCATTTAAAATCCGCTTAACTCATTTCTATTATATTTAACCAAATCCGTTTAATCTGTTTAGTTTATTAAATTCATTTAATTCATTAAAACCTACTTAACATATTTAACTCATTTATCCTAATCTAACATATTTAATAAATAAGTTGTGCGGAGACTAGTTATCTATTTAATAAGATCTAAATTTTTGATATGTTGAATAAAGAGATCGGGTTGATAAACTTTTAATCCGATCTGCATTGATTTACAATGCGTTGCCTTGAGGAGCGAAACTGATCCTTTGATGAGGTGTACGAGAATTTTGATGCAAGCACTAGACTCGCTGGCCAGTCAGAAAAATCTATGCTTCCTTCTGAAAATGAGCATCTAACAAAGAAATATTGCTAAAAAATTCATGTAACGTCTCTGTTGGAGATTTAAATGGCAGGCGACAACCAGTATATAACATGATTCGGACTGCTAGTGAGAGGGCGAGCAGAAAAAATTACAGCACCTGTGTAACTCTAAAGCGTGAGATTTTTATGCTACTTCCATCATTTTTCTCTGGGAATTACCTTGCAGTAAACCCCCATGGCCACCAGGCTGGGTTCAAATCCAGCAACTGCCGCAGTTTATTCCAATATAGTAGTAAAAGCATATATCCCAGAGAGATAAATAATATGTGGGCCAGCCAAATCCATTGAGATTTGCACACAAATAGGTGATATCATTCTTCTTCCAGATTTTTTTCCTGTGCACGCAGATCAACTGCTAGCTTCCTACTCGGTCCCAGGCTTTGTGCTCGGTACAAATTTTCAGAGAAAAATTATTCTTGTGTGAGTAATTTTTCTTTTATATCTTTTCATCTACGAAGTCCATTATTTTGATATACAACAATATTTTTTGCCCCCTGGTGAGGGTATTATAGCGTTTCATAGGGATAAGAAGAGTACAGGATGAATTTTTAGGAACAAGTATCTTTGATAACATAACATGAAAGCTTTTGCATATTGTGTTATGGTCGTGGATGCTTGCAGATGCTATCTAATAAAAAATCTTGGATGTCATACACCTACACATGTTTGAAATACTTATACTCTAATGTCTTCTCTACTAACTGTCAAGATTAACTTGTGCACAAGCATAAGCATGACCTCCCATAATTCCACCAAAATACCATTTCATTGTGATCCTCTATGACATGCGTCTGAGTTTAGCAATACTCTATGAGACGTTGACTTACATCCACTTAGACGTGTACAGTTTTGTTGGGGTAAACACCTAAGTTACAAAACATACCACAAAAATTTTCTACCTCTCATTATGCAAACTAAAATGGACAATGATAATTGCAAACACCAATCCTACAAGCACAACAATAGTAGTAAGTAGCAAGCAATCTAGAAATATCAAGGGACTGGATATGAGAAACCCTTGAATCGGCAAATCTCCTAGTAATTTAAAAATTAACGAGGTTGCAAATGGTCCCTTCTAGTTAGACTAGGGGCTTACAAACAGCAATAACATATTCTTTTGCCCACAATAACAACATCATTATCACCTAAAGGTAGATTTTACAAAAAATACCCGATCAAGCATGGATCTCAACAAAGTATATCCAAGTGAATAAGCAAATAAAAGCAATCAACACCGATCAAACTAAAGCTCCTATCGAATAATACTGAAATTTCTTCAAGAATGGTTCCAAAACTTGGCTTGGACCAAAAATCAAAATGAGGCTGATCATTGACCACATCAACCACTAACAACTCTCTCACTACTCTCTCTGTTATTTATTTATTTATTTATTTTTTACATCGGCTACTCATACTAATCTCGCATGAGATCAAAGAAAACTGCTCAAAGATAAATGAACATTCAGCTTCCATATCCAAAGAATCTCTTCGCCTCTTGGTACACATGGACAACTTGCAAAGGATCACACTCTCTCGCTAACCGCTAAATATCGCCGAGGAGCGGGTGCTCTGCTCCCCTCCACCCTTCCTAGAGAATCCACTCCACCACCACTGCCAAGTCCCCCTCCAAAATGATGTGTCTAGCCTCTAGCACCTGTCTTGTGTAGGCAATACTCTGCTATGCAGCCTGGAGCTCCACCCCTAATACTGAAGCCTCGAAGGAGCGGCATCCCCCAGCAGCAACCAATCTAAACGCCTGATCTCTAATCACGAATGCAGCTCGAGCTCCACCACCACCACCGAGCAAGCTACCATCAAAGTTCACCTTGAGTTGGCCGGGGGAGGGGAGCAAGCTACCACCAAAGTCCTTTTTCTTTTTGTACATGTGTGTATGTGTGTGTGTGTGAGAGAGAGCGAGTGGGCACGTGTGCAAGTGTGAATGGGTTGGGCTCGTCACCTCCGCATAGGAGGGACAGCCCAACAGTTTTGATTGCTATCCCCAGTTATCACTGTGGGGCAAAAAAGGCTAACCAAGAATACACTCTCGAATCTAGCATGTGAGTCTTGCAGGCATCACACAAAAGGTAATTCACTGGAGGCTCCAGGCTAGATGGCTCAATAGCGTTAGTGACAATCATCTCTATTCACATATTAGGGTTTTGATAATTACCATTGTATTATTATAAAAACTATTATAACTATTTCGGGATTTGCCCAGTCCGGTCCATTGCGTATCTGTCATAACTTATGCCCATAATGACAACATTTTTTTGCTGCACAAGTAGTTATGCACAACATAATTCAAATATACGTTGATGTTGGTATTGACGAATGTTTTTATCAAATCACGTAATGCTCGAATACTATAAGTAAGGATGGAAATAGGTTGGATATGTGTTAAGTAGGCTATTATCCATACCTGTGCTCGTCTCAAAATGAAGTTGGGTGGGTAAAATTAGGTAAAACTAATTTACTTTTTACAAAATAAATAAATAAATAAATAAATATTACTAATTTACTTGGCATGGAACAAAATAAGAGCCGAATATATAGAACATAATAAATCAAATTTTCACCAATAATAAAATACAACAAAAAAAATATTATTTTTTAAAAAGTCAAAAGTTTCTTAAATTATAAAAAAGCAATCAACTAAAAAAAAAAAAATAACCATCATAGTATGTAATCTTTCACATATTCAGTCTTTCTTATGAAGCGGCTAAGGTTAAAAGTGTAAAATTTTTTTTATGAAGAGTTATATATATCCATATAAATTTGAAGCTGGTCTTACTGTAATCCGCATTTGTCATCATCGTCGTGACTGGGTTACACGACAAAGTTAGGCATCTCGTGGGATCCTGGCCCGTACCGTGATCAAACATCAGATCCAAATCGCTTCAACTCACCTAAATGTTAGGCTCGCCGAACCAATTGTCCGATATCTCCGCCAACCACTCCCAAGTTGTACCGCCGGACGCTTGTTCCTCTACGGGGCCAACCCCAAACCGCCAAAAACGGCAAACCCGAAGCCGAAAAAGTCCCATCAGTCAACGTTATGTTCCACCGCCGCCTCGCCAGAATGTCCCTCGGGCCTCGGCCCTGCCCACTTCTCCGCCAAACCCTCTACCGCCACGTGTCGACGAACTATCTTTGGTGGGCCTCCGCCGTGAGTTTGCATCTCGACCACGAGGCAAGGGAAGGGCGGGTCTTCCCAGTTAAAAAATTCGGGAACAAACGTTTTATTTTTTTAAAAAATAATTGAGTCTGGGAGACGACGGCATGGGAAGGCTCTGGAGAAAGTGGGGCGGAGAGTGATTTCCTTAGCCCTCGAGATCTAGGGTTCGGGTTTCTGGCTCTCGATTGATTGGGTGTGGTGTTCTTGAACTGAAACTGTGTGAGGAGCTGGTTGGGGGGCTGGAGCTCTGAGGTTCCGAGGTGCTTCTTTTAAGGTTTTGTGTGAAAGATTTATGTTTGATTCCCCCCCTCTCTTCATGTGTCTTTTGGGCAAAAAATTATGTTTTTAGTCGAATTTCTGGTATTTAGCGGTGTTTCTTGTCATTTGTTTTTGCAGTAAATATGAAATCGGATTCGACAGCTTTTTCTAGCTTTGGTCCGGGATAGATTATCTGAAGGGATGTCAGATCATGAGGTGGCATTTGCTTTGCATTTCGTGGATTCTAGAAAAAGAAGTCTAAATTTGGACTTTTGTTATTTTTATATGTGAAGTTTGATTTGTTATTGTTTCTAGTAGTAAAGAAGTTCACACTGCATCTAATTTGTATTTTCTCTTGGGGCTAGCATCCCAAAGATTATAATTCAGTAAACATTGAAAAAAAAATTCATTAGATTGTGGAGATTTAGTTATTGTTTTCTTCATGAGTTTATTCCCCCCCCGCTAATCACGAGGTTACACATATGTACACTATTGACCTTCCTGTATCACAGTAACAACTCTGTAATTTAGCAATCAGACAAACTGAATGACATTTGACATTGTTTTCTCTAATTCCCCCCCTCAGTTTGCTGTTAGTTGTTAAGAACATACATCTTGTCATTTAAATGACAAAATTGCTTCCTGCCCTTTGGTCTGGTGAAATCATCTATGAGCTGATGTGAGATTAAAACACTAGAGATGCTTAGTAGCAGAACATATATTTTCTCACTATTGGTATCGTGTTCTATAGGTTTTGAGAACTTATGCATACCATGTTGGCTGCAGTTTGTAATGTTATCATGATTATCATGAAAGGAAGTTGGGCTGGTTGATGATGAATAACATCTAAAATAAGAAGGAAAATGAGAGTGATCTCATGGCTTATGGAGGCTAGAGCCCAGAATCCTACCTCCACAAAGGAGTGAGAATCAGTTGTCATTCTTTTGAGAAACAGAATTAGTTAGCTCTATATCTTGATGAGGCAGGGAAGGGGCATAATTCAGGGGTACGTTATCACCTTGACGTGGTGGAAATCATCAGTTCAAGCCACTGGAGTAGGTCACAAGCACTACTCAATGGTGAATTTTCTTGTTAGGATACATGGACCAGTGCGAATCACAGAAGGCTTGGAGCTTGGTTGAATTATTTATGAGCATGTGGCTTTGGTAAGGTGATCATGTGACAAACCGTGGCACTCAAGAATAATTTTATGATGTTTCTTTGTTGATTTGCTTATAAACTGATTGAAAGTTTTGACAATACTGACAACAATCCAGTCTGGCAGAGTAACATTACCAGCTTGAAGGTAACATTAAACGTGCTCCAGACTGAAGTTTACTTTTCAAAGTCAATCTCGAGTGCTGTTTTGTAGGATGACGTGTCATATGATCCAGTCATCCATAATCTCTAGTATTTGTTCACGCTACTATGCGCAAATATGTGAGCAATCTTAATGCTATTACAGCGGTTCAAAACCTTTCATGTGGAACTGATGATGAAGTTTTCTTGAAGGCATTGACAGTATGAGCATTGATGCTGGTGCTATGATTTAATCAATGCAACCAGTAACATAATAAACTTTGAATAAGCTTGGTGAGTGAAGTCATACCTGTTTTCGACTTTCCTTGATTGCAGAATAATATCCACAGTCAACAAATCTCTTGTAGAGCATAAAGATATCTGTTTGGTTAATGGATACTTCTCCTCCCTTATCCAGAGAAACCTGCCTGGAGGAGGGATGAAACTCCTCATCTAACTGCCATAAAAGGCAGTGTACATATTTAGATGATGCATATTCCAAGGGCATCCCTGTATGTTGTTTTCAAAAAAGGGTCTCAGAATAGAAATTCTGTCCATTTAGTAGCAGTTTAGCTTTATCACAGTTAGTAGTGTCATCAAAATACCCATTTACATCCACGGGATTATTGTGCATCAGCATGACGGTGAAAATACAAGTTGAACCATTGACTTAAGGATGAGAACATAGAACTTGTCCTGCCAGATTGAGAGGCAAGGCAGAGTTGCTCAATCTTCCAACTGTGCTTATGGCTCCTTTATCGAAATATCACTTCACAGCTTGGTCAATCCTTCTCCATTCTTCTTGAAAAAATTGCATTCCTACCTTCTCATTCTCCTTGTGATTCACATCACACCACTTAGGGTTTTGCACGACTCGTGCAAAAAGGTGGGTTCGAATCAAGAGGAGAAAACTATAACAGATGAGCTATCAATAGTTGTTGTAGGAAATAAGTTTGACATCTACCTTTGTGATCTCAATCAGGGAATATAGGTATAACTTAGCAAAGTGTCTCGGGAGTGGTGGTAACTGCATACAAGAAAGGAGGGAATTGTTGCTACCTAGTTGATCATGCACCGGTGACTGCAATTTGGGCTTCTAGTAAATAACTGTTTGATGTACTGAATGGTAGTATTGCGGTGTAGGACAATCAGAAAGCTAAGGAGCAAAAGTAGGGGCATTTGTTGGTGTAACTTATGGTTGCCAGGTTGTTTTGCCATGGTGCTAAGATATCTTGGTGCTTAGACACTTCAAATTTTGGGTTTTTTGATATATTAGACGCTTGAACATATTGGATACCTCAAGATACTTTGGACAATTCAAATCATCAAGTCGATATATCTAGGGCTGAAAATGGATTGGGTATGAATCGAATTCTGGTATACCCATATCTGTATCCATATTTTTTAGTGGATACTAATATAGACATTGATATTAAATAGAAAAAACAAAATTAGTATCTATATTTGTTCTAAACATACATGGATATGAATTGGATCCATATTTATTCTAAACGGATATGGGTATAAGTCAGATATTAGTTATATCTATATTTCTCTATATGAATATAAGCATAAGTCGGACATTATTTCAGATATAAATTGAATTTTGAGCATAACTTGGTAATGAGAATTAACATGAATGATATAATCATAAAGGATGGGACCGACATCCACTATCTAGACCGCACGTGACTAAGGTATCTAGGTAAGAGTCTAAGGCATAGTTATTAAATTCAAAGTAGAAATCCATGTAGCCAAGGGTTTGGGTCACCGGTTACTGATGTAACCACCGGATTGATCGATCAGACTAGATTTTGTATTCAAAGTATTTTTAAAATAAAAATATACAAAAATATAATATAAATATTAATTAATTTTTATATTAAATACCACCTGTTATATTATATGGATTTAAATTTCTGACTCCACTTTATTTGTAGCTTAATTAAAAAAAATCATGAATCATCTATTTTTTAAAAAAAACTGTAAGAAAAATTATATATAATGTAAAAGTATGTAAAAATTATTGATATTTTTAATAATGAAGTTTTTAAAATATCATATGTTTTCCATTTTCTATCAAAGGAAAAAGAATATTTCATGGATAGAATTAAGTATTGAAATATCACAACATATTTCAAATTACTTCATTTAATGATGTGAAATTGTGAATAGATTTTTAATAAGCACAATAAATCATCATTTTGAAACAATAGTCAGTATTATTTTAGTGATTAAGAAGCTACTAACTACCAAAAGGGTTAGGGGTTCGGTCCCAACTTCTAACGTTATTTTGATGCATTTTTTAAGACTTGAGATTTCTCCTAGCTTCATCTAGATATCCAGATCCACATTGGAAGAATCCATAAGCTGTAGATCTAAATTTCAATCAGATACAAAATTTTGTATTTGAATTGGATCTAAATTGGACATAGAAGCAAATATGGTTGGATAATATCCAACCCTTTTTCAGCTCTAAATATGTCACATCCTAAACATATCTGTATGTAAAACTTCTATGTAAAAGTTGTCAAGTCTACCATAGTATTTAGTAGAAGATATCATATTTATAAAATTTTGGTGCAATTGGTCCAACTGGTTATACATTTTATGCATCCATCCATTCATAACTTCCATATATACATGCAGATTTATAAGATATAGATGTTTATCTGTGTCAGATTTGTTAAAGGTTTCTGTGTCATATACATCTTTGCACTTGGACACCTGACATCCATGTCATGTGTCCGAGCACCACTCATGTGAAGTTAGGTGCAAGGGCTGAGATAAAATTGGTGGCTTGTTGCTTGAGATAACAAGTTCATAGTTCATAGGGGTATCAGTTTTTTGCAAATTCATCTCAATTAGTCCAAATAGTCTTTGGTACAAAGCAATATCCTGTTTAGCCAAATAGAAATCTGACAAGCAATCTTTATAGGCTTTGAATCAAATTTAGTACAAAGCTAAATGCAAGTTTGGTTGCATACTATTTGCAAGCAGAGACTCCCATTAATTGCAAAATGATGATTTGTGAAACAGACTTATGTGGGTCTTTTATTGGATAATGGTGGTTTTTATTTACAGTTAGTAAGGTAGGTTGTCATTAGATTGAATTAACATAAAAAAAAGAGATCATAAATTGGCTTGAAATCTCAACAAATGAGTAACTTTAAGAACCTGGTGTTTGCAATTTCTAAAGGTGCGTAATTGTACATGCTATTATTTGAATTTCTTGACATGTATAACAGTGCATACTAGATACAGAGGCTATAGCCAATAAACTTGGCATGCGTTCCTGTTCTTGCCTCCTTTAGAGGTTTGCCAGACTCAAATGGTCCATTCAGCCTTGCTCCTCAAGTTTGATTGTATTAGAGCACCAAAATCTTTTCCCCGTGACATATTACCATCTGATAGTTACTAATACTTCCACAAATATATGGAAATTTAACTGATATGATTGTTGATCTCCACTGACCGGATGTGTTCATTGTATGGATTCTTCCTATGGTACATTCACTAGTTATTCAATAATCTAGTCATTGTTGGTCATCTCTATCGTTGGAAAATTTTCAGGTTCTTAAGATCAAACATTGGATCTCTAGTTGCTTAAGAGTGGAGAGCTTTTGCACCCATCAGCACATGTCACATTCATGCACTATTGTCCCATACAAGATTGGACCACTTCAGGAAGCATGATAATGTCCCTTCATACCTTTCCTAATTGCAATGGCCGTTCTTCAATACCAAAGGAGCGAGCTGTCCTTACTACCAATGACATCTCCGCTACCCTGATTAGAACAAGCTAAATGACCCAATTCTCATCAATTTTGACTGACCTCATCTTTCATTAAATGACATCCTAACCATCTCATGCCAACCTAATTTATAAGATTGCAATGCCTCTTTCTTTATTTTCCTTTTTTTGTGTTATATGTATTTCTACTTGCCTTTTTGATTTGTTGGATGGTGGAAGGCTGGGTCACACATGAGGACCGGGCCCTAACAACCCCTCTCGCATAGTTCTCAAATTTGTGTGGGGATGTGGTGGTGGACATCTGACAAGTGTGACTGAGGGAAAGAAAAGAACTTGAGGTAATATTTGTCTTCTCCATTAACCTTTATTTTGCCCTATGAAACCAATATTTATTATGTTGTGTGAAGTTGGTTACAACTGACATCATTCGATTCTAGAACAATAGCTGTTGGTACCAATTTACTTTTATTTTTCTTATTTTTTGGGTTAGAAACCTAGTAATGGCGTTCAAAATAATATAACTACCTACGCTTTGGAAGTACTTTAGCTAGTTGATTCTTTCAATCACTTAATTTTGAGCAAGGAAGCTATTGAGTACATATTGAACTGGTATTTCAACAGATATACTTTCGGTCTTTATCATGGAGATAAAGGGCATGAGGACATCTGTTGTGACATATGAATTAATTACTGAAAAATTATTTTTTTTTATATCTTCAAAAATATTCAATGTAGTAAAAGAAATATAGTGTTGTACTTGCTTCCACTCAGCAGAAAAAATACAAACAAAAAAAAGAATTATGTCGTCGCAGGCTATCTTCTGTTCGATAATGGTACAATGCTCATTGATTTTCATGCCTTCTGTTCATTTCAAATTCAATATAAATGTCATTCTTTCCTTTCAGTGTGCTATATAAGCATTGGCTTATTAATATTGGATACCGTCATATTTAAATCTTTCTTATAAATAAATAATTATAAGTTCATTGCTTTGAAGCAAGATTGTGTAACTTAGCTGTTAATTCGCTTGTCCAGGTTGCAAATATTGTTTGGGACGAATTTGATGAGAGCAATCATCATATAGTGCCTCATCAAGGTGGTAAAAGTGTTAATGAAGCTGTAGTATTAGGTGATTTTCTTAAGAAGCCACAATATGAAGTAGGAAATGAAGCTGGAAAGAGCACAAGCAACAGAGGATCTAGGAATAAAAATGTTCTTCTGGGAAAAGAACAAAGAGCCTTTTGCCCTTCTCCAAAGGGTGGAAGCTCAACGGTGCCGGAGGGCTCATCGACTCATGCATCTAGAAAAGTAGTTCCAGCATTTTATGATCCAAATTCCTTCAATGGCTTCACTTCTTTAACTTCCCAAGATGGTAAATTCCTTGAAAATTGCTTCAATAATGCAATATGTATACGGAAAAGAATATATTTTGCATCAGAATCCTATTGTTGAATCTAGGGTTGCTGCCAAGGGGAGTCTTCAATTTCTCACTTCTTGATAATTCCACTGCAGATGCTGGACTTGTTTTTGTGGAAAATGAACAACTGAACAGAAAAAATGATCTTCCATATCATGATTTGCCTGATATTGGCAATTTTGAGGATATTGATAGACTGCTTAGGTAGCTTATATAGCTCTTATTCTAGATCTGGCTTCTTATTTCTACAGCAATTTCTAATATTTTCTACCATGATGATTGCTTTCATTTGTTTTCTTTTTTTCTTTTTTCGGAGAACTTGTGATTCCACATTTGGGCAAGGAAGCAGCATTGCAGAAGAGCTATCATGGTTTTCATCTTCTTCACATAGCACCTATGGGATAGGAGATACTTCCAAGTCATGCTCACAATCTTCAGTTTTAGGCCCAGCATCTTTAAATGGTACACCAGCATATTGTAGCTCAATAACCAACATTTTACCTGGAAAAAATCTATTGGCTGCTGATAGTGATAAGTCCTTGAGTCATGGTTACCAATCTTTTGCATTGGTTAGTGATAGTGAAAATAAGGGTGACTGTCCGCTACAGGAAAAGGTTAGTGAAAATATTTTCATTGTGCACAATCATTTTTATGTGTGGTTGATAAGAGAGAAAGTAGAATATTTACATAAAGTTAAATTCTTACAGTACTTGCTTCTACAGCTGCAGACATATGATGGGGGTGGAGGTACTGAGATTAAATCAACACTTATGCATGTTAGCAACGGAAGTAGCTTGAATGAATGTGAGAATCTTAATACGGTAATCAGCATAAATTCACAAATTTATTTTTTTTTTTTTTTTCCAGCTGATTATACAGTGAGAATAGCTTGAATGAATGCAAGGTCCTAGACATTGTAATTAGCATATTATCAATTTTCAGTTCTTATTGAATTGCCACAAATCTTGCTGATCGACATTCACTTAAAAAATTGTTTCAGAATTTGCTAACCAACTCATTAGATTATGATCTCAACACAGTTTCAGAACTATGCATCTGGTGGAAGTTGGATCTATAAGACAGGTTATTTGGATAGCAAATGAAACTAATACTAAGTGAAGTTCTATGCATTATTTAGGTAAGTCTACATTGATCGGCAATTTGGAGCGCGGATTGGAGAAGGTTAAGGCTAAGAATTAACACTGAAATGCATGAAAAGATAGTAGACCTGAACCAAGATGGTGCAAGATAGGAGCATATGCTGATGGTTTTCCAACCAAAGCCCTGTCCGAGCCCCCAGATTGGGTCTAGTGCTTTAGGTTTACAAAGAAACCTGCAAGAAGTTGAGTTTCATTATAGGTGGAAAAAGGGGAGCCTAGTGCTTTGACATGCTGCAACATGCATATTCTAAATAAAATGACCGATCACTCAAAATTCCAAAACCCTTAACCAAATCGAACTTTGTAAATGAGAACTAGAAATACAGCCTAATCTTTGACATCTCAATCTGAAGAAAACAGTATGGTGACATGGAATACATATCAAACTAGAAAGGGAAACATATTTGTGAAGATGCTTCCTATGATAATGCTCTTGCACGCTTTCTTATTGATGCGATATTTTGGAAGTGAGATTTGGAAGAGATTCTTGGTGAAGGTAGAGGAGTTCCCACCTACTAGCACCAGCAGCAACATCGATGTGTCTGAAGAAGGCCATCTAGTTAGAGACTTCCTTATAAAGTGGGTCAATGTTATAGTTTTATTTTGAGTCAAGTAATAGGCTTAATTGGTTATGGACGGTAGCAGTTAAAAAAGTCTTCACCAGTATTTTCCATATGAAATTAGAAAATTAAACTAGTTTAATGGTACCAAATCAGCTTTGTAAGAGACTGAATCAAATTGTTGTGGAGTTTAGACAAAGAGTTATGGCCTTTTATGTGAAGTACTGTTTTGCTCAAAGATGTTGCAGGTGCTGATATTCACAATTTTGCCATTGTGTAGCTTCTGTAAATTAAACCTGAACCTTAACTAATTTCTTGACTTTTTCCCTGTAATTTTCTTCATTTGGCAAAGTTGTTGCTGAAAATAGGAGTTTTATTAAGTTTACTGAAAGGGACTTTATTGTTTTTTTCCTTTCTTTTTCTCATCATAGTTCAAGTTCTAAGCCATCATGAAACTCTATAAGACTATAACTAGCCATTTAGTCCTTTCTTCTCAAATAGTTGAGAAAATTGGCTGGGTGCACCTATATTAATTGGCTGGATGCAGCTCTGTCATTGCTTTGGTGTAACTCCACAGTGCTTGTGATGCAACTTCAAGGTTTCTTATCTTTATTATAAAATTTAAAATGCTATTGAAGTATCAAAGGCTTTCATTCATCATGCAAGGGACACATATTAACTATGTTGTTGATAACTTAGAGCATCCTTTTTGTAATGAGGTTACTTAACTAGAAGGATATACTGAAATCATACAGCTAATTTGGTCTTTTTTCATACTCACAAAGTAGTTAAGCAATGAAAGCAAAGAAACTAATGGAGCATAGATTCACAGTTTGTTATTCAATAAATAAACATATCATGGAGAACATCTAGGAAAACTAGACAATAGATTTGCTGGTAAATTTTAATCGACTTTAATCCAAATCAGACAATGTTTCACCATGCATTGATAAGTTGATTTATATATTTTGTCTTTTTCATCATCTAGGGTTTTAATAAAAAGAAATGCATGAATAAAAAGGAATCAAGGACGATACAGCTACCTATTATGAAGTTATCCCTCCACGTCATTGTATGACTGCTAAGTAATTAGAAACATATCCTGGTCGTAGATTCACTGCTTGCATTGTGAATCAAACAGTATTCATCAATAACAAGGTTGGAAACTCCCTACTTAATTCTCTAGCAATGTCTTGTTACATGCAAAACGAAGGAAGAAACTAATTAAACATTTCAAGGTAGAACTATAACTAGGATATAATTTGGCTTGATGCAGACACTCATGGTGTACAAATAAAATTCACCAGATACAAACCTATTTTTTCTGCTAACAATGTCTTTAGAGAAGAAATGGAAAGATCAGTTCATAATTCTTAAGCGTCTTCAGATAGTGGACTTTAGTTTCAGTCTCCTTGTAGACATATGAAATCTTGCCAAACTATCTACATCATTGTGTGCAATTTTAACCTTGCATTTCTCCTTACGTTGGATGTTTTTCACCTACTAAGAGCATTGCATCAATGGACTCATGTAAGAGGGACATACTGGCTTTAAAGAGAGCATGGCGACCTATGTTATATGCCCAAGCCTTCAAAATATGGGTGGTGCAAACCATGAATTTCTACTTGGGATATTAAAGCAGTGGTCTTGATTAAGCAATGCATTTGACTTTGCATGGACTTAAATGGGAGAAAAAAGGTGGTGAGTGGAGGAATGATAATGTGAGGGCTCCTGCTTTACAAGCTGACCACTTGCCTCTCATTAGTAACTATTTCTATCTCACAAAACTGATAGGAGCCTCACTAGTTTATCTACACAATTTTTTTTTATATTTTCATGCATAGTATTCCAAACATAGAACTTTGGGGCCTCTTTAAAGTGAAGATTGAATATTTTTTTCGATTATTGAGATTGCAGTTTTGGGGGCTGTAAAGGAGGGTGAAATCTCATGTATAGAAAAGTTCTTGAACATATAATTTCAAATTTGTGTATTTATTGTTTATTAAAGAAACCTGTTGGTGAAAGGCTGAAATTGTTGACAGGTGTCTTCCCATATTAAAATTGATTGATAATCTGTCAAGAAATCAATCTGTACTTGTATTTAAGGTTATACCCAATCTCATCCCTCAGTTTTTTTATCTGATGTTTACAAACTGTATCTGCTCAAACCAGATCCTAAAACAAGGAAAATCAGACTTTCTGGGCATTATAGTTTGTATTGCTGCTGAAATTCAACCAAAGGGAGGAGAAGAGAAAATCAGCTGTTAGATTCTAAGTGCTGATTTGCTTTAAGATCTGGATTCATAATTTGCATGTGAATTTCAATGGATTCTTTTGTTCTTCTTTCTCCTTTGAATAACTTTCAGATCACATTATTTAGATAGAGGATATGGAGGTACACTATATGTGCTAGACTTAGCTTTGCTATAAGATTATCAATTTCCATGGAACAAAGTAATCAAAAGAAAAAGGGGACTTGCATTAGGAGAATGAAATTTGACAGCTACTGTTTACCAGTTGTGGAGCCATTTCATGATTGGGTGGAATAACTACAATGAGATATATAATCCACTTAAACAATAATGCTGTGTATTGAAGGAGGAACTTGAAATGGCATGCCTGATAAATATATTTTATTATATCAGTATCATTGTATACCTTTGGATGTTTTACTTTCTTGAAGCATGGGGTATAGTGGACTAAATCAGATCACAGGAAGTCATTTGAATTATAGACATTTTTTTAAAAAAAATCTTTTAAAGTCTCTATGTTATGCAGTCAGTGTCTATTGTATCATGTTGGTTAGACTTTCAAGCATTCGATAAACAGATGAATAGTCACCAACTGTGACCATTAAATGTCAGTTCGGACCTATTATTGCAATTTTCTTTCAATGATTTATAATTGAATAGAATGATTTATGATTGAACAGACAATCTTAGAGGTTTTTCTCAATGGATTGCCTAGTACACACCATTTTATATCCTTCAGTTTCTTCATTTTAGCTTCTACAGATTAATATGCACTCAAAGCAGCTGGAAGACAATACTTATTTGAAGGAAATGAAAAATATCGACCTTCAGAATCTACAAGTAACAATTCTTTCTCTGGCCCTGGTCAAATGCAAAAATTTGCAGATCAGGGTAATCTCTCTTCAGTTTTCTCAGCTCAGGAACCTTATTCATATCATATTTTTCCAAAGGAAAATCAAATCTGGGGATCTGATTCTTCAAGCTACATGCACACCTTCAGTCCTGATGCACAACTGGAGGGCAGCCGTACTTTGTATCAGGATCTGTTTACACAGACAGCATCAAGTATTTTATCTGGTAGTGAGTATAATCCTTCCTCTTCTTGTAAAGTCTCAGCACATGTTGGAAATTATTTTCCACACTGCATGGAGAACTTGCCTCTTACTTTGTCCAAGCCTCCAGCTATGACGCCTGAGGAAATCAATGAAAAACCATGCCTTCGACAGAACTTATGTTCTGCATTGACTGTTAAGCATCTACCTCACCTGGCTCCATCTACAAGTATAACTTCATGTCAGGAACAACACCATAGATTTCAGCAAGAAACTAGAGGTGACAGTGTGCAAAAGGACAAAAGCCTTGAACTTCCCGCAACTAATATAGATTCTTCAACAGTACAAGAGAGCCCTTACATGATATCTGCTTCTTCTGATGATATCTCACTGAAAGCAATTAGCTTTCAACAGCTTCAGGATGTTGTGGTTCAGGTATAGCTCAACCCATTTAATCTATTTTCCATCAACTGTATGCATTGCACGGCAAATAATGCATGTATGTGTATAGAAGTGTTTGTGCACTTTCCTTGTGGAGCTCTGTGTTGCTATGGTAAATTGAAGCTTGCGTTCTGAATGCACAAATTTCATCTGTACACCATTATTACTGGATAATATTCTTAAATGCGATTCTTTGTTTGTGTGGATGCTTGAAACCAGTGCACAATTTCATCAGTTCTAGTTGCCTCTGTTTTATCTTGTGCCGGCATTATGCACCATGAATAAACCTAATACATGCTGCTTGATGGACATTTCCAATAAAATGCTATCCATTGCATACTCAGAAATCACTTCCTTATATTGAATTAGATATTTGCTACCTTAACTATAGAGGTATAGTTCTAATGAATGCATGCAATTTTTATGTTTTTGCACCAGATTGCTACCTTTTTATTTATTCTTTCATGGGTAGGGTCAATCAAGAATTGACTAGGATGTGCAAGGATTGCTTTTGCAGTGACTGAGCAGTACTCACTTTTCTCTTTTTAAATTTCAGTTGGATGTTGGAGCAAAACTATGCATAAGAGATAGCTTGTACCGTTTGGCAAGGAATGCTGAAAAAAGGCATAATTTTGCTTGCGCGAATAATTCCAGCAGAGAGAGTAGAGGAGGAATTTTGGACACAGAGGAACCAAACAGGTCTTCCCAATCTGGCTATACCTTTCGAATATATAATGCTTACATGCAATGGATTTTTGTCCTTTGAGTTTAAAAGTTATGAAATGCTGGGTTGTCATGCTGAAATCTTAATGTGCCCACTTTGCTGAAAGTTTTTTATAGTATTTTCAGTTTGCTTTCTGAGCTATTGCTATTGCTTGGCATTATCTCAACCAATGTCACTGAAAGTTACTATAACAAGTTTGATTTATTGACTTGTTGACCAAAATAATACAATTTTTTTCTTAAATAAATAAGAAGCATTTTCAAGTTCAATCAGTAAAAAATGAGGCATAGTTGTGTTTTCATGAGGGAAACCCATAGAAGAAACACACCAACAATCTCCAGTGCGTGGGAGCATCGTCCTGAGCTGCATAGGCCTGCCCCAGTAGAATGCTCACTTGCTATATCTATTTATTGTTATAGTAATTGCTTCTATATGCTTATCTATAGTTATCATCACATCCCTCTTTAATGCACTATTTTGAAAGCTAACCAAATGACCTTTCATGGCACTCCATATAAATTTTCTTCAAGTAATTTAAGATTAACACTAATTCCTTGTCTTCTATTTGTATTTCTCCATCTGTTATTGCTTGTTAATTTGGGTATGTTGCCACTTTTACTAATATTCATTCACCTGCCATACTTTTATAGCTCCTTAATTATATTCTGATTATCTTCAAGATAGGAGCAAAAATATTTATTTGATTATTATTTTTATTTTTTTAGTTTCAAAACTTATATATTTTCTTGTTTGTCCTTATCATCCAGCCAATTGACTTTTCAAATTTTTCTCTGAATATTTGAATTGAATGTAGCAAGGGCTTAAATACTGGTACCGAGACGTGTTTTGTCGTAGAATGGTATGATACTGGTATGATACCAATACAGTTGAGACAGACCAAGATAGTCAGCATCACCAAGAATAAAAAGCGACCAGTATGAAACTGGTACGGTTAATATGGACCATCTGTATACAACTGGTACAGGCTAGTTCAAGAGAGAATTGGTGTCCGCACTCATGCTGTTATTTTTATGTTGGAATTGTAGCAGTACCTTACTGAACAGGCAGTATTTAAATCCTTGGAATGTATTACTTATGCATTCTCTCTTCATCTGATCCTACTAAAAATGTTCCTTTAGCCATTATTCAAATAACTTTTGAGCATATGTTTTCCATTTTTTCTTAATCTCACCATTCACCAAGATTATATTGTAGTTAATTCATCTATTGGTGTATACATTAGATTTTCTGGTAATTCATCTTAAGTAATTTGCCAAAGAATCATCTTGGTAGAAACAAACCCAAGTTTCTTGTAGTCAACGGTGCTTTGTTACCTAATGCATGATTAATGAACCTTGATCAGAACTATAGTTTATCAAAAAATAAAAAACAAATTATACTACTGACTTAAATTAATTTGGTATAAAAATATCAAAAGGAAAAAAAGAGTTCATAAGCTACTATTCATCAAATTCTCAATCTCTTTTTACCATTTTTCAGTTACTTTCTATAATATCTTTTAAAATATCTACAAAAAAAAGACATTGCATGCTGCTTCCTTTTTTTTCATCCAAAGAATTATCAATTAATAAACAAACTGCTTTCATGCTGAATTCTTTTGTTAACAGGTGTCTAATGTAGTGGGCAGAAAAACAGTTAGCTATTCCTCAATTATCAAGAAAAAAATACTTTAATTAGATGCCACATATAAATAAATTAAATCTAGGTGTTATTATCACAATATGACTGAGCCAAGAAATACTTACGAGTAGTAAAAAAAGAATATTCATAAGACAGAGAATGAAGGAGCTTGGATAAGGGGCCATTAGCTGTTGCAGGGGTGGGACAGACCTAGGGAGAGACATAGAGATAGCCTTGTTGGAGGGCTGCTGCTGCAAGGAGAGCGAGAAAGAGAGAGGTAGAAAGAGGCTTGGTCCACCTTTAATTTCTACAAAAACTTTTCACTCTTCCACCCATTGGATACCCTTATGCCCCCACTCATATTTGGAACATCATTTACTCCAACCTTCCCACATTCAGCCATTATTTCCTAATGAATGTTGCATGCAACTCATTCTTATGGCTTTCTTTGCTCATCTTTTGTTCCCAATCCTTTACTTGCGCATATTCATGACAAACAGTGAGAACAATGCTTGTATCAGAATAGAAAAATCTAGAGAGTCTTCTTTTATGCAGATCTGTTTACAATGGAGACAATTGCTGAAGACATCCAAGAAGGTTAAAAAAGCTGTTCAAAATTATGATGTTGCTCTTTCATGGTAGGAAATATATGTGAATGAATGGCAATGAAATTATGCCCTCTTTTTACTTTTATAAAACTTTTTCCAATAGAGACATTGGGAATGCTAATAAAAATCTTGGTGAAAATGGGTTGAATTGTTAGTAATCGGAATGGCATGTCTTCCTGGTCTCAGTTTATTAGCATCTGTATATGCACAAGTGCTATTGTCTCTCTTTCACCAAATGCTATTTATTATCATAAATTTTACGATGAAGCACGCAAAAGGAGGGATTTATTGTTTAAAGGATTCTATCCCTAGAGTATAATAAATTATATAAATAGGAAAAGGAAATGTTAAACATTGTGTGCTGCTGGTTCATTATTGACTTTAACGTAATACATTAAGATTTTAACAAGAGCCGAATGAAAATAATATTGTCTAATGTAGAAAGATCTGAAAATGCATTGAGCATTTTTTTTCTCTGTATTGTTTACATTTTATTCCTTTATGTTTACCAGCAGATTTATTCTTCATGTTGGTCTCGATCAGGTATGCAGAATATATAACTACTGAAACTGAGACAAATCCAGTATATCACTCCATTGCACATTTACTTTGCCACAGACCGTCACAGACTGCGACAAGATCAGTTGAAAGTTCTATGTTACTAGAATCACATATGATTGTAAGTTTCTGATTGTAAAGGTGGACCTTGCGATATTTTTTTGTGCTATTGAAATCTTTTGTTTTTCCCTTCTTACTCTATCATGTAACAGGATGAACAGATTCATGGTCACATTACAGCTTCCAGGAAGTAATGCCTGATCAATATGGTCTATCAACAAGTATTCGCTTGTTGCAATACAGTTCTGCAGGGGTACCAATCAGCAATATGACGTTTGGTGCTTCAGCCACTGCTTCCACATATTGGACCGTTGCCCCTGCTCAGAAGTGTCATCTGAGTGGTATCAGAGTGATGGACAGGTTTTTATGCTGTACTTTTGAGTATATGTTCTCACATGGTTACATATTATATCTTAGTTACGGTAACATGTGTGCCTTAGTTCTATTGGAGTAGATGGTTACTTTCTTTGTTTACTATCATGTATCCTTTCAGCTAAAAAGATCTAGCTGTCCAAGGTGTTCTATATAAGAGAAAATGGGAAAAGTAAGATCAGATATTATGTAAACTCACTAATTCTGTAAATGCGTATAAACTTAGGTCAGTGCTTTGTATCCATGTGGAAGAGTATGGCGCTTCTAGTTTATTTTTATATGTATCTCTTGGAATGTGCTCTATCTTGTGGTTCTTATCCATTGGTTATTATCATTTATTTCGTCCGTGCATGCTTTCATTGTTTATGCTTCATTATAGCTCTTAACAACAATGTCCAGATGTGACTCAGTGACTCCATGGATCACATTCTTTAGTCATTTTATCTCGCATGAATTGCTTTATGGTTGATGTACTGGGAAAAGATGGGTGGTTAGCATTTCGGAATGTGAGTTTACATTTATAGTGTTTCCTTTTTGCTTAGCTAACTGGAATCTTATTTTACTTTTGTGCTACACTCTTGGATTACCTAGGATATATGTATAGCTTGTCTGGAATCCAGTTGTTCGTCGTCCCTGTTGATTCCCAAGTCAAACATGTGCGTCTGTAATTGTTTACAAGAAATCAGAAAAACTTCATATGATTGACTAGTTTCTTCCTGCAAGGCATACAATCATGATGTAACTTTAGTGTGATCTGCCATCAGATTATCAGAAGACTTTGGTAGTGATTGGTTCTCCAGGTGGAGTTGTAGTTGAGTGAAATTATTTTGACATCTGGTGTGGGATTTCTTTGGAGTGTTTACAGACTTAGTTTGACTATCTTGGTAGTTATGCATCAAGCAGCATCTATCAAAGACTTGTACAAAGATTTATGACTCAGAGATCTAAGATGCCAAAATTAGAGGAAAATAAGACTTGCATTAGGTCAGGACATAAGTAAAATGTAATTTCTTCATGATAACAAGATGTTTAGCTGCACTCTTTTATGTGGAAGAGAAGCTTAATATGAGAAATTCTGGTAGAAAAATGTGAAAATAGCTCAGTAGTCACAATGTCCTTCCCCATTGACTACTTACGGTATTAAAATAATAAAAGAGCATAACTACAGAAAAAAGTAATAAAAGAGCACTGTTAAACTCTACATATTTGTTTATGATGATACAAAGGAACTAAAAAAGAAGTGTCGAAAATGTATGAATTACCCCAAAGAGTGATATATTTGTAACTCGTGATGAGTAATTTTATCATTTTTTTTTTTTTTTAGAATAGGGTCTGCATATAGTTAGAAGACTTATCATTTAGGGCTCGTTTGGTTCGCGGAAAAAGAAGGGGGGAAAGTGTGGTCAACGGGAAAGTAATGAGATGCCTCTTGTTTGGTTGGAGTTTTCAAAGGAGAGAGAAGGGAAAGTTATATTCCCATGGGAATGTGATTCCCACATTTCATGGGAAAGTCTTTCCCATGAGAAACATGGGAAAGTTACTTTCCCATGAGGCGGGAATCACTCCATTTTTACTTTTTCCCAAAAAGTCCTTTCAGCATTAAAGAAGCATTAAAGAGGCATTAAAAACCTAATTTTTATTAAGGGCATAATAGGAATTATATATAACTTTCCTAGGAAAGTGGATGGCCAACCAAACATAAGCACATTGGAAATTTGTCACTTTCCCATGGTCAACCAAACATGCCAAAAGTACTTTTCTAGGCATCCTCTTTCTAGGAATTTGTTTTCCAGGAATCATATTCCTAGGAAGGAAAATGCTTCCCGCGAACCAAACGAGCCCTGAGGAACAAAAACCCACTGGAAAACTGTTGTATTCATAGGTTGCTTTGGGATCATTTATAGCCTTGCACCCCTTCAAAACGTGCTGTCGTCTTCAAGTGCCCTCTCCCATAAATAATATTTGAAGTACCTAAAAAATAAAAGTTAATCAATGAACAAAATCTTAGAACTAAAACCAAACTGGTAATCTGACCTTTTTAATATTCATAGGCATCTCACTTAACGATTGATTACCAGTACAAAGAATAAAAGAACACATTAACTGGAAGCATTCCAGAGATGTCATATCATAATTTAGGACCACTGCAATTATATGATAAGCTACGCCACCAGATAATTGATTCATGTACTTAAACTTAGGTGGATTCTTATGGAGAAAGAAAGACTACCAGACTATATGATGAATACGGAATTTCTGAATGAAAACCTGGTACTCAACATATACGTGGAATTGGATGTTGATTGGACCTAGGGATCTGAAACACTTGGTTTATAGCTTGTAAGAAAGAGATCGAGAGGAACAAAAAAAAAAAAGTGCCTTGCCTTCTGGAGATTTGAGATTCCTTGCGTAGGATTAGGGAATTTTGGCCCTAGCAATTGATTGCTGGTGATGATATTGAATAATGAAAATATATAAAGAGAGAACTAGTGAAATAGTATAGTTAGGTCTAATTGATAAATTGTTATTTATTTTCTTTTCTTTTCTTTTTTTAGAGAGAGAGAGAGAGAGAGAGTTATCTAAGTCCTGATATTTAGAGATGCACCATCTAAAATTCAAACTCAGAACCTTTGCTTGTTAAATAGAGGGATATGACCGACTACTAAGACAAGTCCCCTGTTCATTAGATTATTGCTTTGAAGTAGCAATTTGTGCAATTAGTTGTTGTTGGCATGGTGAATAATCCAAGAAAAATTAGAAAGAGAAATGTTATAAGTGGAAGGAAAATTTACATATTATCACCTCGTACGTCAAGTCTCCATTGGTAAACTTGCCTTATATACAACTCTATTACAGTAAGTATATCAACTTCATTGCCTCGTATTCCAACCTGAGGAATTAAAGTTCATGCGAACATCTCTAGTTGTACTTCTGCAATCAATGGAAATGCAGAAATCCTAGTGTTCTTCTCCTTAATCTCCATACAAAAGAAATATATGTTCCAAGAATTGCATGATACTATCTTTAAGATTATTTATATTTCTCGTTTACCTAACATCATGCATTGTGCAAGCTAATCAGCCAAGTGAACTTTTTTTATTATTAAGTTTTTATCCTTTATATTTTTGATATGAGAAACGACTACATGGGTCATGAGATGTAGACATGCATGTTCCTCCCTTCCTCAACTTATGAAGAATACAACACCAAGCCTGTAAAAGACAAGCATCAAACACACAATCAAGCACAATGCCAAGGTATGCCTGAAGTTCGAATCCATGGGCCAATTAGTGGTCCAGATAAAGACTCGAACCCTAGTCGGGTCAAGTATGGACATCACAAAATATGACCCAACTTGGCGAGACCTCCAGAGAACTATCTGGACCTGAATAAAAGTGGTTCAGTAAACCGAGTCTGGGCTTGTCAAGCTTGACTGAACCTACCCGACCGGCCAAGTGATTAGATCAGACATGGGTCTAAGCCATTATATTTCTCTTCAATGTCAAAAGATTTTGCCATGGGCATAAATGGAGTATCATTGACAAGAATAAACAAATGATCTGATTAATTCTGGTGCATGTAGATGGAAGATTCAAAACTCGAGATCTTCCTGGCATAAATTAACGATTTTTCCTTTATCTATTTAACTAGGATAGATTTTCTGGTTAAAGATTTTTTTCCTTTGTGAATTTAATCAGGATTGCTATTCTTGTTCACTGCTTACAACATCTCACAAATTATAGCATGCTAAACTATCATATTATTAAATTTTTGTTAGAAACTTTTATAAAAATATTTTACTTCATATTTTGCTATTGACCTTTTTAAATATTTAGTATGTGAGAATGCTCGCTTTTAGTCGAGGTATAATTTATAGTATTAAAAGGGCTATAAGATTCTAGAACAGCAAGAGAAGGATGCTAATTTTGAAATCGTTACGCACCTTGCTACATAGCTTTTTTTTGTTTTTTGTTTTTTTTATTTTTAGAAACGGACGAATCATATATATCCAATATGAATATATTCTATAAAGATAGAAAATAAAATATTTTAAAGCAGAAGCAAGATGGAAGACGAATCAGTTCATAAGTTCTTGTTCGAGCTACATAAAAAACAACCTATTCGGCTGTTCCATTGGCTACTCCCAGCCACCAGAGATACACACTTTCTGAAACTCTTTTGGATGTTATGCAGAAGCAGGTGAGCATCAACTAATCTTGTCTGTCTCTGAATCTCTCCAACCACCATGGACAAGACACTTTCGACGATAATACAATTAGCTCTTAGGAGTCTGTCTTGCAAAAATGATACCAACTCAGACCGTCCTCAGCTTTGTCATGGATACGGAGATCTCGAGGATAGGCGTACTGCATCTAGGCTATCAGAAGCAAAATCTGCGCACGAAGAAATTAAAATTAATCTATTTTTTTATCTTATTTTATGTGGAATAACAATATTAGTTTGGATTATTTGATCGTAGTACCATGGTGGATCTAGTAATTTCTCCAGTGCTCCACCAAAAAAAAAAAAAAAAAAAAAAATAGTGCGTGCTCTGTGGGCCCAGATGCCCCACGTAAGCAGGGACAGCCCTAGCTGGCAACGTCAGGTGGGGCGTCGGGTCCTGATGACACACCGTACGGAGGAGCAGGGTGCGCACCGCCCACGACCGTGTGATGCTGACCTGCCCCCGTCACAATCACAGGAACGGAAATCCATTGCACCACCCACCCCATCATAAATGCACGTTGCAGCTTTCGGCCGCAATTCTCGGGCCCCCAAGCGGGGCCCACTGGAATTTAGTGAACCGAAGTGGCCCCACCGGGACCAACTTTCTCCAGTTGGGCCCGTGCGTAAGCGTGACGCACCGCTGACGTGAGTCCGTGGGATGGGGCCTATGAGCGTCACACGGTTTGAGAAGGCCCACTTATTACATATCGAATGGGTTTCGGTTGGTCCGTTCGCCCTGGGCTGCATTGACTGAAGGCTTAAATGAGTCCAGACCAATTAGATTCAAGTGGAAGCCCAAATTGACCCTAATGGGCTTAAGAAATGCACTAGGATTAATTATGTGACTCAAGCTATTTAGACACCTGGATGCACTCTCTCAAATTATGTTTCCCCGCCTTCTCTATTCTACTGATGGATTTTTGCTCATAATCATAGCCAGCCATGGCCAATATATTTGTGATTTGTGCTACATTGCTGAAAATTTAACAATTCATGAATCATGATCCCTCAATTGGACGACAAGGTGTCACAAGGACTATAAAAAATTTTGATGCAACAATTTAAACCCATAGAAATTTATATACGGCGAAGGAAGTCGAGCAGCTGATTAGCTAGCAAGGAAGATTCAGCAAAAGATGGTGGAATTATTGAGCCATAAAGCACAAGTCTAGCACCTATTATCAAAACTAGTGTATAATACTAAAATTTTGACCCGTTTAGGATGGGTTTACTTTGTCAGCTCAGTTTGCTTAGAGATTTTTAACTATCATATAAAAGCCTACATTTATACATGGCACCCTAATACTAGAGAATGCTTAGGTGGCCTCATTAATGGAACATGGCTCATCACATGAGGAGATAAGAACTCAATGATCCTAGAGAGGCAGCAAATATGATAGATAATATAGGTAACGGATGTGGTACTTGCCCTAGAATGGGGTTAGAACAAAAGGAGAAGCTGCTTGATCTTGCTTCAATCCACCATACAATTAAGAAAGAGTAAGCAAGGACACCTTATTCAATCCAAAAATTGGTCGTGCTTCAAAGATATTGCTTCATGGTTAGAATAAAAGAAGCTTGCATCTAGTCTCATAACTCTAACATACAAATTCAAGTTTATTTATTAAGTTTGAGAATAGGTGAACATGTCTTGAACCCTGACATGTAACAATATTTTTTTTTTTTACAGAACACTTGGCAGTATTTTGGTATTACTTCAGCTCAAGTTTATTTATTAAACCAGACCTGTCAGATCTGATTCATCCAGTAGTGATTTTTGGCGACAATTTGTGTGGTGTTGTGATCAACTAGAGAGACCCAACTCACTCCCATCTCCTCATCCAAGCCCCAACTTACGTTATCCGCCATCATGCCCTTTGGAAAGGTAAGAAGAGTGCATAACATAATATAGCCATAATAGGATTATGGCTCGTATGGTTGGTCGATGGACGGATGGGCCCCGAGCTGAGCCTCCAACTAGCCTTTCTCGTGATGGAAGCAATATGGTAACATCTAATTTGTGGGAGATGGCATCATTAGAGGGAGGGGAAAGGTGAGGTTTGGGAACAGCATCATGAGGTGAGACAGGGAGGCCCCTTAGCCATAGGCATAGCAGTTTCTTGTCTTTAGCTGGTGCAAGTCTCATGGCAAAGGCATCTAGCTTTCCGTGGTGTATTGAAGTAGGAATGGTAGCCGTTCTTAACAATTAACAACAGATTTCTGTCGAAAATAATTAGCAACGCTTGAATTATGTTTGGATTATCATAAGAAACAGAGTAGTTTATGATTTTGCTCTCATTGTTGACATTTCATATTTTAGACAGAAAGATCGCAATGAATCATGATTTATTGGAATCAAAGACTTCCAAAGGCAGCCTCGCTTTTCAGACCACACATCTGTAAGGCAGCCAGTGGGTTGAAGTCAGCGACACATTTGAAGTTTGATGGGGTCCGAAAGAAGACACGGCTCGAATTAATCTTGTCCGATTTTGTTAGGTTTGGGTCCAAAATGATTACTTACTTATCAAAGTCGAGTGCAATTTAGCTCATTCTATGGGCTAAAAATATGGGTGCAAACGATCCGATCCAAGTTCTCAAGCTTGAGCTGAAGCCAAGTTCAACAAACCCTACACGAGCCCGGCTCGACTAAATTAGGAGTCGAGCGTTAGTCAAGCTGAAACAAGCCTTTTCATTATATTCGACCAGGACAAACGTTCAAGCTTGGCTTGCATATGAACCGATCGAGTTGTGAAATGCATTTGTCCTTAACTTGAAGAGCAGCTTATTTCGAACAAGCTCTTAGCAAGCCGAGCCCGAGCTGCTCACGAGGAGCTCAGTTTGTTTGCAGCCCTAGACAAAAGATAGGAGGTAAAAACTGCATTTAGCGAAAATTATTGGAGCTTAACACAAAGCCAGATGCTAGCTTAGTCAATAATTGATTATGTTTAAATTGAAGCCTACCAATCTATAATATTACTATGTACATAGCAATAGAATTATAATTCGACCTATAGGCAAGGAGTATGTAATGCTGTTATTTCCCCATAATGGTCCCCTCGGAAACCATTACTTATCTCATAACATGCTGTTACTGTTTTTTGTGTAAAAATATAGGCTGCTACTTGCCTAATCAAGTCTTTCTTGGAATGGGTCTCAGAACGATTGAAGTTAGCTTTTCTAGCACAAAACTTATGGTAAAATAATTACAGAGGAACAATGAAAGGTTGGATTGGCAATAGGTCAAATCAGCTCAAGTAGAATTAGGTCAGATCAGAAAACCTTCTCAATCCATGTTTATAGAGATTCTTACCTAATCCTCCAATCTAATTAAAGCTTTTGTCAGTTATATACATCTTCAAAAATAAAATTAAAATAATGTCAAAATATGGGATTATAGTTGGACATACAATTACAGTGAGGAAGAGGAGAAGTAAAATTAAGAAAAAAATTTATAGAGTTTGAACATATTGTCACTCCATTTTTTGCTGCAGTGTTTTTTTTCTTTTCCTTAAGAAATAATTATATAAATTTTAATCATTCAAATCTAGGTTTCAAATATCAAACAAACTCATTTATAATCAAGTCAATGTCACTAAAAATTTGAATCTGGCCAGAATATAGTAACACTTACCTACTTATTTATTTTGGACAGGTATGAGCAAATTGGTAGGTCTGCCATCTACATCAAAAGCTACAGGCTGAAAAAAAAATCTTAAACTAAAAAATGAATATTGAAATTAAAAAATATTGTATAAAAGGATGAGATCAAAATCAAAGACTGCAATGACTGTCATATTACTAATGGCATTCTTCTTTTTTTTTTCTTTAGTAATGCTGTTCTTTTTTGTTTTTTTAGGAAAAAAGTTCATTCTAATATATGGTATTTCAAACCATGAACACCAACTCCAGGATGTAGAAGAATCACTTCCTTTAGTTTTTTAATATGATAAATTAATAATTAAACTTTCGATTAGGTTTGAGACAATTAAAAAACTGCCTCAACAGCAGTTGATGGTCATCGGTCCAATGTATCATACTACTCAATTCTAATTATTTGACTAATCCTGTGAGTCTGAAACACAAAATAAACTAAACTAGCAGGAGATGTGGAAGTCCCACATCCATGCATTTCTTTAATCACTAGTAGAATAGCATGAAGTTCTAATGGTGAAGGAATTGGTGTACATCAATTATGATCCATAACTTTTCGCAGCAATTATCAGATTAAAGGAGCTTTGCATGAAAGCTTTTTAAGTCATGAACACTGCAATCCAATAATTCCACAAAGATTGATACATGATGCCAAACTTTGTACAGAGCCTCAGAATCATAATATCTCAGAGCTTGGCATAAGAAACACATGTTGACTTAAAATTTTAAATGTTGGAGTCTTGTGGGCTACAAGAAAATCACATCCAACCACAAAAAAAAGGGTCCATCACGATGTGTAACGGTCTCCATTGGAAGGTTGGTACATGTTGTTTTCAAGTCATTTCTCTTGAATGAATTTAGCACAAAAAACATTGAGATGTATGTATGGAGTTCAAAATATGGAAGGAGCGCCCACTTCTGGAGCTTTCAAACAAATTTAGAATATTTAGGCCTCATTTTTACATTTTTTTTTTATTTTTAAAAAATAGAAATTGAGATAAAAAATGGTATGCTGGGATTCGCGAAGAGCAGCACCTTACGATTTTTGGTACTATTATTTTTATTTTTATATTCAAAGGTTATTTTTATTTTTTTAAAATAAAAATAAGATTACTTTCAATATTTTTAGGAATAAAAAACTCATGTTTTTTTTATTATTACCACCAATAACACTATCTTCACTATTGTCATATCCATCGCTGCAATTGTTATCATGAGCTAGATCACCATCATAGTTGCCATCGTCGTTACCTCCAATACTACATCACGATGCCTTTCATTGCCATTATTGCTGCCACACAGTCATAGCATATGTTGCTACTCGATTTATTCTTTCGCTGCCACTTATGCCATCAATGTCATAATTATCTTAATTGCCTCCACCGCGGTTATCACTGTCTCTACTAATATCGTCATATTACATTTTCAAAAATAATTAATTATGCCAAATATATTTATATTTTTAAAAATTTTGAAAATAAGAAAATATTTTATTTTTTTGATTATAAAAATATAAAAATAAAAGTGATGTCAAATGATGGCTGCTAAGTTTTAAAATGATGAGTTGCCTAGTTTCGATGGGATAAATTTTAATTTTTCTAAAACATATAATTTATGAAAAAAGAATATATATATATATATATATATATATATATATATATATATATATATATATATATATATATATATATATATATATATATATATATATATATAATGACATCTCAAGGTGTTCTCAATGGATTGTCATACAACTGAGAGGAATCATAAAATGTATTGATATATTTAATAAAAAAAAGTTAATTATTATTTAACTTAAAAATACTATTTTTATTTTTTACAAGTTGCTTTGAGTTAGCACTCATCTCTGTTTTCTTATCCTAAGTGGCCATTAGAGATTGATATTGAAATATAGGATATACTTTGGCACCTCCTATTTTTCCCGAGCCATCCATGCATGGGAATAGATGATTGAGTGCCCAACGTTCCAACTACTCTCTACCTTAATGTGAGGTTATGAAGGTACCACAAAAAAAAAAAAAAAAACTTGATTAAATCGTAATTTCTTTAAAAAATAGTGGTGTAATTAACTAGTCTAGTCCCCATTCAGATCATGATTCATCTACAAGTCATCTTTTATTCCTGGATCCTCCCACGAAGGCATAACTCAGTTGGTGACTCTCCTCTCTTAATCTTGGATTTCTTAAGGTGTGAATGGAGAGAACATAGGTATGCAAATGCATGCTATATATCAAGTGCAAAGAAATGCAAATGAGCAAACATAGTATGTTATTGAATCTGGGAAAATTATTGCAATTTAATAACTGATGCTCTAGACAAAGTCAGAAGTCTGACATTCAGGAATAATTTACCTCGATTTGCTCAAAAAGAGAACAATTTGTCTCAAGACAAGGATCTAGAATTAGGTAAAAATCAAGAAAAATCATCAAAAGTTCCAAAAAGAAGTTAAGATAATTAAAATATAAAAACATCGACAAAAATAAAGAATGTAATGTCTTAAAATATTTGTATATTTATTCACATGAAGAACAATTATATGAAAGTTAAAAGCAGTAAATAATAGCAAAGGCGAACCCATGAGTAACAACATATAGCATAACTAACTGGTAATTCATAAATGTGCCTTGAATGAGCCACGAACAATTCATGGATAAATAATGAGCAATCCAGTTCTTTTAATAAAAAATATGAGAAAACATTGAACTTTTCCAATAAGTCAGAGATTATTGTTAATATGATTGGATTCGAACTTTGAGAAGTATCTTCAAGAGTTTACTACTAAACCTAAGTTTCCAAGATCATTTCTTAAAAAGGAAAAGAAAATAAAAAATTAAGGTGCCAAAATGACCACTTGGAAATATAGACTAAGTTTAAACTTTATTGGGTCGAGAAATGTGTCATGCGTGGAGGTCATGCGGAATATTATTAATATTGAGGACTGACTTATGGGAAACTTAAAGTATGTTTTTAGTGATAGTGAATCCAATCTATGCAGGGGAACTTTCATGACATCAAATAATGATCAGAGGGGTATTTCGGTTGTTGGACCAACCACCTGAGCATTAACTGATCAAAATTTCTGACCTTCTTATTTGTCATATTTCAATGGTTAATAAAAGTGGTTTCTTTCTTCACAATAACTCTAATGCCACAAGATGATTTCATTTTTTTGTTGTAGAAATGGCATATTGCTCATGATAGGTCGAGCTTATAAGGACATAAAAATGAGCAAGGAGTATTTCCTTGACCGGGAATCAATTCTTTTAAAGCATGGCAGCTCTTTTTTCACTTTTTATTTTTATTGAGTGTAGTTAAATGTGATAGATTGCAATGCCTAAATATTTATGGATTTTGCTCCACCAAGTCTTCGAGATAAAGCTGACATGAGTGCTCAACGAGTTACTTGACTTATAAAATCTTTTTTTTAAAAAAAAATGGAGGAGGAAAAGGTGCCGAGCAAGTTGCATACACCTGGATTTTGAAAGCTTCATCAAATTTATTTCAACATCTCTTATATTAAAAGATGAAGCGTGTAAAGGGTTGCAAAAGGTGTGAAGTGTAAACAATGAAGGCTGGCTCTGATGCAGTAATGCTTCCACATTACCAACAAAAACGCTGGTAACGATGTTACAGGAAATGAAATCTTCCATATGCCCAAGTTGCAAGAAATTTCTACTACTTGGGTTGTAAAAGATCTGTTTGCAAGAAATTCCTACAATCAAATTTACTGCAGAATTTGATTTCGTACGATGCTGAGCCTTATCAAAAATCATGCGAGTGTTTAGTATTGTATCTCATTCCAAATTCATCCGACATGGGTTCTAGATTTCAATATTGTAAATTACCATGATTTTATGGCACATTTGGAGGGCAACTGCTTCTTGTCTAATGCGGCGCTGGCTAACATATTTTTCACTGCAAGTTCCAATAACCTCTCTTGATTACATGCTTTATTATTATTCTTATTATTTTTCTATAATGAATGTTTTATATGATCCTAGCGTGAATGCATACCTTCTTCTCCTCCTTTTTTTTTTTTTTTTTTTCTTATTAAAGAGGACGTTTCATATCGATCAAGTACATATATGCTTAATAAAATCAGAAAATAATAGGTTTCAGAGTGTTTTGGGCAACTCCTTCTCCTCAGCCTATAGAGTATCCTGAAGCGACAGACCACATAAAAAGCCACCCAGTGGAGGGTTGACGAGTTATGTTACGTAACAATCTTTTTTTTTTTAAAGAATTTTATAGCCGCTCCTCTGCATGAATTATGGGATTAAGAAGATAGAATAAGGCAGCTTGGAGGCCGGTAGAGAGTTGACCTTCTCGGTTCCCAATAAACCTAAAATAGGAGACGCAAAACTTGCTCGGCTTGTCTTTCCAGCGGGGTCCTTTTTCTACTTCGGGCTACCTAACTCCCGTAGGACGGAGACCACCCTTCAGCTCAATCTATTAAAGATTACATGGTGATGTAATAGCCACTTCATAAAATAAGAGCATCAACATGCTATGGGACCTAAACTATGTCTCACGTTTAATCTCTCCACACAAAAAAATCGAGAAGGCCAGATTAATAGAGATTCGAAGTTCAGCTTAAAAAGATGGTTTTTTCTTCTCTCTTTCGTAGGATGGCACGATTGCACGATTCTAAAGTAAATACGACCCAAACAAGTCAACAAGTACAACTTAAAAGGATGACTTTTTCACTGCTACGTACTCCCACGCAGACGCATAGACATACAAATAAAAATAAAATAAGGTTGTAAATTGATGAACTATCAATAATCTTGCACATTCTAGGTAACACTATAAACAATATTAAAAAAACGGTTAGTTTGCGTCTACTGGGCAAATAATGTGATGGCCTGACAGATCAATAAATCAATTGTCAGGGAAATTTTGGTATAACAACAAAAGATGACTTGCATAGGAATTAGAACCCAAACTGGCTGATTGTAATCCTAGCCTAAGCACAACCTTAGTAATCCTAGCCTAAACACAACCTTAGTAATCCTAGCCTAAACACAACCTTAGCCCTGAAGCCTCAAGCGAGTACCACGTAGACGGGTGTATCGGTACGTGCTATGGTCCAGGGTGCTGAAAAACAACAGAGCACCTTGTCCGGAAATTCATCTGGAGGTCTCTCAGCGGGGCCACAGGGTGCACTTTATAGCTGCACTTTGTAGCTTGAAAGTCGATCTGTTTTCTGATCCAAGAAGGCGGGCTAGAGGTGCAGTCTTTACTGACGAGGAGAGAGGCTTTGATGGCCAGGCATGCAGCTATATTCATATTGGAGCTCCAGTATTTTTGGAGTCAAGTGATGGTATCGCGGTATGGTCCGACTCGGATTGGCGAGACTCAGGCTAGGAGTCGGCGGTGCTCTCCCTTGTGGCGGAAGATCGATGAGTATGTACTTTGGATTTTGTCTCACTGCATGTGGCTGATAGGTGATGGATAGAGCGTAGATGCGGTGGTAGACTCCTGGGTGGTCTCGCTTCCAGTACGTAGGGCGGTGGCCGACCATGGTTAGCGTTGACACCCTGGGAGGGCTACGAGTTAGTGACCTCATACGGCCTGGTGGGGCGGGCTGGGACACTACGCGCTTAGCCCAGATGTTTGGTGACCAGCTTGCTGAGAGGATTCGATTAGTACCAGTCCCAGTTTACCCCGTCCTCGATGTGTGGGTATGGAGCTCGACATGCAGATTAATTTAGAGTCAGGGTTGGCGATGCCTTCTGCCTCTTTCGGAGGGTGCAGTACACAGGGGTCGACTGTGCCTGGGTTTGGCAGTTCGGTTTGCATCCGAATATGGCCTTGTTTCTCTGGAAGGTTGCTTGGGGCAGGCTACCACGAGGCTCGTCCTGAGTAGTAGGGGCTTGGAGATCCATCCCCAGTGCCCCTTCTGTCAGGTGGCAATTGAGTGGACCATGCACTGTTCCAATGTCACCATGTGAGGAGGATTTGGGAGTTTGCCAGGGTTCCTTCTAGAGGCTGGTGTGACTCGGCATCCTTTCTGCAGATGACCAGACGGTGGGCAGCTTCACCATACTCCAGACAGGTGGCTACAGTGCTGACCTATATGGCATATCAGATCTGGCTGTCCACGAATGCCTAGACATTTGACGAGAGCTGTCTCCCTCCACAGCTCGTGATTGAGCGAGCTTGGAGCCAGGCAGCTGAGGTTATTCAGTCGCATCTGTCAGATGGACCCTTGATAACTCGGGACACTTAAGGCTCCTCTTTTGCTTATGGACCGCTTCGCATGGTGTTCTTCACCTGAGAGCCTCCCACCTCCAAGTTTCCTCAAGGTGAATTTCGACGGATGTGTTCTGGATGGCGAGAGCAGGGGAGGGGCGGACTTTATCATCAGAGGTCCGGATTGCAGGGTGATTGCGGCTGGTGGCTGCCAGATTTTTGACCTTTCGATCTCGGAGGCGAAGTTGAGAGCAGCCAGGTCCGAACTGAATTATGCCCAACATTTTTTGCCTGCCTGTGTTATAGTGCTGGAGAGTGACTCGACGACAGTCATCGGTTGGATCCATCAAGGTGCGGGTGGTGTTGGCGATAGCTGTCCACTGCTCAGGGACATTCGGGCTATGATGTGTGGGGGGATGGTCGTTCAGGCAAAGCATGTATACCGTGAGGCCAACGGGGCGGCAGATTGGGTAGCCTCTTACGTGGCTGACTATTCTGGAAAAACCCTTTGGATGGGGGGAGGATTTACCCGGAGTGCTCCGAGAATTGTTATCTTTTGATTTTTTTAGGTGTATTCGTACCCATCATGTATAATATATCCGCTTTAGCCAAAAAAAAAAAAAAAAGCAGGACACCCCAAAACACGTACGCTTGCAGTTCACTTTAAACATAGCCCACGTATAGCTTCGAATACCGTATTACTAATTGAGGGAAATATAAAAGCTCCCACGTGCTACCTTTCAACGCCATAAGTTGGCCACCGGTCTTGACCTTAAAATAATTTCTTTATCCATCAAGGTGCAAATGGATCTCACAATAATACGTTTCTACTAGATTTTTGGGATGAGTTCATAGATTGTTAAGGTCCAGATTCAAATAAATTCATTTCCAAATACTACAAATCTATTCACAAACGTTATGATCAACCCGTGATCAGTTTCAATAGACCCGTGCTACAATATACTTTAGCCAATATGGACTACAACGCCTTTGGTCTATATGGACTATAATGCATGATTTCATCCATATATAACCGATGTGGGACTAAACATATGTTCATATGTGTGACGACATTGGATGCCCCGAGAGGGTTGGCGTTTATACTTGTGAGCTGCATGCGACTCATGTAGCGGCGTCGTGCTACTAGCAATGGCTGAACCAGTGCCATGTCTATCAGAACGGAACGCTTTGGGGCCCTATCTTTGTACCAAAGAAAAGCTTCGGTGGCTGCATGTTGCACAGGGGATTGGTTCTTGAATTTTTTGAATCGCATCAATCCCACTACGAGGGGCGTTTTGCTGGTACCCGGGTTATATCAAAGTCCCTTTAACGTGCGAAACAGACGTCCAAAATAATAGAAGAGAAGAAAGAGAGGTGAGAGCTGGCAAAAAGCTTGCATCGGTTGACGCTAGAAGCACGTCTAATGGCATGATTCATTTGAGGGGAGCAATATAATGCTGCTACCAGAGTCACATGGAATCCTCACCCTAAACTAAAATCTTTGTTTCTCCTAAGAAGAGCATATGTGGCATCTTTGGCTTAAAGTCAATTATTTTGATGATCAGCCTATGATCTATTTTGATAGGAATCATCTGATCTAGATCCAGTGGGCATGATAAGGGGACAAGGGAAGAGACAAAGCTCCGTGTACTTGTCAGTCTGGTTGCAGCCATTATGCCCACTTGACTTTAGTTGGTGGATTGCTTTTGTTACACTAGCACCCATACCTCAATTTGGTGCAGGTCACAGCGGAAAAACACCTCACTTTGCAGTCCATTGATATCAACGGAGTGGATTCGGTGCAGTTAGTAAAAAGGCCCAAGCTGAAGCCAAAATCAGAACAAAAATCATACCGAGGAGCGCACTAGAGAAAAAAAATATCGAGCCTTGCCTTACTATTTTGCTTTATTTTTCTTGGTGCCCAGCTTAAAAGAAGAAACCTAAAATCGAAGACTTCTCTTACTAATGGAGTCGTGAGGCTCGTGATTACAAAAAAAGTGCGGTATTCTTTTTCATCCTTGTTTCCAGAACATGCTTTTTAATTGCATATACTATATGGGCAGAGGATACATGCCAAGTAAATTAATCACCTACCAAATTAATACACACCTCTAAGTAAATAGATGCATAGTTTTCATAATACAGTCTTCACCAGTACACAGTACGCGACCAAATGATATACACTTAGCAAATTAGTCATCTAGTAACCCAAGATACATCTATAAATAAATTAATACATAATTTTTGAAATATTATATTCATCAGTGCATACTATATAGCTAGGTGATACACACTCGTCACTTCATGATACATATTGCAAGTCTCTTTGACACAAACCTAGCAGCGATCTAATACACATCTTTAGATAAATCGATACATAATTTCTAAAATATGCTTCTTATCAGTACATAGTACATAGCAAGATGATATACATCAAGCAAATTAGTTATTTAGCAAGCCAATACATACCTTTAAGTAAATCAATACACAATTTTCAGAATATGATGTTCATCAGTACCAGTACACAGTACATAGTTTCATATCTTTGTCTAATTTGCTAAATATGTATCACTTGGACATGTATTGTGCACTGGTTAATACTATATTCTGAAAACTATGCATCAATTTATCTAGAGATGCTTATTGACTTGCTAAATAATTAATTTACATGGTATGTATTATCTAGCTATATAGTGTGTGGCGATAAAAAGTATGTTTTGAAAACGAGAAAAAAAAAAGATGTTGTGTTTTTATGGGATTGACGACTTTATTAGTACTTTTAGATTATTTTTTTAACATGAGTGCTAAAGAAAATAAAAAAATAGGAACTGACCCTATATTTCTTTCTCTGGTGCCCGTCCAATATGATTTTTGTTTCCAAGATCTACTACAGCTCCCTAAAATAGAAACTGAAATCAAATGCCTTTTGAAATAAAAAAATCATAACCATGACCAAAAAGAACCACAAAATCAAAATCGAAACCAAAAATTGAAAACCATTTAACTTTTTTTATTCAACAAGAAACCTGCCTCTCTTCGTACTACGGTTTGTGACAATGTAACTATGAACGGTCCAAATTGAGTGAGATAGAAGACTAGGATTATTTGATAACCTTTCTCATGGAGTTAATAATTTAGATTTATACTAAATATAAAGAGTATTAAGGGTATTAAATATCAAATATATTTGATTTTTGAGCTTGATTTTGGTTTCTAATTAGACAATCACCAAAACCATAACCAAATTAAAAACAAACGATTTTTAATTTTCAAACCTATCATTGAAACTATTTTCATTTAATTTTAGTTAAAACTACCCGTTCAGCAAATAAATTTTTTTTTTGCTGATATCCCTAGTCAGAACTAACAATTCTTTCTACCTGGTTACATACTTCTATCATAATTTCAGCACAGAGATTACTAATAGGTCTCGCCAATCTTACTATTTTTTTTATGTTCATGTCTATATCATATATTGAATTATTTATGCCTCTTTTTTTTTACTAGGACGGATGAATTATACCTAACGGGTACAGATACATCTAATAAAGTCAAAAAATAGGATACCTCGGAGTGCCAAGAGCAACTCTCTACATCCAATCTACAGGGTACCTTCGGAGTAACAAGCTACATAAGCAGCCATCCAATCCGCGACACCATTGGTTTCACGGTATATATGCTTGATCTAAAAGGTCCCTCCAACCCTCACCATAGCTCAAATGTTCCGGAGCAATGGATGGTCACAACCATTACCCCTTGGACCCCTTCCGGATCCAACTGATAACAGTGGCTGAATCACCCTCCAGGTTGATGGACCTGGCCTATAATACGCACCGGACATGATGAAAGCCCGCCCAAGCAGCTCTCAGCTCCGTACTCGGAGCCGAAGTGTCAAATAACTGACTGTCCCCAGCAGCCACAATTCTGGCAGACGAGTTTCGAATAACAAAACTCGCATCTCCCCTCGTGTCATCGTCCAGGACTGACCCATCAAAGTTGACCTTAAGAAAGCTCGGAGGTAGGGGCTCTCAGATCAAAAATACCGTATGCAGCCGAAGCAGAGCGAAAATTTCAGATGTTTCAAGCTATCAAAGTTCCTCATGGGATACTTCCCAAAACATGTCTCTTTCCATAAACATGTCTAGCCCGATTTTTTATACCCGAGGAGAAGATTCTTCCCAAACCACCCCCCCTCTTCAGCTTTTACTTGACCATCATAAGGATTTTTAAGGGGAAGGGTTTCAATAGTATGTCACATCACTTTCTTTCCCGTACTATGAACATGTCTTCGTTTGTCCCTCTTACTATACGTTGGCACAAGAATATAGGCTTTCTAGGATAGCGTATGGCTGCCAAAACTTCAGATACTGGAAAGCTCTGCAACTTTCGGGTTTGGCTCTAAATTGTAGGTCTCTTTCCATGGAGCAAGGAGAAGCAGAGGCTTGAGAGATGGGAGCCTCCCATCGCTATCTTTTAAGGAAAATTATTAGTTGGACCGAGTGTATTAACTGTAGACCGATTCAAACAGAAAGCGATATATATATATCATATTTAAGGAAAAAAAAAAACTACACCTTGGATATCTTAAAGTGCCTCGCCTATGGCTGCCCCCGAAGCTTTTTACTGCAAGGATGCAGAAGGCGGCCCCTCCTGCTACCACCGCCGCTTCTCCTCTCAACTCAATTTCTTTTAAGAGAAATAAGAAGGTAGAAGAGTTGCGAAGGACTTAGATGATAATAGTGAGATTCACATAATTTAGATCGATTTTTTTTCTTCTAATTTTAATATTTTTTTTTAAAATAAGATATTTTTAGTAGAAATAAATTTGAAAAAATTAAAATTTTTAATAAAATGGATCTCAACTTTTATATCAACTCTGTCTTCTATCGCTATGCTTGATTTTTCTCAAAACGAGAGATATGCCCAGCAAAATCTTATCCAAAGAAAATATTTTGATTTGTTCATTTCAAACCACATACAGTATAATTTAGGCTGGTTCGCTAAAGACACAGGTCTTTAAAGGATATTATGTCATATAGTAGATTTCGAAAAATTATCTAATTAAAAAAATCATCTCAATATTCTAGAATATTGTATTACTAAGTTATAGCTTCCAAAAGTGTCGTCTGTGACCTGGAGTGATGTATATGGAGTCTTGGGATTCTTCTGGATTAGCCTTCCTCTCGGGCCGGTCTGAGGCGGTGCCAATAGTGGTGGTGTTTTGGCGGCGAAACGAACGGTAGCGGCCGCATGATGACGGAGTCATCCGACGAGGAGGTGAACATCAGGGTGCTACGGCGAGTGGTGTTGAAGAAAAGATTCTGCATGAGGTTCGTAGTGGAACAAAAAGAAGATTTAATTTTTCTCCCTGGTTTTCTTGCATTGCCGTTCTCCGGCTCCAGTGCACCTTCGTCCCTCTATGTGCCATCGGTGTCCTCCCCAGCCCCCCTCTCCGCCCGACCCTGGGCAGATCTACCAGCGTCCTCCGCCTCTGTGCACCGCCCTCTCCTTGGTTAGCTCTGGAGCATTTCTCTAGAGACGGAGGTGCTGAAAGTGTACTCGTTGACGGAGGGGAAGAGCATGGAGGTGGCAGGGCGGCCGGAGAGGCTAAGGAGATTGGGGGAGGCGATGATGGAGCACCCAGAGATGGAGGTGCAGATCAGCATGGCCACGGTGTTGGAGGCGGCGACGGTAGGGGCAGGTGGTGGTTGCTGGGTGGCGGCAACGATGGTGGGGTGGATAGGGGAGCGGAGCGCGAGGATGCAGAGCGGGTGCTGGCGATCTTGAGGCTACTGTTTTTGACGGACGATGGAGTTTTTTTTTTTAAAATATGTTATATTTTCCTTTTTCATAATATTTTTCTCTTTGAAGCAGCAGTCAAGCAATCTCCCTCACATGACAATCAAAGGGAAGGGGGAAGCCATAATTGCTGAGGAGCAGATTATTCCCTGCCATGGGCCACTATGTTTTTGATGCAGAGTCGCATGTCACACCTCAATGACGCCCCTCCCAACACACCAAATCCCATACCTAATCATCCCCACTTTTGTAAAATCAATCAACTTTGATACAAACAACGATAAATAATTCAACCGCTCTCTCCTTGCCCAGTCTCCCCAAAACTCACGGCTAATCATCCCCCAGATCATTCTAAAAAGGAAAACTGATCCAGAGAGAGATCTAGAGAGAGAGAGAGAGAGAGAGAGAGAGAGAGAGAGAGAGAGAGAGAGGGCTTTTTCTACCATTCCCAAGGTATAGTTCTATCTCTCTCGCTCAAAAAAGGAAAAGAAAAGAAATACGGAAGACATGCACAGAAACAAGATAAAATAAGAAAGCATATACCAGCAACGAAATAAGCTATGGAACCAGGCAGCGTTGGTTAAGGAACACGCTTGAGCTCGTAAATTTTGTATGGAAGCATCTGTACCATAGGCTAATCCATGGTCCATAATGCACACTGTGATTTTTTAAAATGAGAAGAGTGTACCACAAGATTGATTTCTTCGTTTATTTTATTAGTTTGATTGGTTGCTGCGAAGATGTAGTTGCTGCTCCTGCTGTTGTTTATTCGGTGGAGTGCATTCTAGGGAAACTTTCATGTGGAGCAGTTGGAAGTCTCTAAAGGAGATGTTTCCCTTCATGGCCCTTTAACTTTATGGCTGCGAGGTACTCCTAAATTTTTTAACATTTTGGCGGCTAACGATTCCCCAAATATCGCCGCCAATCACTCCCATCCCATGAACCAAAGGTGTAGAAATACTCAATATTTTGTAGCCCAAGAACAAGAGCTTATTGCAAAGTACACACTAGACTAGAACAGTGTCCAAAGAGCACACCCACAAAGCTTCTCTCTTCTCCTCCCCCACCTTCTGCAGTAGCTATAGCAACGATGTCCCAAAAACACCACTCCCCTCCCTCCTTACTTGAACTACTCTAAGCGGAACAATGTCCAGAGTGATGGCATCCACAAAGAAACAAGGGATATGGGATGCGCTTCAAACAAAGATGAGGGCATGAGGAAGCCCACCAAAACTGTTATCAAACGAGTCTTTAAAGGTTGTATAATGATAAGATCTCACAAGAGAAGCCCTATTTACATACAAATAAAAGAAGAGAATAAAAAGAAGGGAGTGGTGCATACTAAAAAGTACTAGCCATAGCTCCAATAAGTAAGCTAGAGCTTTCTTTTCCTCCTTCCTCTTTGCCTACATCTATATATGTATCCCTGTATCTCCTAATCAGAAGAACAAATCCAGGAGTCAACCATACCTTCACCCCGCGCCGCCACGCCCTCGGACCCGGTCTCCGCATGAAACTCGGACGAGCCCGGCGCCGAGTAGTTCAGCTTGCAGCTGCTGACCCTTTGCTGCGCACCATTGTAGTTCGCTCCAACCGCCGGCCTCACTTGCGCGTGCTCGCCGCCATCCGGCCCCGACGCACGAGCCCAGCCCGAGCGCACGCCCTCCAACCCGATAAGCCCCGGCGGGAGCCCGAGCTCGCCCGAAGCAAACTCCGCCGATGGAATAACGGCCTGCGGCCTCGGGGCGAAGGCCGGCATGGTGGGGAGAGTGTCCTTGTGGGTGAGGAGGGACTGGAAGTTGACAACGGGGCCTTGGCTTTGGAGGTTGAAGAGAGTCTGGCTTTGGCTGCCGAGTCCAAAATCAGGTGAAGGCAGTTGGCGGTTATTATTAGTGGGAGTAGAATTCGAAGTAGTACAAGTAGCAGCAGTGGCTATCGGAATGGAGCTGGTGGCATTGGCATTTGAAATGGTATTGCAAGTAGAAGCAAGAGCATCAATAATAGCAGTGCTGGTAGTAGAAGATGAAGGGTTGAGAGAGGGAAAGGTGGGAGGTTTCTGGGCGAAAGGGCGGAGACGGAGATAAGGTGGGGGGAGGGAGGAGGCGGGGGAGGAGGAGGAGGAATAGAAGAGGTCGAAGCGGGAACGGGAGAAGGGGGAGAGGGGGGAGGAGGCGGCGGCGCTGAAGGGAGGGGAGGGGATGCCGGTGAATTCTTGGACCATGGCGCGGAAGTTGGATGTGTCGGTGGTGAGGACGGTGGTCGGGGCGCGGCGCGAGGCCCGGGAACGCTTCTTGGAGCTCCGCGGCTGGGCGACGGTGGGGGTGGGATTGTCGGGCAGTTGTTGCACCAGAGATTGTGCAATTTGTGGGCCACGAGGGAGGGAGGAGGTGGAGGAGGGAGGGGGGAGGGAGGGGAAGTCGGAGGTGGGAGTGAGGGAGGGGCGGAGGGCGCGGGGAGGACAGGGGGAGGAGGAGGAGGAGGCGATGGGGAGGAGGTGGGAGTGGTCGAGGAAGGCGAGGGAGTTGAAGTAGAAGGAGTTGGGGTGGGCGGAGGAGAAAGCGGGAGTGGGGAGGGAGGTGGCGGCGGCAGAGGAGGAGGAGGAGGAGGAGGGTGGGCGGAAGAGGGCGGAGATAGAGTCGGCACGGGAGTCGTACTCCTCATCGCCGCCGCTGGAGGACTGGATGCTGCCGCTGTTTGTGGAGTCCATGAAGGCGGCGGGGGGGAGAGAGAAAGAGAGGAAAAAGGGAGCAGAGAGATAGATTCCTTCGAGGGAGGGAGTAATTAAGAGGGAAATGGAATGATCATTCTAGAAGAGGGGTTTGCAGAAAGTACCATCTCTTTAAAGAGTGGATCTCAGCACATGGTGTTTGGGGGGGCGGAGGAGAGGAAAGGGAGGGGGGGGGAGAGAGAGAGAGAGAGAGTCTTCTGGGTTTTTTTTTTTTGTTTTGTTTTCTGAGTTAGATCTACTCATAGGATCTGGGAGGAGGCATATTAGGTCATTGACGAGGAGAAGGGGTGGAGGTTCCGGGAGCGGAGAAGAGAGAGAATGAGGCTGTGAGGGGAGAGAAAGTGGGAAAGGAGAGAGGAGAGGAGAAGAGGGTTAGGGAAAAGCAGGGGGTGGTTCTTTCTAGCCAAAAAAAGAGGGCGGCTTCAGCTCACGTTTCCACTCAAAAAAGATCTTCCAGAGATTGCAGAGGGGCTGGGTCCGGCGGAGGCTGGCGATGGGTAGCAGCCGGGCACAGAGAGAGAGAGAGAGAGAGAGAGAGAGCGATGGTTGTATTGTATGGGAGGACGTGTGAACGGGCATGGAGACTTTAAGAAGGGGGTTGAAGGGTAACACCGGGAACGAGGGTTACTGGGTTAAGATAGAAGGGAGGGGACATGGGAAAGTGTTACAGGGTGAGAGTGTTCCTATAGGGAAAAAGTCTGGGGGAAAGATGCACCACTCACCTCTCTCTCTCTCTCTCTCTCTCTCTCTCTCTCTCTCGTGTACTTGTCGGGCTATAGAAAAGGTAACGAAGGAACAAATTTCTTTAACTAACCTTAGAGAATGAGTTTTGGAGTAATGCTAAGGTTGCTTTAATGCTTTATCATAATCTGAATGCCACCGATCCAAAATGGGTTATGATAGTAGACATACACGTTGGTGGACTTGAGCATAATCAAATCAATTAAGCAAATGATCAGATCGTGAGTACGTTTGGTTAGTTATGCCCGTATGAGAGATCATGTTAAGTTTTGGATTGCTATATGAATTCTTTGATTCCATGTTAGGTCGTGGAGCTAAACTTGGGTGTACATAATCTGTTCTAAAAGCTTATAGGATGAGGTAGATTTATTTATATATTTTATATTTTCTTACACTTTTCCTCACATATGGGCTGGATTTCCTCTGCTCTGATACCATGTTAAAATCACCACTTGTCCTAAAAGCTTAAGCTCATAAGATGAAGTAGATTTATTTATATATTTTATATTTTCTTATACCATGATCTCAATTTAGATTGCAGCAAATGCTACAACTAAAATTAATTTCAAAAAAATTATCAACGAAGAAGAAGATTTATTGCCTGTGGCTCTTTGGTTGTGCATTGGTTATGGAGAAAATAACTTGTTTTTCTTAATTAAAATATATTTGACTCATTATAATTATATATTACTTCTTCATATGTTAATGTCGCATCAGATAGTCATGACTAATGTTCTTGTAATGGTCGAGGGACCTTCCATACACTAGAATCATCATTCAATTTCTTTATCTTTTAATAGAGTTAGCTTAATATATATCGGTGGGTCTGTTTGGTGGAACCATTTACACTATTTGGCTCCAACCTATATTCCTTTTGACCTCTTACTAACTTTAAAGCGATCATTGTGTGCTTATCGTTCATACTTTTACCCTATTTTCATAAAGACAAGTGTTTAACCCCTCCCATGAATTTTTCTCTTCTTAGTTTGGAAGGTCAGATTGGTTGAGCTAAGCACAAGCTTGTTGCGACCTATATGCACATATATACACCATCTATTAAATTCATTTCTTGCAAATAACGCAAGTCATCATAGTCAAGTTCATTTCTAGCGCGATCATCAATCTGGATGGCCACCAAACACTCGGCTTCAAAACGACAAAGTTCATGCATGGAACTAGGCTCCGACACGTTGCCAAGTATTAATGGATGTATATGTCGGACTATTCACTCATGGACTCAAAACCAAACCTACCTGAGCTCTGGGTTTAGATCCTTGTCTGCAGTTTGATCTCCTGGCTGGTTAACTCGGTTGACCAGTCAAGGTGGGACCTACTTGACATATAGTTTTGCATCTCGTCTGGATCGGATATTGGACACACAACACAAGCCTTGCCAATGAGCTAAGTAGCCACCCCCACATAGCCATTTGAAACTGTTCCTTTAGGCTGGCTCGTATTACGTGGCAGGCAGTGGATCGCCCATCACTTATTTGGTAGGTGGAGCCCGCTAGCTATCGACCCCAGAGGAGAGAACAACACACATGGCGATTTCTAGGTATGAGAAGGAAAGCTTGAAGTCGCCATCCCATCCATCTGCTACACTGGAGAAATGGACCATCAACAGTAGTTTGGACCTGTCACCCATCCTGAAGGCTTGACCGATACATCACTTAGGACGTTGGCTCTGCACGTATTATTGGTAAAACCGATCACATACCATGAACTTGTGGAAGACTGTCATCTAGAGTTTGGTGGGATCGAATCGTATAAATTTATGTGTCTATATAAGTTCGGTACATAGATTAACAAAAATCTATAAAAATTTATTTGTTTCTTCTATCCTACGAATCTTGTTCTTTTTCCGTATGGCATCATCCCTCATTTTGGCAGCATCTACTAATTTAAAACTTTATTTGAAAGTCGTATTTTGACCAAGATGTTTTCGAAATACCTCTAATAATTAACTAGTATTTTTTCTTGCGTAGTTCCTATTTCAATAGAAACTCGATGAGCCGATATATCGAGAGTTACTCGATGCATTGCTTGACGCAAAATAGATGATAAATTTGCTTCATGTTCTAATATATTAATGTGCTTGAGATGGTAAGTATTTAGAGGTTGACATGAGGATAAGCTTGACGGAGTCAACTCCCACACGTATGGTTTGCTGTCATTACTTATCAACGCTACAATAACTCATGCTGTCCCTTAGATGATTGTCCCAAACCCTAACAAATACAGCTTACTGCTCTTGATGCATCCCTTCATAGGGTAAAATGTATACAAAAAAGTTATATTGCCGAAAGGTAGAAGTGACGGCACCAATCGCTTCATGGTGTCTCCTTCTTTTGAATAAACCACGTTGCATTACATGCAATGATGGGTACTCGATCTCTATCCTTTGCTGACATCTCGCATTAATATATATTCTTGTGTTAAAAATTCAGTTTCGCGTGTTAAAATGCTTCATTTTAATCTTGATGAATGGATGACAGTATGATATCTCCGAGGAGATGATTGGAGACTCTAATATCATATATAAATATAGCAGCTTAACTAGAACATCAACGATGGATGACACTTTGGATGTCAGTCTATAACTAGCTCAACCAAATTTATCTCGAGACTTGATGCATTTAGTATCCAACTATGTAGTGTCACCCGGCCAAGAACAATAAGTAATCCAATTCCTAACGCTGTAATCTTCAAAGATCTCTCAATCTTTATAGAGGACTCCCCATGTCGAACACGGAACATTAAAAGGAGGGCAAGCTTGCATTATGTGAGAGGTATACGTGCAACTGCCACTTACAGCCAATCCCCACCAAACTTCCACGCCTAAAACTTGTCCCTAGTCCTCGTGTCGCCTTCTTTCTCTTCTATACGTTAAAACTCCACTACTACCACACTGATATGGACCATTTTGGAGTCTCTACCAGTTTTGGATGCGTAAGTGAGTAGGGGCAGTCAAAAGAACGTTTATGGTGTCTTTAGAATGATGGAAACTCACCTTCACCGCTAAAGCCTGGCTTCTTTTGTTTTTTTGCTTGTTTTAACTAGTTTTGGGGGCCTTACAAGCTGCAAGTAGTTGTGGCTCATTGTAATTCTGTGTTGCAACTCTAGGTTCAGGCTTAGGTTAATTGGTTCAGGTGGTATAATTATGTGTAACAAAATAGTAAGGTAAAGCGGAGTTAGCTTTTCTTTCAAAAAGAGTAAAATTTCACTTGCAGTGCCTTAAAACATCTAGATGGATGATGAAAGTAGGAAAAGTATGGGATCATCATTTACTAAAATTTTCAATGTGTAATAAATTATAATGTTCTTCTTAAGATTTATAGCTTATATTTACTTATCAACTAGCATTCGCTCTAACAATTGGTGACTGACATTCACTTGGCGAATGCCTGCAGATGTCCCGAAGCAGCGGGTGCTGATCGTCACTGCTATGCTAGCCTCGAATTTAGTTGATCGCCATGATCGAGTTACCTTCAACATAGATATTGTCCACACCCAGAACTAACCTCGCATGGACGATGCCCTCCCATGCAGCTCTACTCCGATAACAGACTTGTTGAAGGTGGGCCGACCTCCGGCTGCAACAAGTTTGGAGTCATGGTTTCTAATCACAAAGCTTACTCCTCATCTGCTTCCATTCTTGGTAACACTGCCATCAAAGTTGACTTTAAGGAAGCTGGGGGTGGAGGTCCTAGAAGATAAGAACCGTCCTGGTCGCTACACAAGCTGAATGAAAACTCTAAGTATCTCTAGCCGAACCAGGTAAAACCGCAGTGGTGGTACTGGTGACCTCAGTAGCGTGAAGTAATTCTCTGTTCACCAATGTCTTTGGGTGAACTCTTTTATCCTCAAAGATCCAGGCATTTCTATCCATCCAAATGTAATAGGTCACATAGGCACATCTAATGCCCTAATCCACAGTACTGGGCCTTCGCAAGGACCGCTTCAAAAGGCTTAAGAAGTCCTCAGTCGAGAATGTAACCTGCAATGAAACCATAGTGCACCTCCAGATCTGAGCTTCACGAAGGCATCCAAAAAGAACATGACTAATAGATTCCTCCACGTCAAGGCACCCCTCGCATACTGAGGATGCACATCCACCCTCGTGTTGCCTTATTTACTCCTTTGGTTCATGGAAAAAATTTCTCATCACTAAAAAAAATCTTAATCTCTGCTGATCTATGTATAATGTATAACGCTGGGAAGGCAAGTCCAGGAAACTGGTTCACTATATCTATGGATTATAATACTATGGGCCATAGGCTTCTTTCTTTAGTAAGGAATTATTTCAAGGTCAGTGTCTGGCCGAATTGGGCCGATGGGTCCTAAATTTCTTGTTCGACTTGCACCCAATCCAGTCTGATGACAGTTTATGGGCCTGAATAATAGTTTACCCTAAACTTGGATAGGACACCAGATGTGTTGACTGGATCTATCCCAACATATTTTTACTGATGTAGGCTGAAGTACTCCTAGTTCTAGATTCATGCAAAGACCAAAGAAGCAACACTGAATCACCCTGGACAATCACCAGGGAGCCTACATTGATGGCCAAAAGAATGAATATGTGGATGCACTAGACTCACAAGGGCCCAAGAAAATTAAATGTTTCTAGTACTACGAGGTGTTTCACAAATAGAAATATCTTTGAAAATTTACCAAAAATTGCACAGATATAATTTTGGCGTGTAACCGTCGTAGCCAAGATTAGATAAGCTTTCCCATACAAGTTGAATTGTATCAACTGAAGGTCAAAGAAGAAAATTATGGTGGAAAATAGAACATGTGTTGGTGGAGTTCGAGTCAAAGGTTCTGACATTAGAACCCTACCGCCATAATACATCTAGCAATAGTAAGATCATCATCTTGGGAGCACTAAGATGGCAGTTAGTATATCATCGATCATATCCAACTGCAAATAGATCATCGTCTGATGGTCGTTAGCATCTGAAAGCACCTTTAAGGTGCCAGATTATTTCTACAAAACTATGTTTTAGTTATTTCTCAAGTCCTAATCAAGTTTTAAGGGTTCTTACAAGTCTTTATCAATGTAAGAGCTTTAGAATACTACAAATACCTCGTATTCTCTCCTCTTTTGCATCATAGTAAATTGAATTGAAGTTTTGAGTTCTCTTCAGAGAATTCTTGATGGTGTGACTTCATTTTGCTGCAGTGTAACTATATGGAAACTTTTACACATTTTAAAAGCTCGTTTTCTTTTGGTGTGGCTCTAGAAAGCCTTATACGAAGCTAGCATGACAATGATGAAGACGTGAGAAACTCGGAATGATGATTGGTGCAACTCTAGTAAGATCAAGGGATTCAGTTGGTGAGACTCCAGTTAATTATCCTACTTTAGTTAGCCTCAAATTCTCTTTCTTCTTTCTCCTAGTTATTCTATATCAACCTTCTAGTTGAATTATCTTTTTTATTTATTTTATATATTTTTCTTGCTTCTAAAATTACTGTAGCAATCAATAAAATTATTATTAGTTAATTTACTGCAATTCTGAGAAACTCCAATTCCTTTCCAAGATAGGTGAGTTCGCGTCTAGATCCTACAAGGTTTGCCCTACCTATACTACATCTCATCTCAGATTGCTTCTTACTCGCAAGTATACATATTCAATCGCTTCCACAATCCAAATTAGATCAACTTTTGCTTCCGGACATGCACCATGATCTCATGTTGCCAGATCTCCAAGTTAATCTACCAAGCATGGTATCACTTCACGTTTAGTTTTGCCTTGGTTCTGGACTTGCGTTGTCACAGATGGTTAAAATTGAAGGTAGGAGACATGGAACGGGAAGCTCCAAGTCTTTTGGTTCCTTGAGAATTGAGATGAATGCGGAGACAGCGGGCGTAATTTTGAATAAGCGCAATGGTTCGCTCTCCCGCCACTGCGGGACCCGCAGAGATGGAAAAAGTGACATGATTTCCAACCCACTAGCGGGAGCCAATGGCGGAGCGACGGAGGCCCTGACCTCTTTTCCCACTCGCCTCAGGTGTCGGCGTTGCCTTTGCAATAAGTGGGCTTAAAAAGTCTAATGGGCCATGGGCTAAAATCGTTGCAGCTTCATGTGGTGTCGGCGTTTCTGTAGTAGATGGAGTCAAACTCTATGGGCTGTGGGCTAAAATCATTCACGGCCCACACAACCAATATGTCTCCTCCTCTGATCCATACCTGGCTCATGGAATCTCTTCCTTTTTTTTTTTTCTTTTTTTTTTTTGGTACAATGGTAGTTCATATCAACTAGCATGAATACTACGCTCAGCATCTAGAGAAAGAAGACGACATAAAGAAAAGGAAATGGAATCGAGCTCAGTCCAAAGAACCTTTTCTAAGTGGTGGGCAACAAAGGAGGCGACCCAATCTGCAGCTCTGTTCGCCTTCCGAAACACATGGGTAACCTCAATCTCTTCCCTTTCGAAGCATGATTTAAGTTCATGAGTCGAGATAGTTGATGAGTTCTTGGGGGTCGCATGAGAACGTGCCTATTTAGAGCTCTGGATTCATGCAAGGTGCTCCGCACGTGTGCCTAGAATCGATGGTCATTAGAGAACTCCAAGCTCTGGTGGCAGCAGAAATTTTTGCAAAGTAGTTGATCTAAACCATGCAATGCTTGGGAGTTGGAAGTTACTTTTCCTCAAGCCTGATGCTGCAAGGAAACAAGTATAATTCTTTTTGCCTCCCACAACCGCTACAGTTGAAAGATTGAATACTCCCTTCCAGATACTTTGTCGATATATACAAGCCAATTCCATAAATGCATCTACTTCATCAAAATGCACCTTTTGAAGATATGAACTCTTAATAGGTCAAGAGAAGCAAATCAAAGATGCCAACTAGCCTAGTGGTAAATTATTTTGTTCGTGCTATTGAAGATCTTGGATCAAATTCTGCCTTCACTAAGATTAATTTAGAGAGGTTATCCTCCAAAATTGCCTGCAAACCTCATCCAACATCCAATATAACGAGAAAAAAAAAAAAAGAAGAAGAGATTCTTCAGGATGGTCATTAAAAACATGTATGGAAGTAGGGGATCATGGGAACATAGTATAGAACAACTAGCTTGCTAGGTGCGCATAATATCCATTTGCTTGAGCTAATGAATGGCATGGCTTGGTTTGTTCACCTCATTATCTCAATGAAGCGGCTGGTTTTCTGACCTCCCATTTTATATTTGGAAAAACAAGAATGAATGGCTTGAGGAAATCACCATAGTGGAGATAATTGGAGTTTAGCAATAGATGGAGTCTTAAAATGGTAACTATTTTGTTTCTCTTTTTGTGAGTTAAGGTTACTGTTTTGTTCCCAAGTGCTAGAGGTAGGAAATTAGATCTATCTTGGGGCTCAACAAGCAGGGAATCTGAGTCATAATCGTGGGCGGCTGGTGACCTAATCCAAATATAGAAATTGCTTTGCAAGTTCCAATCTCCGAGCCATCGTCTCTATGTGATGTTGTCTATCCCTATGAGACCTATGTAGATATATTTTTAGTCCCACATCGAGTACGTACTAGATAGATCTTAGTACCTAAATAGGATTAAAAAAATCAAAATAATACATTCTAGCTAGCTTTTTGGATGAAGCCCTGAATTATTATAATTAGTACCAAAGTGAATCCGGCTCATAATCCATGTAAACTTGAAGACACTGCATAAAAATTTCTGTACATGGCCGGGAATCTTTACTGCAATATGGTAGTACTGCAATTAAAGACCACTTCGAGATTTGGGTTTGCCTAATAGGTCCTAATAAGTATCCCATTTTGTCTCTAGAGGACTTTGGGTTGGCATGCAAATGGACTCGCTTGCATATCCCTCTGTAATTGTTGAATTCAAGAAGTTGCAAATTAGTACTAAGAATTTATAATAAAGTTTTAATTACCAAGCAGACATGTATTTAGTCTTACATCGATTATGCAATAGATAGATTTTGTATACTTATACAAGATCATAAAACTCAAATACTATTTTTTGGCTAACTTTTTTGGGTGAAATCTTAGGTCGTTACAAATGGTATCAGATCAGACCCAATTCATGACCTATGTGGACTAAGGGATACTGCATTACGGGTCCATAGGGCCTGATCATGGATTAATCGTGGTATTTGTAAATGGATTTGAATTGATTTGGACTCATAGACTAGCGAAGATATTAGGGCTTAAATGAAAGGAGTATGAGGACCATGCAAATATGTGTTGAGTGACTTTAGTCTTATATCGGCTATGCTCTAGACAGATTTTGGGTATTTATACAGGGATCAATAAACTTAAATAATAGCTTTCAGTTAATATTTTTGGTGAGGTCCTAGGTCATTACAAAGGCAATATATTTTTATTTGCTAATTGGAGTTATGGGTGCTAATAAATTATGTTCAACCAACTTATATATCATATTTTCTTCTTAAATATTAAGTATAAACTTCACAAGAAGGCTGACCGGCATCTCTACATAACTCAGTAATTTTTTTTCGGCAATGGAACTACTCTTGATCACCTTGTTGCAATATGTATTATTTACGGGGCCTCAAGGTCTGTAACCTTATTACCCCAGATCTGTTTTTATGTCATTATGTAATTCTAAACAATAGTATAGCTAAATCTGCTTTTTGAGCTGCAGCTCTTCTGGCTTTTTCCTTCATATAGCCTCCATATTTTCCCCCCGTTTTTTTACTTCTGGTTTGAGTTTATGAGTTCTTAGCAAAAGATCTCTATTGGTTTGTTATGATTAACTTATATTTTAAGTGATCTTCAATTTGGAGTAATAAACTCACAAAGAATAGGGGCATCTTTCCTCTTTACTTATTCTATCCTATAGCCTTCTTGAAAAAAAATCTCCATATTTCTACCCACATTTTGCAGACTGGGAGAAGATGAGAAGGCAATTCACCGTTACAAGGCATCAGGAAATGAAGTAAGCTCCATAGACTTCTCACATGTGCAAGCTCTCCAAACCCATCTGGCCAATTGTAATGAAGCACATCAGCAAATAGATTAGCTGATCCAATCAAGAGGAAAGAAGATTTTTCTCAACTCGAATCTCTCAAAAGAAAACTAAAAAAAATAAAAGAATTGTAAAAGTAGGGCTGAAGTTCTCTTTTCTTTCGTTGATGATTAAAAAACCGAGATACATAGTTTCCATTTATCATTGTAAGAACTATCCTTAGATTATTTGGATCGAATTTCACTTTCTAATTCTAATAGGACATTTTTTCCTAAAATAAACATCAATAGTATAAATATTCTAAAAAAGCTAAAATTTTTGAGAGGGTATAACTCAACTTCGACATAAATTCTGCCTTCTGTTGCTCCATATGATTCTTTTCAGATAGAGAGTAGTGTCCCATCAAAGTCTTATCCTAAAAGAAAACTTTCAGTTTGACCAGCCCGTTTTAAGGCCCAAGCAATAAAATTTGAGCCCGATCATTAGTAGCACACTTTAACATAATCAAGAATTATTTCCTGGTGATATATATCAAAAGGATATTAAAAAAAAAAAAAGCAGACATGACCTTCAAAAGATTTGAAAGCTAAGGCCAAAGCATAAAGCAACCAAATGAAAACTACAACTTTGACCTTATTTATCAGAAAGATAATTGTCACAACCATAGATATCAGCTTTCACTCACTGCATCTAGTTCTCTGGCGTGTGGACCATAATATTGAATTAAAAGGAGAGTAAAGGAGACCCGTCTTGCATCACTTAAGTTGTTGCTGTTCATAGAAGTCGGCATATGTTTCTGAGCAACCTTGTAGATTTGATGATCTCTTTCTAATCATTTGGGTTGTTTACCAGAGATTGCCACAATATATTTTATAAAATTTTATCTCATTTGTCGTATGTGTTTGATTTAAACTTTATTCATTAGTTATAACTGCCAATGAACAAAGGAAATTACAGTCTATGAAAATTATATTGAGGATGAAGAAAGGTTACGTAGCAGTCATGCCAAGCAGCTCAAACTTATTTATTTATTTCCTAACCTTCTTTGGTGGCTAAACCAGATTTCGAAGACACCTCTATCTTCTCGCTGATATTTTTGCTGAAGTATGTACCTAATGCAGCTTGTCACCATCATCAGTTATCACATATTTGTTCTTCAAAGGTTTCAGAATCAGTGTGTTTTCTTTATCCGTTGTACTATGTCTATATTCAAAGCAAACTGCATTTGAGCCTCAAGATGTTCAGATTGATCAATATCAAAGGACCCTCTGTTTATCCTGAGCCTCCCTTGTCCTGCAATTTGCAAAGTGGATTTGATCTTTTGCTGCTAGAGGTTGTTAAATTATCATATTTAGTTCACGAAAAGAGATTCCTTCTCTAACTAAAGAAATGTGGTAGGACCATACTTTTTCTTTCTTTCTTTCTTTTTTTTTGTTGCATGCAGACAGCCTACTAAATAGTTTACAAGCTTTGTCCTATAAATAACAGTTCACTGGTGTTGGTAATGATGATGGTCGTTAGAGAATCTCGGCTAAATTTTTTATCTAAAATTTAAGTAAACGCTCTAATCTATCAAAAAACTGCTGCATAAATGCAATGTTACAGAAACTTTTGCAATGATGACGGTGTGGAAAAGTAATTTATAGGATGTATGATACTGCAAATCGAGCTTCTAATTAGGTGGGGGAGGTGAGGATTTTAGATGTGCTCGGACATTTTGCAGAAAGAATGGGAGAGAAGGAATATAATTAATTTTGAGAAGGTTTATCAGATATATAGTGCATATAAAACCAAACTCATTATGCAAGGACAACAACAAGGTGCCAAAACACTATAACTTCTGGACACAAGAAATTACTACTTCTTCTCTAAACCCTTCTGTTATATCAACTGAAAGTTCCTTATAGTCATCACAGCGATACTCATGCATGAATTTCTTGTATTCAATAGGTGACTACATCATCTTCTGAAAAGAACAAATTTCACTTTGCACAACCAGATTTAACATCTTCTGAAAATACTTGACCTTAGCAGATGTGTTTCTCCACAGCTTTCTGCTGAAATCATTCAAGTTTCCGACGGCTCCATTTCTCAGTAGGTACAATATTAGTGTCAAGAAAATTTATGAAGCCATATTCACACATATATCTGCTGTGGTCATCTTATGACCATTTATGTTTCTTCCTAACCACCCAACCAAGCACTTAAGAACTAATTTCCAGCTATCCTTTACTTTTACTCACCTGAGAGATCAATCCCCATTCTGTAGAAATTGAAGGACACGGTGTTGCATGTGTTTGTTTCTTTTACTCCTTTCTGAATCAACTACAACTAGACAACTCCATATTTAACCCCAGAGGCCAGGCTGATGCCCCATGACACTGAGGTACATAGAATGCTGATTGGGCCTGCACCTATTTTGTTGTTGCACTCTCAACACTGTAATTGGATGAAGGTTACACCTCCCCTTCCTAAAAGAACATATGTTCAAGATGCACCAGGCCAACTTCTTTCCCCACCATGACCTTAATTAATTAGGACTTCTTCCTTCTATACTAATATATGTGCAAAACACAATTAATCCACGCTTAGTGATACCTTCCCAATAACACTCAGTTTACCCCCCTTCCTGGAAACTTCCCCCCATCAAGTAATAAATCTGTGCGTGTGCATGTGTTTGTGTACATACAGTATCAATACACATTGCATATACGTCTATATAAACACACAAATATGATGCATTTCTATGAGATACGCATGAGAGAGAGAGTAATGAAAGAAGCTATACATTCTATAGAATCAATCCTTCCAACAAAGTAAAAGAGGCAACAAGCATAAAGAGACTATACAAGGTTAATATAATATTCACCTCTGTTTTGTGGATCGATTTCCAGAGGGGGGAAAAAAGGAAAAGCATATCAAAATCGGGAAAGAACATAAACACGCACATACAAGAATTTAGGATCACCCAAAACCAAAAACAAGAAGAGGAGAGATTAATATACCACCAGCACCACAAGCATCATGCGAGAAAATTAGCTATCACCACCGCCACCACCCTTCTATTCTCATCCCTTATCTCTTGCAGCTTATCTCTTCCAGCTCCGATTCCTTGCTAAAGGATCCATGCTCCCAACGATCCAAGTCTCCTTTGCAATATCCGTCGAGATCTTGAAGAAGTCAGGAGCATAGCTCATCAGCACCAACCTCTCTTTCTCTTTCTCCTCCTCCTTGATCAACTTTGCAGTCACCTCCTCTTCCTCTAACCTCCCTTTGGCTGGCGCCGATCGACACCTCATGAGCAAGAGAGCGTTTGGAGGTGGCACAGAATTAGGTGGTGCAACCTCCTCGAACGTACCATCTCTCTCTTCTTCTTCCTTTACTTCCACTACTTCTTTCCCATATCCATGATCTTGGTTCTCTTCTAGAACCATAAACCACTTGGAGAATATATTCCTAGAGCCACTGCTGTCCACTTCCTTCTCCTCCTCTTCGTCCTCATCTTCTTCATCGGTTGTGCAATCGACCGAGCCATGGAACGAGCCGAAGCACCTCATATTGAAGCGGAGCCCGCGGAGGGCTCCGAGGAACTGCATGATTTCCTTCTTGAGGCTAAGGGTCTCACGCCAGTTACTCCTCTTCCGATGCTTGCGGAGCCTCTCTATCTCCTCCACAAGGGAGAGCCAGTCCTTGTCACGGCTGCCTCTGGGCCTGGGCCGGGACCTCACCTTGATCTGCCCGGCGCAGGTGACCTTGGGAGACGTCGGCTCGGCGATCTCCGAGCTCATGTGCTTGGTCTTCGTCCTGAAGAGGGGGCTGGCCTGGCCCCGGCAGCGGGACCTCGACTGGCGGCGTTTGCTGGGCTCTGTGGGCCGAGATGGGCTACAGATGGGCTTTGGCATCAGTGTCAGATGACGTCTGGAGCTGGAGGGGAGGCAGACCAGAGGGTCTGCTGCTGCCCCTCCATTATTCCCTCTTCCTCCACCTCCTCCTACTCTTCCTTTCATGTGTCCTCCTCCTCCTCCTCCTCCTCCTCTCTATCTATCTATCTATCTCTCTCGTTCCCTTAGTTTCCCTCTCTTTTGTTTGTGCTGTTTGGATGGCTACTCTGGCTCTGAGGAAAGGTTAGGTTGGTTTAAAATGGAGGAGTATGCCAGCTTTGCTTTCTTCCTTTGGTTCTTATTATAGTCTTTTTCACCACCTTTTCCCTCTCCGTCTCTCCTCCTTTTGCTTTGGGCTGTCGATCACGGGGGAGGGCTCCTTTGTGGGCCCTAGCTTTTTGCATCTTGAAGTAAAGGTGGATCAGAGATCAACTTAAGAGTAGCGGAAGAACTAGAAAGAGAGCTATGCTGAAGAATTGATTTATTTATAACCTCCACTCTTGAGGAATTCTAATATATGTTCTTGAGTTCACTTGGTAATTAGTAGAAGACTGCAAAGAAATCTTACGGTTTGGGGGTCTATGATGATAGGGAATCACCTTTCCTCTCTCTTTTGGAAGTACATATCTAAACAAATAGAGTGCGGCTAGGGTAACCTTGAAGTTAAAGTATGGTAGCCTTATAAACTTAAATGCTAATTTTAGATTTTTGCTAAATTCCATCTTCGTACAAAATACCTGCAATCAGGGGCGGCTCAATGCATTTGGGGGCCTAAGGCGAACTTTCTAAGAGAGGCCTTTTTTCTAAATAATAATAATAATAATAATAAATTTTAATAAGTGCAAAATATTTTAAAAATTTATTTAAAAATAATCCGTCTAGCTTTTTGAGATGCAAAATTGCTAATCAAACTTTTGTACTCAAGATTCATTAAAATACTATTTTCAATCGATAATATAGCTAATCCATTTAATCTTTCTTGTGACATAGTTGACCGCAAATAAGATTTTATCAACTTTAATTTTGAAAAACTTCTTTCAGCAGAAGCAACTGTTACAGGTATTGTTAACAATATTCTGTAAGCAATGCATGCATTTGGAAAAGAATCTGTTTTTTTAATAAAACTTAAAGTATCAATAGGGGTACAAGTTTCTATTTGTAAAATTTCTTTTAAAACGTTTAACTCTGAAAATAGATCAAGACCATCAATATCAGAATATTCACCATGCTTTAAATAGTTTTCAAGATTAAGACAACACCTTTTCAAATTCTCTTCATTCAAAGATTTTAACTTTCTAAAATTAAACAAAAAACCAAAAAAATCTTCATATATGGTGAATTGTTCAAACCTACTTTGAATTGAAGAAATAGCTTGATCTACTACATATAAAAAGTAATCAATTCTAAAAGATTCTTCAGCTGATCTTATTGTCTCATCATCAGTATTTTCATCAAATTGTTTTTTTCTACGGATCACACGTTTTTCACGAAATGTAGGTTCTATTTCCATTTCATTTGCAATTTCTTTAGATGAATTCAAAGCATTCATAAATCCATTTTCTCTATAACTTTTTAAATAAGAAAGAAGACCTTTTAATTGATCTATAGCAACATCAATATGCATGTCTTCAGATTGTAAATTCTTACTAACTGAGTTAACAGCAAACAATATATCGTACCAAATATTCATGCCTAATAAGAATTCAAAATTTTCAATCTCATATGTAGCTAAACATATGGCTTCACTCTTTATTTTAGGATCTTCACTAGTTTCCGCTAATTGAATTAAGGCATCTCTTATTTTAGGAGCTTGATGTTTAATTGCTTTGACACTTTCAATACGACTTTCCCAACGTGTTTGTGATAAAGGTTTAAGAGTTAATGTAGATACATTATCTTGTAAAATTTTCCATCGTTTTGTAGAAGAAGAAAATAAGGTATAAATTCGTTGTATTACTCCAAAAAAAGATATAGCCTTAGGACATGAGTTAGCAGTATCACATAATACTAAATTCAAGTTATGACATCCACATGGTGTGTAAAATGCTCTAGAATTTATATCTAATAATCTTTTTTGTACACCTTGATGTTTTCCTTTCATATTAGATCCATTGTCATACCCTTGTCCTCTTATATCATTAACCTCAAGTTTATGTTTTTCTATTATATTTATAAGTTCATTAAAAAGGCCCTTTCCAGAGGTATCATCTACTTCTAAAAATTCTAAAAAATATTCTTCTACTTTTACTGGACTTGTTGAAGTATCTACACATCTTAAAACTAGGGTCATTTGTTCCTGATGGCTTGCATCAGGAGTGCAATCAAGTATTACAGAAAAGTATTTTGCTTCTTTAATCTTTTTAATTATTATAGCTTTAATTTCAGACGCTAATATTTGAATCAATTCATTTTGAATATTATGACCTAAATAATGATTGTGAATTTCACCATGTTGAATGCGTCGAACATGTTCTTGCATTACTGGATCAAATTCTGCAATCGTTTCAATAAAACTTAGAAAATTTCCGTTATTGCTTTGATAGATCTTTTCATTCTTTCCTCGAAATGCTAAATTATTTTTTGCAAGATTTTTTACAACAGCAATAATTCTCAATAAAACTTTTTTTCCAATGATCCTTCTCTTGGTTTATTTGTTCTTGGAGACTTTTATCAATTGTCTTATTTTTTATCAATCTCACTTCTATATCAATCCACCTATTCATGCTAATGATATGCTCATTAGTTGTTTCATGACTTTTAAGCTTGATACCTAGATTTTTCCAATCCCTACTTCCTTCATTGACTAATTGACTCGTGCTAGACTTTGAATCAAATAATTTACAACAAAAACAATATACCCTATCCAAATCCTTTGAATACACTAACCATCTTCTATCATATTTTTCGCCATTAGGTAACTTACGAATATAATGTATAGTAGAAAAGTGTCTATTATTTTCATCCCTAGGAAAATGAAGATCATAATCTCTAATTGGACCTCTTTCTACTAATAGATCTCTCAACTTTGTATCAATATTTTTCCATTGACCAGGATCATATATATTTATAGAAATAGAACTAGTTTCATTAAATTCTATACTATCCTTATTTATCCTATCTTCATCTAATTTCTTATTGTGTTCTTCACTAGATATTGTTTGGTTGTCAATCTCATTTTGTTTCGTTCTTTTTATATCATCTTCTAACTCTATTTCGTTTTGAGTTGAACTTGATGTAGTGTTTTGTTTATTTGTGACAATAAATCTATCTAAAGCACCTTTTTGAGATTGAATGAGTTTTTTCGATTTTTCTTTTCTTTTTGAGTTTTTCATGCCCACATTCAAATTTTCTATTAGACATTTGAATCCAAAAATAATATTATCAAACCAAATAATTAAGACAATCACTACAAACAAATCAAAATAGAATAGAGTTGAAAATGATAAAACCCGAAATGCCAATAGAAGCGGTGCCGGACTCGACGACGAACTCCAGTCCCAACAAGCGGTGCCGGACTCGATGACGAACTCAAATCCCAACAAGCAGTGCCGAACTCAATTTTAATGGAGACCTTAGACATGAAAAACTATTATCAATTTTTAAGAATAGACATAAAATTTATTTTCAAGAATCCGACAATAAAAATTTTGATAGCATTGAAATATAAATAGTAAAGTGAAAATGGGTGCCGGGCTGCCGGCACAGTTCCGGCAGCCGGCACATTCTGCCCAAAAAATAAATCCCCTACCGGCAGCCGGCACATTCTGCCCAAAAAAATAAATCCCCTGCCGGCAGCCGGCACATTCTGCCCAACGGCCAGACCCAGACTGCCAGACACCCAGGGGCGGAGCCGCGGAAACAAAGGGGAAAACAAATAACTGAATAAGAAACAGGGGCGGAGCCGCGGAAACAGGGGCGGAGCTGGAGAAGCCAGAAGGAGAAGTGGAGAACTCACCTGACACAGTGACACCTAGTCGAGGTCCTCGAGGACGGACTGCGGAGCCGCGGAGGGCCGAGAACGAGAAGGAGACCTGGAGAAGAGACGCCGGCGTCAAGTCTCAAGAACCGAGTTATCGAGAATAGGGGCGGAGCTGGAGAAGCCAGAAGGAGAACTCACCTGACACCTAGTCGAGGACGGACTGCGGAGCCGCGGAGGGCCGAGAACGAGAAGGAGACCTGGAGAAGAGACGCCGGCGTCAAGTCTCAACTCTCAAGAACCGATTTATCGAGATTCGAGGAACGGGAAGCCGGGAAGGAAGAGGAAGAACTGTTGAGTGACTTGAGGATTAGGGATTTAAGAACTCAAGGATGAAGAAGAAGACGCCGTCCACTTTGGTTATTTGGGATTTAAGAAGCAAGAAGACGGTGGCGTGCCAGGCGGATGGTTGGATGGAGAAGACGGGCTAGTTGGCTACGCTAGGGCTTGGGCAGCTGGAGAAGACGCGCTACGGACGGGGGATGGGCGGATGGCTAAGATGTCTTGTCCCGTTGCCGTTGGCCTGGATGCCGGTTGCGGACCGTTGGTCGCTGGCTCGCTGCCCGCTGGTCGCTGGCTCGCTGCCCGCTGGTCGCTGGAGCCTGGAGGAGGAGCTCGCTGGGCGGAGGCCGGAGGCGGAGGCCTTCCTTTGGTCCGAGGCCCTAGGCGACCGCCTCGATCGCCTAGGGCTCGGGCCGGCACTGCCTGCAATTTGAAAATTGAACTGACTAACCAAGAGAAAAAGGAAGGGAATAGAAAAATGAGATTCTATAACAAATATATGCTTTTGCTAAAAAAAAAAAAAAGTACCAAACAGAAAAGAAATTCAGAAAAAAAAAATGAGGCAATTCAGATACCTATAACATTTTTTTATGAGAAAAAAAAGAGTATTTGCAGCTAGTGTTCTCGAGCATGTACTTAATTAGTCATTCGAAAGAAGTCTGAGACTAGGATGCGAGTCAAGAATTAAAGTATGGATTGTGATATAAAGCAGTGTCGACCATAACCACTTGATGTACAACAGGGAAATGTCATGAGTGGGATGCCCACCAAACATGGGAACATTCAAGGAGAGAGATATATTCATAAGGTATTCGCTTATTTTTCTCAGAATAAGGACAACATAAGCATGATGTTTGCTTGTGAGAGGCGTTGGATTTCATATTAAGCGCCTTGTTTTTCAATGTATGTAGAGGATAGTCATAAAGCTAAGGCACTCATATTTATAATGTTCACCAGAAAAAAAAAAAAGTGTGCAATTATGAAAGGTGTAATGTGCTTGAGAGCATGGAGAGGGTGCCCCTCCCCACTAATATTCCTATGGTCGATTACTAGCAGCTTTGTTGCGGAACCTTTTCAATTGATACTTTTCGGCCCTTCGAAGATGTAAAGGTTTGGAATGACTATTATATTACTTCTCTACTACAACCTTTTGCTTGTATTTTAATTTGTTTTTCGAATTCGGAGACCGAGATGCATCTAGATTGATCAATAACCGTGGATAGGAAATTAAATGCACCCGGAAGAGTGCAATTGGGCCGAACCGACTCATTGGGGCCAACCTAATGGCGAAATTTGGGCAGGTTTGGGTGATCCTCATCTTAACCCTAACTCATCACCACATTGCCTAGTCTATGCTTTCTGACGGCAAATGTGGCAGTTCAATTTTCTTTAATCATTGCTTTTTTTTTTAATTTATGTTCAACTATGGGCCATCAAATGCCAAAATTATTCAGGTCGATATTTTTGACAAGATAGGATGAGGCAGCCTGAAGGTAAAGGCTAGGGACCTATATGAGCTATACATAATTGACACTAATCATAGACAGGATTGTTCATGGGTCTCGAAACTAGAGGCGCATCCTCAAGATGCCTTGTTTCTTTGGAAGGTAGCGTGGGGCCACCTGCCCACCAGAGAAGTGCTGATCAAATAGGAGATAAATTTTCTCCTAAATTGTGATGTTTGCCCTCTTGAGAGGTCGGTGGCTCATGTCCTCTTCTAATGCCCATGGGTGTTTCGGGTGTGGGGGCTTCCTTATGCCTCCTTGATCTTTCTTTGGTCGGCAGCACCTGTTGGTATTTTTCTCTCCTCTTGAGAGATTGTACCAGTAGAGCCCCTATTAGAGGCTAGGTCTGGGTTGCTTATTTGGCATTTCATATTTTGCTTGCAAGGAATGGCTCTGTCTTAGAGATGAGCAGTCAGCCACAAAGATTCATTGTCAAAAGAGCCCTCCCTCAGGCAGTAGAAGTCATCCACTCACCTCCCACGCCTCCCCTTGGAGAACCTATGACAGCTCGAGACACCTGAGACCCTATCTTAGCTCCAGTGGTGATCAGGATGATCTTTCATCACTTGAGAGCCCCTACCCCCAAGTTTTCTCAAGATAAACTTCATCGTTGCCGGTGGGAGTCAGATTTATGACACCTTTGTTCCAGAAGCTACTCGGACTTCATCCATTTGGAGGGCGACTTGGCCACCGTGATCGAATGGATCGGTGGGCAAACCACGAACAAACACCTTTTGCTCCTGGACATTTGGCAGCCTGCGAGAAAATGTACCACCCTTAGGATAAGTCGTATTTACAGTGAGATGAATATATAGAAAGCCATGGACTAAGTTGCATCCTTTGTCGTTGATCATTCTGACGAGATGCTATGAACGGATAGTGCGGCGTTGCCACCCTTTCTTTAGAATATTTTATTTTTTGACTTTTGAAAGTATACTCAAACTAGATTTGTGTGATTCATCCATGATAGCCCAACAAAAAAAAAAAAAAGAGAGAGAGAGAGAAAAGAGAAAAGAAAATATCATGCTGGTATATTGCTAATCTATGCATAGTTTTGGCCCCAGTATTGTTTACTTGCTGCACCAAACCTAACCACATCGGACCAAACCTTGTTGACCTGTGCCATCTAAACCGAGTGCTAACTTGTGCCTCGCTAATCTAGACCCATATCACATACCTCTGGTCAAACCTTGGGACAAACTCCACAGAATTCGAATGGGCCTTTCAAGTCCATGAGGGGTGTAGCCTGGGGCCTGCAATTCAGTAGTTTGGCAGCTCAATCCAGCCAAGACTGCTTGCTTGTTTACTTAAAAAAACAACTGCTTACCCACAATTCTACAAACTATCTTTAAGATGTGTTTAAGTGGATGTAGCTTGACATTCCTCCATACCCTTTCTCCATTGTTCAAACATGGTTGGCCGTCCGAGTTAATAATACATGGATGGTCGAAGTGCATGATATATATTAGCAACGTATAATTATTGCCTCCTTCCTAGTACTGACCTAAATAAAATATAGAGCCAAGCGCATGGCTAAGAGATCTGTTTGATATAGAAGCAACAATAATGTGATACCATAATATCTTTATCCCATATAATTAACATTACTAGAGTTAATTTGATGGTATAGGAATGGAAGGTGGAGGTAAAGTTGGGTGTTTTGGACCGTTAAAATGCATGGATGATACTTTCAATCCTATGGAAGCCACTAAAGGTGAAATAAGAGGAAGGGGCCAAGAAAAGGTGGTAACATCTTTAACCACCCGTGCCAACGTCTTCAGGTCCACCAAAAGGGAGAAGAACAGATCAAGTGAAAAGTGGTGGCGACTAAAGGACCGGAGGGGGTTACAAGGTGCCTGTGGACTGGTAGGTAGTACAGCAACTCGTCTTTGCATTCGATGAATCTAATCATTTTGCCTCCATTTTGGATCATATTGATGGAAATTGGCCCCATTGCATTCCCTAGCACAAGAGCATATGGGAAGTCACGGCCAGGCACTATAACAATCCAGACCTTAGGCCAATAACCGATATAGGATTAAATACACACTCGCACGGATCCTCACATGCTCTCACTGTTCAAGCCTCCATGAACCCATGCTGCAATATTTTCTAGTCCATAAATGCTATGGGTCTAGTTCGCTCTGATACCATTTGTAATAATCTAGGGTCATACCCAAAATGAATAATCGGAAGGTATTTTTAGGCTCCGCAGTCCTATATAAGTATCCAAAATCTAATATGAGACTAGATATATGCTCGCACGGATTCTCACAAGCACTATGTTGGGTTTGGAGGGTCATTAGAGTGCCATAGGTTGATCAGGTTTGTGCTTGTAAATTTAGAATCTATTTGTCATTGGGACATAGGTTAGGCCCACTGGGCTTATTGAGTCCATTCCATTATCAGACAGTTACAGAATCAAAGTTATGCTCTCTTTTTTCTTGGGTGATTTAAGTCCTGCAACTTGGCTGGATGCTGATTTCTAACACTCATATGTGATTCTTCTGCCAGTTTTGTTGAAGAATATATTGAGCCCGGAATAGGGCAGAATGGAGGAACTAAAAAAAGGTGTTAAAATGGTCGGATAATGAAGGATGTCTTTACTGCACCATTTTGCCGGAATACAAATTTATGCTATCTTGAAGGCACAGGTGGGTAAGATGTAGAGCTCTGGATATAGAGACGAGCATCTCTCTTTTTATCTCAGAAATATAAATATAAGGCAGGTCCGGTGCAATTCATGGTGCATCGTGGCATATCCAATATAGGTGATGTGGTAGATATCTTGGGCGGCCCAGATCATTCCTGGCTTTAAACATGACCGATCAACTAATCCTCGAACCCTATCCAACCCCATCCAACGGTCCGCATCACCAGAACGACAACCGTCGCACCAACGGCCCAGATCATCCCTCCAATTAGGAAAAAGAACAATTAAGACAGGAATCACCTCTTAGCCATTTATTTTATCAACCGGCCGGTAAGCAATAATTGACATAATTAAAACCATACAGAACCAGCAAAATGGAGGAGCTCGGCCAACAAAAACCCAGCGAAGGTCTCACGCCACGTGCGTCACATGCCGGCCCATCCGATCGGCGATCTTTGCCTCCTCCTCGGCATGGGAGCAGTAGTCGCGGGCGGCGTAGAGCTGATAGGGCGGAGCGTCGTTGGCGATCCATTGCTCGATGGTGAACAGTTGCTGGGCGCACCCCATGTGGGGACCGGTGGTCGTGACCTCCACGTAGTTGCAGTACCACCCGTGGTGGGATCCGGTGCCATCTGAGGTCAGATTTATCCAGCACGGCGGGGTCTCCAGGCACGGTCCCCGGCCGCTGAAGATGTCGAGGTTGCCCTCTCGAAGTAGTTGTGGCCGGCCTCCATGATGCCCCCCCAAGACTTGATGTCCGTGATGGCGAAGCCCGAGCCGTCGAATCCGGCAAGGGCGAGGCCGATCGCCGCGTTCGTGCCCCCCTTCCAGATGGAACCTGTTCTGATGTACACCGTATACACGCACTGGTTCTCATCATTTTCGCCGCTCACGGGCTGTTAACAAAGAGAAAAGAAAGTGTCAGGAGGGTGGGATAGCAAATGGATGGGAAAGGTTCGTTTGTTGCTAATTGGATGGCCTAATTTGCCACGCATCACTTTAAAAAAAAAATTGAAGAGCCAAGCGGATATTTTTTATTCTGCTTTCTTTTTTCTGATTTTGTTAGTTGTACTCATACATTATATCATGTCAAGTACTAAATAAAAAAAAAAAAAAAAAGAAGGAAAGAAAGAAAGAAAAGAAAAAAAGCTTACTTTTATGGTGATGGGAGTGGTGGAATGGGAGATTATGGCTAAGGAGGAGATGAGGAGGAAGAGAAGGATGGCTCCCTCGTTCGCCATAGGGATCATCTTTGTAATTGGCTTTGGAGAGATTGGTGATGCGATGAAGCCGGGGGGATTAGGGGTGAGAATATATATAGAAAAGGAGGAGATGGAGTCAGTCAGCAGGTATTTAATGTACGATTATACAATTGCTTGTTTTTATTAATAAGGATTTTGAGCAGGAGAGCAGCTGCATAAACGTTCAACCCGTTTGATCAGATTCAACCCCCTTAAAATTTTTAATAAAATAATCAAATTCAGAACTGAATTTCTAACTCATTTTAATAAATTATCTGCATTTGGATTTAGAAATTTTTGATTTATCTTGTATTCGACCCAATCCATACTTAGTTCGACTTGATTCAATTGCCATCCCTAATTTTAGAAGGTTGGTTCCCGACTCCTCCTGAGGGTGAATATTTTAGGCTATCTTCCATCCAGTAAGGAGTATTATTTACTTCCATCTAATAAAAAGTTAACCTGGTGTTAATTGGCCATATTAGAATGAGATGATGCATGCATCTATATAATACCATCATAATCTCAAAATTATGTCATATAAGGCTAGCTGTTAAAATATTCATGTATGCCTGTTTTTCAATTTCTTTATTAATGGTAGAGCTTTAATGCTTTTCCTTTTTTGGGTAAAGTATTTTTATTTGAACAGAGCCACACGTATCAGCAGTTAGAGCCATCCATGCTTCCTTTCTTTTGCATCTTAGATATCAAATACCAAGTATTTTTTAACCAGTACAACACATAATTCCAATGCAACTGAACAAGAGTCCACATGGCCATAAGTGAGGTTTTGCATTTTGTCAACATTATTTTTTAAAACACATTTTATCAAAGTTATTAGTTAAAGAAGAAGCAATGCGATCATCATACTAATCTTTTGTCTATACTTTTAACGTAAATGATCTAATTTTATCAATGAGATGTTATATTTAAAAGAAAAAATAAAAGCAGATATGGCGTGCACAAAATATATGAATGTTTAAAAAAATTGATGCATAATTTTCAAAACATCATATTCACCAGTATACACTATATGGCTAGGTGATACGCACTCAACGACTTCCTAATACATACTACAAGCTTCTTTAATATACAGCCAGCAGTGATCTAACACATATCTCCAGATAGATCAATATACAGTTTCCAAAATATACTTTTTACCAATATACACCATATGGCTAGATGATACACAACAAGCAAATTAATTATCTGGTAAGCCAATGCACATCTTCAGATAAATCAATACATAGTTTCCAAAATATAGTGTTCATCACGCCGAGAAAGAAAGAGAATGTCGTGTGCAAGTAGATGCAAAGAGCCTAAAAAATAGAGAGATTTGAAGGAAAAGAAAGAAACTCGGAAAGCAGAAGAAAGATTTCACAGACAAGAGAGACAGCTTGACGAACAAGAGGATGGATAGAGAGGTTTGACGAGGAAGAAAGAGAATGCGGTGTGCAATTTTCTTTCCATCTCTGGGCTTTTTTTTTTCAAATCATGAGACTAACAACTTTGTTAGAAGGTGGAGTTCCTCATTTTTGGTTTTTCTTTTAAATACGAATCAGGAGAAACATGGTAAAATACAAAGCCCACCCTATATTTGCTTCTCTAGTGCCTCCTCCATAGGATTTCCGTTCTTTATTCTAGCAAGACAGATATTAGGAATACTTTTGTCATGTAAAATCTCTTCCTTTTGTCATGAATGTTGAGCTCCACTGTCCACACAGGAATCCAACGCCTGAGATAGTGAGATGCCTTCTGATTTGAGTGGGACAGTACTCCCCCCATCACCAACTGTTGAATTCAGGTATGCGTCCGGGTTCAGCTCGCTAAGTGACGATCTCTTGTGCAACAGGTATCATCTGGGTGCTATCTGTCCCATGGTCGGCAATGGAGTAGGTCCTTTTGAATTGCCATTAAGAAGATTACAGGAGACTGGAGAGGATGCAGCTGCTTGACTCCAGGAGATGGTTCTAGAGGAAATAAAATTGTAAAAAAAAAAAACAAAAGAAAGAAAGAAATAAAGGAGTGACACCCACTATGGATTGACCTCAGGATTAATTACAGATGGAGGATCCCAGCATTTTTTAATTGCTCTATATGACAAGATAAATAGTAAAGATCATATTCATAAAACTAACATGCATTTCAAACAACTCAAAAATGCAATATAAGTTAGTGTAATATCATGCAGAATATTTTCTAGTTACTAAGATCTACAAGTTTATGTGGCCAAATGGAGACTTAATTATTTATTGGTTCTTCACTGAATGACTAAAATTTGAAAAAGATGAGATAGCCATTATATCCTAATTGTATTTGTAACTGTTCATGCTTTCTATATGTAAAATTGAGGGTTCTGTTTGAGAACCCTGCCTCAAAAACCAAGGAATGAAGCAGTACCCTTCGTCAATCAGTTGCACCTAATATACCAGTTAGAGCCCAAAAACAATGTGCACAGAATTTGGAATACAACAAGCATACAACTATAATTTTCTTTGTGGATGTGGTAGTATATTACCTCGAGGACCCTGCCGCTTCAGTGGGAAGCTGGAATGCTTGTATTGAGTATCAATTTGATGTGACTGAAATCATCTTGCCCATGTAATCCGTAAGTTGCAACAATGTTTCACGTAATTTATTCAAGTTCATTTCATGCTGAACTTGCTTGCATGGCCACACATTTATGCCTTTCGAGATAAGTTGCTTGGCTACCAGCAACATCATAGCAGTTGCATCATTCCAATAATTCAACCCAGTGAGGTAGCTGTGTGTAGTAATAAACAGAGCAAAAATATTAGTTGTTCGTAAATAGTCTCATTATACCACATATTTCATTCATAACTTAAATATTAATCCAATGCAAAAAGCGTCAGTGGTGGCTACTACCTGAACTTAAAGATTTTGTAGCCCAACCCAGTAAACTTTCATCAAGGACCTCTGCACCTTGATGAGGTCCTCATAGGAAAGTGACAGTAAATGGAGCAGAGATTAGCAGCGGCCATCATCAGCACAGTTCTGCGCCATAACTTTATGTCAGTCTGACGGTCAAAGCATATGCTAACAGTTTATAAGAGCACAAGATTAGCAGCGAACCAGATTTTGTTGCAAGCACTTTATACATCAAAATTTTAAAATATTTACTCATCACATGAATCCAGAATCATTCTTTTAAGGTTGATCACCTTTCCATCCGGAAATATGATATCAGAAATTACAAAGTCAACCTCTGAAATGACAATGTCAACCAGCTCAGGTTTATTACAATCAGCATAGTTTTCTCCTATTATTAGAAAAATTGTAGGCCTTCTTTTGGTGAATATTTCCAGCTGATTGGCTGGAATTTATACAAGGATAAGAAAAACAAGCCTTACGGAGGACCACTGGTGAAGCTCGTACTTGGTCAATGATATTTTCTTAGAAAATAACCTAGGTTGTGACAATGTAGCATCTTCCTTGCTTTTGGAACTAGAACTACCTGTAAATGAGAATCAGCAAAATGGGAAAGGGCTTGAATTGAATCCAGTGTTCTGACAAATTGTAGTAGTGGGCAGGGGCGTAAATCAGCTGAACTTAAGCAAGCTTAGTTTAGCAATAAATATAGCCAGATTGAGTTCAGCTCATTTAATTTCGGGCCAGCTCAAGCTCTGACTCTCTAAGACTTGATAATCACCTCACTTAAGTAAGTGGCTCCAGGACTCCAGCATGGGGTTGATCACATGGTCTGAAGCCCAGGGCATGTCTCCATCCAGCTGCTTGGTGTCCAGAGCAATAGGAGAGAGAAAAGAGTGAGGGAGACATGGATCATCAAAGGAAGCAAACTCATGGAGATTGAGACTATGGAGAAAAGGAAGAATGGAAAACAGGATTGTCACACCTGTTGGCTCTTCAAAGGAGTTGCAGTGCCCTAATTGGGGCTCAAGAGATCAGATCTCCTGCCACCCATTGTCAGATTTTTGAGAGATTAGATGAAGAGAGACTGAAATTATTGGAAATGGGAGAGGGTTAGAGGGAAGAAATGCTGGCAGCTAGGCTTTTTCTTTTGAGAATGCAGCTTCGCTTTTGTCACTGTTCATCCATCTCATTGTCAAGCCTGAACCCTTTGATCTTATATCTAAGCGCTATCAAATAAGCTAGCAAATTAACATTGCAGCATCCAATGACTGCCATAAGATCTAGCCATCAGATAAGGTAAAATATTCATATAACCCATACTAGATGATAGGACAAGATTTGGCGGCGAGTTCCTGCCTTTAACATTAACGAAATGCAAAATTTTAAACAACTATTTATTGATTTAAAAGCAATGCATATCTTTGTCGTACCTGAATTGGAAAGCTAAAAAGTAAAAGAAGAAGAGATGCACACACATGCATATATAATAATAATAAAAGAATAGAAGTTCAAATAGCATATTTATCACCAAAAACTTATGCAATATATTTGAGACCTTTAGCATATATCTGTTGGACAATATTAATGAAGGAAATCAAAACTTCAATACAGTTTTGCTCTACTAATGGCAAGGCTGATTTAGTCATTTTTCAAATACAAACTGCAAAATGGTTCCACAGATAAATGCTGAATAACTTCAAATTGTTTCCCAATTATAAATGCCAAAATAATTATTTCTGAACTTCCTATCCAAAATCTGTCTAAAGTCATAGTATCCAACTTTACGTTGAAGACTAAAATATGCTGACTTGCAAAGTAATAAAGTCTATGTAATTAGTCAAATCCATTGCATAATATATAATGGACTCTAGAAGGATCCCATATGTTAAAAGCATATGACCAAAGCAAATCATCTGACTGTGATAGCAGAGGTGATTGATTATTCTCTGGATTCTGACAAACTATGTAGGCATTGTTGGCATCATGGAACTTCTTTGCAGAATTATATCTATGCTATGGTAGAAGGCACAAGTTGGGGTCAATGGGTTCGCTATTTTCTCTAATGATGAAAAATAATTAAATAACATGCTGAAACATTACTATATTTAAATTTTTTTTAATGGATATAATTTCAACAAACACTCCCCAATTCTTTTAAATCCAATAACTATAATCCATCCCCCGCCCTCCTGCCGCCGCCCAATCCCACAATTGTTTATTCTCTCCTTTCATGAAATCTAACAAGATCCTGCCACTCCTTCCCTGCTAGAAAAACAAAAGACTCACATAGTAGTATCTTTTCCCTAAAAAATAGATGATTTATATACTTGACAACACCATTAGATGTTATAGCATTGCATTTGTATCCACATCATGGTCTTGAACCATGAAAACAGATATACTCGACAATATCCATAGGTGTTCCAAGTTGTGCGTCTGAGCCATTATCACATATCTTAACCAATCAAACCAACAAAAGTGCAATTCCTAAGTTTCTATTATAATTTACTCAATATACAATTATCACCTGTATATCAGGACAAGCATAGTTCTAACCATGTCTGGAGTTATTTCTTATTGATGGGTTACAGCATGCGCTTTGGGCATAGCATGCAAACAAATTTAGAACAGCAGGGTACAATCCTCAACAGATATGCATGCATATTATAACACAAATTAAATCTAATGGCACATAGCACCACTCTTATTTTAGTAATATAAAGTATGCAGAAGCAAAGTGGGCCAAACTACTGAGGGATACACTCTTTGATCTATTTAATGTTCAAGTGCTAATGAATCAACTTTAAAATGCAAAGAAGTCATGGTAGCAATGCAACATCAAACAAAATAGCCTAAAATTAATGATTTGCATAGGACATAGAGCTAAAAATGAAAAGTGCAAATTCAAAACCTGAGCCTGAGTTTTGGTAGCATTGGATAGAGAAAAAGACTGTCCTCAATCATTGCCCAAGAATGTGCCAGCTGAACCTTCATTTACGAATTCTAAAAGACACTTATTCAAACACCAAATTACAGATGACAGTGTCCTATGATTCTCCATTAGATCTAATTCTAGCCATCAAAAGAACCAAGTTCATCCTTTCACCCACCATTTGGCAGGAGTCCATCCTTGACCATCTCAGTCAGGGCATTGAACACGGCCTCCATGTTGCCATCCTGGTGATTAACTTCAACAAGTACCTTTGAAGTTTCGGCATCTGTAAGCATACAACTTCCCAATAGTTTCTGAATAACATGATTCATCTCCTCATCCATCCCCTCCTCAGAAAGACCTTTAATTAGTGAAATAGTGCTTATTGCATTAGGAACCAAACCAGCCAGCATCATTTCCTTATATAAGTCAAGTGCCTTCTGCACATTTCCTCCTCTACAGTGTCCATGAATCAAGACACTATAAACAACCTCATTAGGCTTCCACTTCCTCTCTAGTATTGATTCAAATACCTTATCGGCTTCATTCATCAAACCTTTCATACAAAAACCCTTTAAAAGGGAGACCACACTCTTGAATTCTCCCTTGTCACAACAATCCATCAGCACATCATATGCAATATTATCTGGAATAGACTCCTCATAATACAGCCTAAAAAGCAGCCTTTTTGCTTCCTTTGTACGAGCTATTTTTCTAAGGCCATTTATGAGCACATTATAGGTCACGACATCAGGAAGGATCCCTTTCTTTGTCATCTCATCATGAAGAAGAAGAGCTTTCTTTATATCTCCTTCTTTGCAATGGGCATCAATCAGTGTTGTGTACGTGAACTCATCAGGATGTAAACCCAAACTCAACATCTTCTCAACAAGCTCATGAGCATTGTCCAGTCTCCTTACCTCACAGAGACCCCTAATGAGCGAAGAGTATGTAATGGCATCAGGCAGCACACCCTTTGCAACCATCTCTCGATTCAACTGAAATGCCATCTCCAACTCCCCATTCTTGCAGTACCCACTTAGTAACGTACTATAAGTGACTACATCAGGCACCAACCCATTTCCCTCCATTTCTCGAATGATCTCCAAGGCTTCATCCATTCTTCCCAAAGTACAATATCCATTAATAAGAGCATTATAACTCACGACAGATGGCAAAATCCCACTTTCTTGCATCTCCTTCATGAGCAAGAGAGCATCATCCAAGAACCCCTTTTTAGCAAAACCATCAATCAAAGTTGTGAAAGTAATCTCATTAAGCTGAAGCCCTCTCTCCCTCATCTGTTTAGCAAACTCCATTGCTCTTGCCAAGTTGCCCGCCTTACACATCGCACTAATTAGAGAAGTATATGTCACGACGTTAGGTGCCACCCCTTTTTGAGCCATCTCGGCATGCAAGACGAGAGCTTTATGAACATCCCCTTTCCGGCAATACCCATTCACCAATGTGTTATAAGTAATAGCATCAGGAGAAAATCCCTCTCGCGCCATTTCATCGACCACCTTGCCCGTCTCCTTCACGCGGCCCTCCCGGCACAACCCATCGATAATCGTGTTATAAGTAACCGCATTTGGCTGCACTCCCTTTTCGTGCATTGTTTTCAGCAGCCCAAACGCATCGTCGGCCTTCCCCGACTTGCAGTGGCCATCAATGAGAGTATTGTACGTGACGACATTTGGCGAACACCCGGCGTGCTCCATCTCGGCGAGCAGAACTAGCCCCCGATCCAATTCGCTCCAAGAGCAAAACCCACGGATCAAAATGTTATAGGAGTAAACATTAAAGGATACCCCTGACCGCGTGATGTCGGCGAGGAACTCTTCGATGGTATTGCGTGGGGTCCGGCTGAAGCGGAACATGGCGTCAAGGATGGAGTTGTAGGAGAGGGTGGCGGGGGCAAAGCCGGCGCCTTTCGTGAGGGAGAGGGCGGACAGAGCATCGGGAACGCGGCCCAGAGAGGCGTAAGACTTGATGAGGAGGTCGAAGGCGGCGGAAGGGGAGGGTGAGGTGCGGAGGAAGGGGATGGCGGCGGCGACGGAGTGGACAACGGGGGGTGGGGGGAAGCGGGAGGCAAGGCGGCGGGCGAGGGACAGGGCGGAGGGCAAGAGGCGGAAGCGGGAGAGGAGAAGGAGGGCAAGGGATTGGGGGTGGAGGGATCCGGAGAAGAAGGGGAGAGGGGAGGCCCAGCGTAGGAAGGCGAGGGTGAGGGAGCGGTTGGGCTGGGCGAGGAGGAGGGCCTCGGCGGCGGCCTCCGGTGTGAAGGCAGCAGCGAGGGCATCGAGGCGGCGGCGGTACTTAAGGAGCGCGAGGGCTTTCTCGGCGAGGAGGCGGTGGTGGGCGGCAGCAGCGGAGGAGGACGGCGGGCGGGTGAGGGGCCGCATGGTGACATTAGAAGGGGACACCACCCACTCCCTCCGATGTAAACGTCGCTCCCCAACAGGGGCCAAAAATACGGACGTCCTCGTATGTTTTCTATGCGGCTTTTCTTTCCGCATAGATATTTTATGAGGACACGTCACATATGAAAAATGTGAATTATATCTTAAATCTTGTCCATCCAACCTATTGAATATAAGCATAATGGAGGAATATGAAGTAAATTCTCCTCTTCACATGTAGGAAATGCTTTCAACCTAATATTGGGAATAACATGAAATTACACAAGTTAGATAATTGATCTTTATTAAAAGGCTGAAAAATGGTAATGGTTCCTTCAGTTTCGGGTTTAGGGCATAAAAATTTAGTTTCAAAAAAGCCTCAATGCCTCAACATTAGTATGATTTTCGAAATTTAGTTTGCAATACTGTATTTCATTTGTTAATTAAAGAAAAGAAAGAGTTTCAATGGGCATGGAAATCCACAGACTCTTAAAGAAAACTCAATGAAACTATAGTCGCATCAATTGAACTATAGTAGCATTAACTTTTAATGGCATGGATGGCCACAGACTTGTAAAGAAAACTCAATTAAACAATAGTAGCATTAAATTTCAATGGGCACGGAAATCTACAGACTTTAAAGAAAACTCAATAAAACTATAGCAGCATTATTGAGTGCATATATCAATCTTATAGAATCTTGAAGTTACTAGGTAAAAGAAATTAGGACGACAAGGTCGTGTAATAGGGTGATTTCAACAAGATGCAAAGGGAAATTTAAGCAAACAGCCCCTCCCCCACCAACTAGAAAAAAGGAAAAAGAAAAGGAAAGCGCAAAGGGAAACATTCATGCACGAATACAAACTTTTGTCCCATGACAACAAATATAGATGATAGATATTTGCAATCTGGTATACAAGTCCATAGTTAAGGGAATTCACCACTGCCATCATGGAAGGATTCTTTTAGACAAATGAATTGTCAACATTCATTTAGAAAAACATACCAATATATATATCCACAGGTGGAAATATAGATATCCAAGGCACTACATGACTTAGATAATCTTAAAATGATCATGCAAGGTATATAAGCACTTATGGTGACAAATTCTAATGGACCAGGCGGTGTTGTGGACCACTAGGCCACATTTTAAAGCCCAGGCCAACATGACAATCTCCGAAAGATGGACCTAGAAATCTGGACTGGGAAATGGGCCAATAGGGGGCCCCAACCCATCCATATACTGTGTTATTTGTGGGGATCCCTTAAATGGGAGAAGCCTGGCCCAGATGTCCATGCTGCTATCACACCATGAGGCCTTTCGCACCACATGAATATTTACAGAATAAACTCCACCTCATAAGCTAAGGACACCCAATTAACAATGGCACATTGCCTCATGGGCATAAATGGGTATTCTGAGACATATTTAGGTTCCATCAGAAATACAAATCTGGTCAATCCATTCTTAAGGTTTTCTAATCTGCTTTCATTGAATCCTAACCGGATAACCTGTAAAATATACTTAAGGTCATTTTAGTTTACTCTTGATATAAATCAATATTAGATTTATAGTTCAGCTTAGATCAATAAAAAGGAAATTCGATTTTCAGTTTCAGAGTATATATCAACTTGTTTTTTTGTTTTTTCTAATTCTCTATTTTTGGTGTCCTTGCAGTGACCGATACAAATAAAAAATAGATGAATATTTATGTCATTTCCATGCTGAGATGCATGTTTATCTTTAAGAAATCTGGCTGACAATAAATTGGGACATTCGATATCCGAACCTTCAGAGGATGTCCAAAATAAGTGATGCTTCAATAGATACCAGTCATAAATATAGAAATTGTTGCAGACCCACAAGTATCCCATGTTACTAGACAGCATAATGTCATTTAGATTTGGTGCAAGATCACCTTTTAGTTGTTTGTCTTTTAATCATAGTTGTGAAAGCAACATGTTACTGGACTGCATCTTTGTTATCACCTTGAGTTCAGATTATATTATAAATAACAACATTAAAGTTTGTGAAAAGCTAAGATATTGACAAACCAACAACACCATAATTTCCACCACCTAATTAAAAGATGCTACTTAACACAAGACATCTGAACTGCTTCCATGTGCTATTTAATTTAGTTGACAGGCACTCATCATTTGGATCGATATATCATTGATCTTCAGTTAACCTTGGAAAATCGGTAATTATATTGTTATTCATATAATTCATCCAATAAATGTAAGTGATATGGAATTCTTCTCCCTATGAAATTGGTTTTTCGCAAAGCCAAGTTTCCTCAAGTGCAAACCCTTAAAAGCTGATTATATCCCTGGTGCTATGAGTCTTCAATTTAAAGCATAAGGAAGAATTGTAGCGGGAGCATTAAATCACAAATTGGAAGCAAACACTTGAAATTTTGGCTCAAAAGGGAAGAATATACTTCTGCTGTTTTGAAGCTTCGAGTCTTAAACCTTTCTTTCAATGCAAATGATGTTCTCAGGCTCAAGCAAATCCGGCCTTCCAATGTTAAAGCATCATCATTTTTATCGGGAGCTGATAGAAGCAAGGTTTGAGCACTACTCGTTGATAAAATTCTATTTGGTAAAACCATAGCTTTAAAACTAATACTGATCTTTAAACTTCGGAGTCGTGAAATAACCAAAGCAGCCGAACTATGTTTATTATCACATTCACGAAAAAGTTTGTAGTACTTAAATGACTGTTTCATGACTTCACCCCGGAAAATTCGAAGCACACTCTTTCAGGTGATATTGATCAGTGTAAAACCCTGGTTTTGTCATGCTTCAGATTCTACCACATCCCCATTTTTACAGTCTAGTCGATATGGTTGCATCAAAATGGATTCCATCTTCTCCTCTAGTTTACCAACAGTACAGTAAGTTCTCAACTCTAAACTTCTATGATACCATTAACGATCATATTTAGTCATAACTTAGCGGGCAAAGGGTTCCAAAATGACCTTTCATTCGCCTTTTCGAGCCTGTCATGGAGGAAGGAGAGCACCATCGTTCTCCCCCATCGGCTTTTATTCAGTTCCCATGGCAGAAGGGGGCGCCTCAGGGCACGTGTAGCCCCCTTGTGACAAGAACATGGAAGAACAAGGATGATCCCATTAACCAACACTGTAGAAAAGCTCAACCCAATCAGTGCTTCCCCCACTCCAGCCCTCACCAGATCCCCCTTTGTGCGGGGGGCCCGGTCCTGTAGCCATAGAAATGAGAGAATTCTGTAGAAAAGCTCAACCCAATCAGTGCTTCCCCCACTCCAGCCCTCACTACTAGATCCCCTTTGTGCGGGGGGCCCGGTCCTGTAGCCATAGAGACGAGAGAATTTTATCTGGCATGCTGACTCCACTCAACACGTGGACAGGAGTCCACTCTCTGCCAACTCTTTGCCATAATTACTATATGGTTGTCATTGTAGTTCTTGCACCCGACTCATCTTTTGGATTCAGTTCAGAACTGGCATGTGGATGATTGTATACCTGAAGGGCGACATGCATGAACTATGAAGGCTGGCTAATATTATACCGAAGATTCGAACGTAGCCGTATCTAAATCTTCTCGAAAGCACCTCCTTCCTTGGATTCCTCCTTCATTGCTCATTTATATAACTATCCGAATCTGCAGTTGCTTTTTGGTTAGCAATGCGTTTGATGAGTTGTTGGTTGCTTTCTTTTCCATCAATGTGATGGACACTTTGATGGATTGATGATTAGTAGAGGTTCTAGTGGGTGGTTGCCTTGGAAGAACCTCTCCCCACCAATAATGGGGGCCTCCCATGGCTTAGTTTATTTGAGCTTTGGCACCAATGATGAGTCAAATGGAGTGGGCACCATCTTTAACCATGTCAGAATTGCCTGGAGGCATGTTCCTTGTCCCCATTCGGAGACCAGGTGTGCTCAAAAGCATCAGGGCTGAAGTGGAATCCAACTCCTCTCCAACCATAGATTCTTTTGCACCTAGTGGGTGCCTCCTCTTTCATGCCCTACCTAAAAGTATCTCCCAAGCCCCCACCCATTATTACCAAAACAAAAAGAAATTCAACAGATGGTGCTGAGATTCCACTCCCTCTTTCTAGGTGGGGCTGACTGAGATCCAAGGTGGCCAAAGGTGTGGGAAATGAACCTATGTTTTAGTGAAATGGTGCTTATGTAATCCTCTCTCCCTAAGGACAATAATTCAAGCTTACAGATCCTCTCTTTGGTGTGCTATCACGTTCGTGTGCCCTCTGCGGTTGCCCATGTCCCTTGGTTCAAGATCAATGTCTTCCTCCACGACTTTTGGCGTAAAATATCCCATATATTAATGTTTTCTCCTGCACCCTATAATGGTTGCAGTCCGTATTCTATACGAGAGGACTTTTTCTAACTCATTTGAGTTGGGGATCTCAAGGGAATCTCAATAATATAAGAGCAGCTCTTGATGATTTCTTTCATCCTGGCCTGGGCAGCACAGGATGAATGGGGTTTGTGTGGACGAGAGGGAGCAAAGAAGACAGCATTATTGACTCAAAGCTCCATCAATTTAATGCATCAATAGTACAGTGGCATCTAATGAATCCTGAAATAGTACGTGGATGCAACTTATTATATTGCGACTTCATGTAGGTGGTACTAAATCTCTTTTCTTTCAACCTGAGATTTGAAAGCACAAAACATGACCAGAATCTTGGGGCAAGGCTAGGATGCAGCCATCATGCACAAAGCCAGGTTTCCCTGCACGAAACTGCTCTATTATGTGGCGCCTAAAGAATAGACTTTTAAAACATGGCATCAGAAGCAACCATGACAGCTTACAATGCACAAGGACTTGGCACCTCATCACCAAGACTGAAGAGTCTCTCTGATTCCTTAATTGGTTAAAAGGAACATTGAATCCTTCAGAGCGGCCCAATTCTTTGGAGCTAAATGAAGTTGTGTGAGGGTCAAACCGAGATAGCTAGCTAGTTGGATACTAGCTGGACACCCAAGAAAGGACATGAGACCTCTCTGGCGTTGTCACATTTATCCACCAGGGTCCCAACCTGCCTGGCGGCTCTATCTCAATCCTGTTGTGATTGCTTTATGGGAAGGATGTTGTGGCTGCAGGTAGACTTGATAGAGATGATAAGGTATTCCATTTAGAACGCTGCGGTTGGTGGGTGTTTTCGACTTCGAAGCATCGTTGATTGAGATTGAAAATGGCCATGCCGATCTGATCGAATTCATAAGGTAGAACGACGAAGTCCTCATCCGTCTTCATATAATTAGTGCACGATTACAAGGCTACGTAAGCTGCTAAGCTTAAAGAGCAAATGAGATGATTGTATCAAATTTGGAAAGCCTTAATTCAGTAGGGGATACTTTTCTGATAATGGTGCATTCTCCTGGTTTTGAAGAGCAGCAGCATATGATTGTTGATTGACGGAAAAGGCTCATCTGTATGATTGGGGCATATGCCATTTTTTGAGCTAACTCCTGATTTTCTTCATCATAAAGGTGAAAGAATGAAAATTATGGGACCACTTGAAAAGTTATTTATCTATGACAAGTGACTATTCCCTACTTCTATACCTACCTAGAATGCGTTGGCCGAATATTTGAACCCTTTAAATCAATAGAGTCTAAACTTGAATCGTTAACACTAGTACATCATGATCAGCACGAACAGTCAGCCAACAAGTAGATGCGGGAAGCAAACAATGTCAGATTTTGAGACCTATGTCATTCAGATATTACGGATGCATGATCGAAATAAGTTCGAGTTCAAGGACAATCTACAATGGAATCCTGGCTGATTTAGCCATTGCTGTGCACAGGGCCTGTAAAGCAAAAGCTAAGGTTGGTTAGGAATTTGAGTTTCCTTGTCTTCCTTTTATCTGTCATTTAGCTGAATAATCTAATATGGCACGCGTCAAATCATTTACTCACTCTTTAACTTGTCTGAACTTAAATTGCCATTTGACGAGTCAGATGAGGATCCATGGAACATCTAAAAGCAAGCCATCAAACCACCATCTCAACCAAAGTCGATGCTTCATTTGTTGATAGATTTAGATATGGAAAGTTTAAGCCGAAACAGGCATGCCAAAATCGATCCCTGGACCACTAGAAAGTGTTTGGAGTTCGATACCTACATTGAACTCAAAATAGGTGTCCTCATATTAAGATACATGGCTCCATAAAATAACTTTTCTTCCCAAAGACCAAAAAGTACATCTAACTAAACAATGAACATAATACCGGTGATAACATGCATCTGCATGGGATTAGCGATAACGTGCATTTAAATATAAAGGCTGATGTACTTATATAGTTATATGTCACTCAGCCAGTAAGTTTGATTAAAGAAGACAGAGAGACCTGTCTGTTTGCAGTGAAAATAAATCGAATGAATACTGCTTAACCAACTTCATGTATGTTCTCAAGAATCATATCATTCGTAATCGTACGGACTCCTTAAACTTTTGTGGAAATGATAGTGTGACTCCAGATCCCATTTCCATTCAGATCTCAAGTAAAGATCATCCAAAAGCCAGAGATGGGGTAACACTCCACAAATGTTATAGAAGGAAAATAATCGCTATTTCTTCTTTTCCCATTGTACATCGAACTAATTACAAGGTTTTAGCTTCTTGTGTAAGGGCAGGAAAGCTAATTTTTCATTGCTTCCAACTTCCAAGCCCACGAAAAGACCCAAAAAAGAGGGGAAAGAAAGAGTAGGCTAAAGTACAAAAGGTTACATTTTGCGGATTTTTTTCTTCTTCCTGAACAAGGGAATATGTAGCTCCCCAATTTCATAGAATCCCACAAGTCCAAGTTTTTTTTTCACAGGAGTGGTGGGACACCTTCTTATCCTATTACACCATTGGCCCAGGTTTCAAAGAGAGGCGCTTCCACTCCACTAGGCGAAGTAAAAAGTCCATGACCTATAAAAGCATTCAAGGAATCAATCATATTAGCAACTTGACACCGAACACAAACACATGAGAAAACTACTTGAGTGTAGCCATCTAAGTGGTCCTAGAGGTGAAAGAATGGAAAGCAGCGGCCATCAGCACTTGCCTCAGAGGGCTCTCGGAGAGAGTAAGAGGCATTTGTCTCCTTCGGAAGCTTGGAAACAAGGATACCAAAGCCTTGTCCCCTATCACGCAAGACCTAGTACACGAGTGCAAAACATATATCATGCTGTTAGTAACACTAGCTAAGGAACTTAAACAAGCAAAGACAGTGCCATCTACAAAAATTTATAGTATCAAATGAATGTTATCCTCTTTAAACAAGAATTAATATGAGATACCTTGAAAGCGTCTTCATCGGTGCGATCATCTCCGATGTACACAGGCAACACGTCATTGCAGTCGGCAAATCCTAGAGAGAAACAAGATTATTAAAATAGGTGGCTCCAATCAAAGGCCAAGGAACTGAGGAAGAGCAACAAAATTGGTGAGTTTTGCTTAATATATAGTATGATCGACAAACCAAACTAATGAAAGGGATGTGACGTAATGTGTGTGTGTGTGTGTTTAGCGGTTTTCAGCTTACCAAGAGACTCCAACAAGAACTCCAAGGCCTTCCCTTTATCCCATTTAATAGTTGGTTTAATCTCCAAGACCTAATGGTCAAGAAGCCGCAAAATCTAAGTCACACTCATGTTATAAAGAACAATAAAAGAGTATGCTCTACAAAGAAATGGCGGCCAATAGAGTTGAACCAGACCAAGGTCACACCTTTCTTCCATGGGTGAGCCGCAATCTGGGGTACTCCTTGAGCACAGACATCACCTCCTCAGCCAATCCACTCCAACTCTGCATAAAGTTAATTTAAAAGTATTATGGATTAATTAATTAAAGAAGATATATTTTTTTACCAAATATGGCAAAAGAATAGGAGGGGGGGCTCAAATATTATATGACTTGTGACCTTTTCATCTACGCATCTGAAGTGGACAGACACACAGAACTTGTTATTCTCCACCTTGGCACCAGGGACGGATTTGGTTTTCTCCAACAAAGCCTTATAAACCTAAAAGACATAATAATACATAAAGATCCTTTCATCCAGATATAAATCATAGACTGCTGCTGCTCCAGGCTAGGCTTGCTACAGAGACTTAGAAGGAGAAACCAACCTCATCTATCATGGGCAGGAATTCACTAGCTGGTTGAAACAGAACTGCCTTGGCCTGAACCGCACAAAATGAGACAGAAATAGATCAAAATATGAGAAAAACTCTGAGAAAGGGATGTGACGGACTCGCTATTTCTGATTTTATGAGAAGGAAGGAGAGTGCCAACCTTAGCTTTTTTATATCTGGGGCCCCTGGCGGGGCCTTTGATGTCCATGCCATGGCTGCCAGCGTAGTACAACTCTGCTAGCCCCACGAAGCTATACACCTTAAAAAAAAAGAAAAGAAAAGAGTTAGAAAAAGAGGAAGATAGAAGAAAAGGCCAAGCTTTTGGATGGCGGGGGGGATGGGAATGTACCTTGTCTCGGCACCGCCCGCTGACGATAGCGGTGGGGAAGAACCTCGCGGCGTCCCTCACAGCAGCTCTCATCTAATTCCCACGAGCAAACACAGATCAAAATCACATCTTTAACCATACAATGGAATCAACTGGTGGATTGGACCACGAAAACAGAGGAAAACAGAGCAACTCACCGCGTCGGACATGAAGGCGGAGTCCGGATCGTCGACGATGGGAGAGAGCGTCCCATCGTAGTCCAAGAACATCACAATCTGCTTCCCTTTAGAAGCGCTAATGATTTGTTCAAATTTGCTCAGAGCCGAAGGATGCCGCATCTGATCACCAAAAGGATAACCCAATCCACCATGGTTAGCGCACATCAAAATCGAATCTTTGATTGAAGAAAAAAAAAAGAGAAGCAAGGAGAATATAACTCACAATCCAGGTGGCGTATTCGTCCTGGGCGCCGACGGAGGGGGCGGCCACGAGGGCGGCGGCCGCCTTGGAGTGGGTGGGGGAGGAGGCCTTCATGGACTCCACCCACGTATTGGTCCTCCTCCCGCCGAGGTCTAGCTGGGAGGGATACTTCTTCCTGAGCGCAAACCCGCCTCCTCCCCTTATCGGCGGTGGGTAGGGGAATAGCGGCGGCGGGTTGGCCACGGCCGCCACCGATATGGCCATGGCCTCCGGCATCACCACATTCTGCTTCGTCATGACGAGCCCTCCGAGCTCGAGACACTCTAGTGGCGGACGGCGAGGAGGAATCGGTGGAGAAAACGGGGGAAAAGACACGATTTTTCGCGTCGAGAGGCGGAGGTTCGGCGCGCGGGGGGGCGGGGGTTCAGGAGGTTAGAGCGGTTGGGGAGCTGGCGAGGGAGAAGGGGAAGCGATCGAAGGGGGGGATTTATAACGGATGGAACCCACAAGGAGACGAAGATCGTGGACTCGGCGGTGGCCCACGCGAGAGGCCGCACGCCACTGGCCCTCACGTGGGCCCCAGGGGGTTTCAGGCGATGAATGGACCCATCCGCCGTCCTCTTCATCGTGGGTCCTCGCCAACCGCCAGCTGGCCCTGCTGCACGTGCCAAGCCTCGTGGGCCCCACGTGAGAGTTCCCATCCCTTAACCGCGTAGCCACCCACGGATTCGTCGCAATAATTTTTCCCAAAAAAAAAAAAAATCACTAACTAATAGCCGATATTGGGTTCGGTTTGGTTCTGCGCTCTCCCCCCTTTACCCAACCGAATTATTTTATTTTATCGGCACTTTTTTGGGCTTCTTCTAGTGAAAGTATATGACGTGGTCCTGGGTCGCTGAGTTTGACGCCCCTGGGAAGCTCTGGAAACAAGCAGCTCCAAGCGGAAGCACAAAATCAGCTGCCCTTTTTTTTCACTAGTTTATTTTATATATATTAACATAATTGACATCATTTTATAATATATTTTTTATTAACATTATTCCATATCAATCTATATTATTTTTTATTAATATTATTTTATTAGAATAATTTTAAGAGTTACATAACAACTTGTATCAATTAGTAATATTTTTTATTATTAGTGTGATTCTATATTAGCTTATATTATTTTTTTATTGAGTTTGCATAAAGTATATAAAACTTTAAAATGTACCAAATATGATGAAAAAGAAAAAAAAAATTTCCTATGATAATATTATAACAATATAGCTTTATAAACAAATATGGTTTGGTTGTTGAATAACTAGCTAGATAGCGGAGTTCTTAACTCATGGATGAAAACTTATATGGGATGATGGTGGGATCGATCGATTTCTTTAATCAACAAATTGAGTACACGTGTATGGACATTAATCCATGAACAGTTAGCAGATCAGTTATTGCAAGAATTAAAGAGGATCTAGACTCAAATAATCAACTGTCAAGTTTCTAGAATGCTTGAGGAGTCGGTTTCTTATCAATTTTTTATATCTATAGAGTTACTTTAGCTCATAAATAGGTTGTATGACCGTGACTAACCCGATATAAATTATTTATGTTTCGTAATTTTTAATCTGTCCATCTCTCTGACTTTACAAACCTCTAGAGCCCAGATACACAAGCAGAATTCCTAAACAATCTCATGAAATTTGACTGTTCTAGTAGAAAAAGTTACCTATGCTTGTTGTTACTTATGTCGCTGGTGTCCGATTGTTTAGTTTAAATCAAAAAAAATTAAGCATGTATTTAATTTAAGTGCTGTGATAGTAAATTTAACTACAGATTTAACACACCATCAAGGTTGAGCTTGAATTCAGGCAACTAGCCGAAAAAAAGTAAGCGATCATGAGCAAGAATAATTATAGCTTAATGCATGAATCACTAAACTAGGCTTCAAAGAATCACTTGCTAAGCTTCCAACGAGGTAGAACTCCATAAATGAACGAGTCCATTGCAGGTGAGCTTTCCGCACAAAGCCTAAAGCTTGAGCGTTGTATTCGCGTGCAATGAACTGAAAGCAATGTCGAGGACCCCCCCCCCCTGTGAATCTAAAAACACACGTAAGCTAACGTTTTTTCAACTGACAAGTTCCACCGTACGTATGGACGTTGATGTGATGAAGCATAACCCATATGTCAACCAGTAAGAGGGTGAGGATTTTGACATTTTTAGAGGTGAGTAAGTGAGGCATTTCTTTTCATATAAATATTTAACTTCCTAGGAATCAGAGACCCCAAGGTCACAATCCACCATTGCAATCCCTACATATGGATGTTGATATATATATAACTCACGTCCCTTAATGAGTAGCTAAAGTCATATGAGAGCTCCTCTTAGAAAAATAAAAAATCACGTTAATTATGCGTTAAAAACGTAGTGGTCCAACTTCCAAAAGAAAGCAAAAATTAGAGGGGCAGCCATGACTGCACAACATGCTCACAGTGCAGTGGCTTGGACTTTTGATGATGTTGCTCATCAGTGGCAGCCCTCCATAAGAATTCTATCTCTTCTTGAAAAGGACTGAATGAAGCCATATAGATGTTGTTGAAATGCATATCTTGTGTGTCCTATTTTTCACAAGAGTGATCAAATTACCACTTATCCTCAACGAGAGACCGAAGCATTAATGTATCATCTAAATGAAGCTATTTGTAAATTAAAGAGTAATACTACGGGGCCTAAATTTAATTTTTTTTGGAAGAAAAAAAGAAAGAAAAGCTTTTTCACTACTCCTACTCGTGACAGATGTTTGGTTTAGTTGTAGGACACGGTGTGCTTGTGATATAAAGAACATGGTAGGCCGCCTCTTTTTTTTCTTTTGAGTCGAGGTCGGTCTTTGTTACATTTTTCTAAAATAAATTGCTGTAAAGGGGTTGTCCGCAAAGGCCAAAACCAACTTCTCAGCTTCTGTACTTTCGTGTCTCGCTGAAAAGGCCTTGGGCGGTGCAAAGAACCCGGACTAAAAAACTCCATTCTTCTGACGCGTGTTCTCTTGGTCTCTAGCTCCAGAAAGACCCCAATGGAGCCACCTGTCTAAACGTTTGGACCTTTGGGTTTCCCGAGCTATCACCCAAGCTCTTGGCATCTCCTGACACGTCGTTCTGACTTGGTTCTGAACCTACCCCATTTCCGGCGCTCTTCTCTCCTTTTACTACTATCCCTTTAGGAAACACCACGAGCTTCTCTAAGTACCAACTCCAAGTCATTGTGCTCCGTTTCTACTTTCCAGTGTTGTTATGACTTGGAGTTGGTGTGGTCTTTTAACGTAAAGAGAGGGAGACGGGACAAGTCAGCTTTATGCACCTCCTCTTTTTCATCTCCTCTACAAGCCCCAGTGAATGGAAAGAAAAGGCTGCGATCTGCTCCACTTCCTCTGTGATGGCCTCTTGCTTTTGCTTTCAATGCCATCAATCTATATCTAGCTCTGGCTATCTGTCTATTTGCAGTGGCGGACTTGTGGATGAATATAGATCTGGCCGGATATCTGTCTATATGCAGTGGAACGTGCCAATGACTTGATTTCGCATGGTTAGGTATCTCAAGCTCTTGGCAAATGAAGAGTGTGTATATAAGCATAGAATTTGTGTGGGCAATTAAAAAAATGTGTTTGGAGTGGTTGACAATATAATAATCCATTCTTGAAAATGGTACGCTGTCGAAGAAAAGTCAGTAGTCATTGACTTAGAAGAGAACCATGAATAACAAAGTGTCTACATTAAGCATTTGTCTAAGTACGACTCACTTACACATGATACACGTAGCGACTTCATGCTGCTATTTTAAACTTATTAAACTTATTTCTATGCATGCTTAACATGACTCGAGCGTATGGCACGTGTCTAAGTACAAGCAAACAGTCAACTGCTACTTTTTTCCCACCCCGACAATCAACAGAACATGTGTCGTAGGCTGGAACAGTGCATGCAAGTGTCATAGTTTCAAATGATTGTAGTGCAATGCGTGCAGTAATATCTTATATATACTAAGCTTTCCGACATCTGCTCGTAAATTAGCGCCAAACTGCAACTTGAGAAAGAAGCAAACTCTCAAAGTGGGATGCATGTAATTCTTAACTAATTCCGAATCAACGACGCAGGCTTGTCACTTATGTAGTTATTTTCATGGCCATGCTAATTGTCAACAAGTTTGATCCCGTCTTCTACTTTAGACTACAAGCTCTTGGGCACGGATTCTCCTCGAAAAACATGAAGGGCATCGTTCGAGAAACAGCGCATGAGATTCTAAGAATATATTTCTATAATTCTTTGTCACCACCTTAGTCAATCACATGTCTCAGTTTTCTATATTTACAGTTTTTTCACCTAATCTTTAATCTAAAACAAGATTATTATTATTATTTGTTTGTCAAAACCGATTGTCCGACGTCGGCCATGGAAGATGAGTGGAAAGCAAGCGTTATCGCTAAACCCGTTGATTACGACTCGGTTGATGAGCCCCGCGGCCTTTAAAGTCGACGCTACTGCTTCCGCTAGTCCTGCGGATCATTGTAGCACCTAATTCCCGTCCCGTTTTTCGTCACGCCATTGGTTGCATGTATTCACCAAGCAATCTTACCGTTCCGCGGGGTCAACGGAACGGGACAGGGTGGCAAGAAGCGTCTTCCCAGTTTCCCAGGTGGGGGGTGACCGTGGGGCGACGTGGTGCGATATCATTGGGTTTGTCGGCCTCGACCGATTAGTGGGTCTGTTCGGACTTGTGTCAAATTCTTGACCGTTGGATCAAGAGAGAGTGGAACCTCAGCCGTTGAGGGATAGTGGAGGATGTGGGTCCCACGGTGGTCCAGCTTTCGGGTGGCCATTGGGTGCAAGAATGTAATGGGGCCCGCAAGATGTCGGATTTGGGGGGGATCACGGTCTGGGTGCGGCTCGGTCTCAGCTATCTAAGTGGAGGTCGGCCACAACCGATTTAACTGCCGGAATGATGGCTGATGGTTCGCAATCATCCGAGTCATGATTTGCTTCCTTTTTCTTTGTTTTTTTTGGTGGCCCAAGACTAGAGACGTGTTGGGTTGTCCTTTAAGGGTTTTTTTTTTTTTTTTTGTTAACTTGTCCTTTAGTTCATGACTAAGATGGAGAGGAGTGGTCAATTTTTCCTGACAACCAGAACCAAGAGTATTCGGTGACAGAATTAAGGCAATCAGACAGAAGGGAAAAATATATACCATTCCACCCCTCAAATGTAACCCATTTATGCAAAATTTACAATCAAAATCCTTATCTTAGACAATTGTGCTTTAGAAATCCAAAAGACCTTGTAATATTGACAGAATCTCTCCAGAAGAACCTAATAAATTAGCAAACAAATAAGAAAATATAACCATAGTAGGAGAACGTACCATCATTTTAGAAGGGAAAAATGAAATTTGAAAACATATTTCAATTAATGCAAAGTAAAAGTGAAAATAATGGCTGATATTTGCATTATAACAATTCATTGTAACATGAAATAATGAGAAATAAAAAAAATAATGAACATCATTTTTTTATTTTATAACCATTATAAATGTCGTAATGTCGTTATCTAAAATTAGGATTTTCCACATGAATATCCTTTTAAATATCGAATTTTGCATGAACACCCTTCCAAAATTGATATTTGCATGTATACTCTTGTAAAATATTTGTTTTGCTATTCTACTATTTTTTATTCTTATTTTTGCATATGTACCTGCGCCATCTAATGCCGTTAAAAAATTAACAGTTTCAAATTAAAATAACTAAAATATTCTTAATGGATAGATACGCAAAAAGAAATATTAATAAGATGATCATGATGGAGGACAAAAAAGTAATTTTAAATTTTTTGTTTTAAATTAAAATAATATGGTTTCTATTAATGGTGTTAGAAAACCGTTATATTAGAATTATTTGTGCAAATATAGTATTTTATTAGGCTACATAAATAAATATAAATTTAAAAAGGTCTTCATGCAAATTTGAATTTTAAAAGGATATTTATGAAAGGAAAAAAAAACCCTTAAAACTATCTTGTATTCCGGTTTCATAGTTCATTAAAAATAAATTAGTCTTTTTTATGACAGCTAGAGTTAAAATTGACTCGGGTTGACTGAGAGCAAGTTTGTGTCGGCCATAGTCAAAGGAGATCAGGTCGATTAAGCAAAGACACGATAGACCTAAAGGAAACCAAGTCGCTTTACCAAGAACACTAGGCCCATCTTTCTTGACCGTCAATCATTGAGCTGCAACCACAACTCATTTGGCCTCACCATCACCCTCTAGTGCTCTTCTTCATTCAAACAATCTGTGGCCCAAGAAAAATAAAACAAACAAACAAACAAATAGAAAGAAAGGAAAAAAAATAAGGTTCCATCTTCTCCTCTTCCACTCTTTTCCTAGATTTTTTTTAAAAAATTTATTTCCATTACTTGTTGTATAAAATAAAATTTCTTTGGAGATTGACCTTGTGGTAGAATAAAATTAAAAATCACTCTTCTTAGTTTCTCTATAGCCCTGTAGCACTTATTTTCTTCTTTCTTTTTATTGCTCCGAGGTTCTTCCGTCCTATCATCTACAAACTCCGCACGTAAAAAAGCATCAATCCACTTTTATCATGGATGATAAATTCTTGGAATCCTTTGCTTATTGATGCCAAAAATCAGGATACCTGATTCACTTTAACATACTTTGAGAATTTAAGCAGCAAGTTGCCAAGTTGAGAAGAAAGATTGGAAATCCGCTTTTGCTTTGGATTTGTTATTAGTTAAAATCGCGAAGTTGACAAGAACTAATTAAAGAGCAGCTTTGCTGTAGTGGTTACTTTTAGATAAGTGTTTGCTTAGTGGTAACAAGGAGCCTTTTTGTAAGCCTTATACAAATAATATTTGATGAAATTCATGTGTTTATTGAGAGAAATGGTGCGTATTTATTAAATTGTATAATTATGAGTTGTTTGTTGGATCAAAAAAAGGACACAAATGATCAATGCTAAACTAACACCAGTCCTACGTAAACAATTAATGCAGAAATACCAAGATCAACACTCTTGCTTATCAAGGGTCCCCCACAAAGAGCATGTTAGTGCATGGCCTTTCACAATAAGCATAATTGATTGGGCTCTATACCTCATTTTTTAACATTGTTTTTGAGGGATGGCATCAATTCAGCATTGTTTAAAGTTGTTTGGGGAGCCTTTGTCAATCAACCACGAAGAAAGCTTTTTTTTTTTTTTCAAAAAAAAAACCTTTATAAATGTCAACAAAATATGTCATTGCCAAATATAGCTTCAGAATTTATAGGTTGTATATCATTCCACGCCATGTTGTAGCCTGCATTGATCAAATCCAAGCAGGCCTTATATCTTGACTCCACTCTGTTACATAAATGACGACCAACTAACCTAAATGGACTACATCTAACCAAAGCTTAATTTAGTTTCAAAGGTCATCAGAGGTACCTAAGATAGACCTTGGTCGAGCCTAAAGCTTGTTGGACGGACATGAACCCTTGGTTGGTTCCTACGAAGAGAACACTAGTTTCAGGCTACGCTGTTTCCAAGGGGTGGGAAAGTAACCATATTATCAGAGAGCACACAAAATGACGAAGAGGAGAGAAGTTTTATACCTGCAATGTTCCAAAGAAGATTTCATATAATATACAGCACAAATAACAAATAAATGACTGGATATGCACGCATACAGGAGAAGCTAGAAAGTGAAAGCATGTGGGATTGAGACGAAGACATCTAAAGCAAACTTTTAATTAAATCATACTATAAAATGAAATTACTTTAGATGCACTTTACATGGGCAAGCAAAATGATGGGTGATACAATGAAACGTACCGAAGCTTTGTCTGTTCATCCTAGCCCTCATCCTTGGACATGGACCCACGTACTTTGGGTCCATCTAATCTGAACCAGCTCCTTTAGAGGCATGGCCCCACCTCAAATCTAGCCTAAGCTAGCCAACTCCCTGCTCTCTTAAAATAAGGAAAAAAATGGTGCACCTAAAACTAGGCTCCACACAAGCTAAGGCTTATCTAGCTAGATCTAATCCCTTGCGTCAAATCAGGTTTCTTGGCTGCATCAGGCCAACTCCGCTTTTCCTTTATTATCTTATGCGCATGCGGGGATCTGGAGACAACTTAATAAAACATGCGTTATTCTTTTCTGGTTCTCCATTGTTGTTATCTCCGTGTCCTCATTTTATTATTGTTGGATAGGTTAGAGAAAGGATGAAACCTTTTTCCAACTGAATAACAGTTGGCCGTGGGAAATTATTTGGTCGGCAAGACGTTTGTCCACATGGCAAGCCAAGAGGGGTCAAACATCACAATGTCCGATAATGCTGGCATCTCTCCCTTCCTTCTTTCACAAAGAGACGAATCCAGCGAAGAAATCCAATAGGGTGGCATGAAGTGGGATATGACTCAATCCCTGAAGCTACTCGATATCTATATGGACAACCATTAGGCGAACATATGCCTCTAGGGGGATCGCCACGCATGGCATGAAAGCTAATGTTGAAATTATCGATGAATGCGATAAGGAGATAGACTCAGTAGTCTGGTGGCAAAATCATGGCCTTCTCAAGAGGTTGGTTCGGAAGCATAGCCCGCTGTGGTGGACAAAGGTCGTGCCAATTTGGAAGCTTATACCAGCATAAAATGAAACCACCTTCATCATTCTAAACAATCTCCAATTCCTGCATTCTTTCACCTAGACTGTGAGATTGACCAATATTATCCCTTGAGGCATTCCGATGTGAGAGGTGTTAAGCTTCATCCATATATCTTAGCTAGCTATATCATGTAGATTAGGCAAACTAGAAGTGCAACTTGTTATTCCTTGACCCTAAAAGGAATAGGGGAGCCACTGAGCAACTTTTATGGAATGGATACATAAAATTGTGCCTATAGGCTGGCAAGTGTGGTTCAGACAAAGTTGCCCGATTTTTTTCAGTCAAGTTGGATGCAAGTTGAGCAACAATAGTTAGCTAGCTAGCTAGCTAGCTGGTTGGTTAATTAACTCCATATATCACTTAACCATTTTTTTTTTAACTTAATATGACCCATTGCCAATCAGAAAGGTGGCAACTAAAGATGAAGCCTGACATAAAAGTAACTAATATATCTTAAATAGTGCAACTTGGTTTCTCATTTTTAACAATTCATACTTGCGGATATGTTTTTCATGCATCTGGCATTTCTTATGAAACTTGTTAGGCTATCTTTATTTTGTTTTTCTGAAGTTAATTAGAACATGATGTAAAATATCTATATAATATTTTCAAAGAATTATAACCAAATTTATGGTTATATATTTGAGAAATTATACATAAATCATTGTCAATCAATTCCTTGGTTATCTATTCTATGATTTTCTATTCAATATCCAATTCCCCCTTTTTGTAATTTCTTTTTCATAGCTGTTTTATTTGAGATTTTTTTTTCTTCTCTGTTTTTTCTAATATCAATTGAAAATTTAAGTTGTAAAGGGATGTCAATATTTATCTCCCTTGAGGCATGGTCAATATTTGATAGATATCAACCTTAGATGTTGCTACAAGAGTTACCATCGAACCTTTCTTGCCACACCTCTTAGTAAATGATGCAAACTGGGGAGCCTAGTAGGAGTTACCCGGTGGAAGACTTGAAGCAAACTATGCAGTAAAGGTAAATCCAAACCTACAAATTTACAAACTTCAGAGTTACCAAACGGAAGATTAAAGCATGCCCTGTTTCCAAGATGAGGAGCGATGTGGTGGATTCTTTGTAGTGCAAAACATGTAACACCGAGAATCCTAGGTCCTACAAATGCAGGGCTCTTTGCACCACAAATAAAATAGCTGGAATACATGCAACTTCAATTAAGAAAACCTATTTACAGCACCTTTGTCACTTAACAAAGTTATTAATGACTCGGAATAGCAAACCCTAAGTGGCCAATAAAGGCTAGACAAGTCAGCAAGACTTAGCTCAAATACAAGTTTGAAACTGAATCGAAGTTTTAAGAACATTACTCTTTCAACTTCTTTCTTGCTAGTTTTAATTTTCATGGATGTAGGTAATGCATGTAAGCACTTGAGATAGGAATATCCCCAGGACCGAACAGGCCGAAAGCTCGGGTGCGGAAAGAGACACTAGATTGCTAGAGAAAGGCAGTCAGGGTAAACTTAGCCCTTTCCACCATGGCCTCTCCTTGTGGTAGCCCATAGATAGTATCCTCTCACCTCCTAAGGTTCCCCTTCATCCTGACAGCGAATTTTCAACCCTCTCGAATGACACATATATGCTGGTTCTTCCACCCAAAAGCTATTCTGTTCAAACCTCAAACCTCATCTTCTTGTAATTTTTTCATACTCTATGCGCGCTGTTGCCTTTTTTCATTTCTTTTTCCTCGTGGTTGGTTGGGATCTTATGCCATGATCGAAGGCGTAATGACGAATGGGAGCACGGGGGTCGGCTGCACTTTATGCCATATTCTATGCGAGAAATGGTGATTTTCTGAGATATCCATGGGCAGTTGGGCTATGAAAAGCTTCGCCAGTACTGCGAGCCTTTTGATCGATCATGAACCTTCCGGTGACTCCCGGAATCACTTGAGAATATATGGCATTGTGTGTGTGTGTGTGTGTGTGTGAGAGAGAGAGAGAGAGATAGGTAACATGTGGCCTTTGCGAACAACTACAGCCATTAGTTATGGATTGCATGGTGGGAGGGAAAAAGAAGCAGTATATTGTTTGCTTAATGCTTAGGTTTAGAAGCTTAATGGCCATGTTGCAATTAGGTGCCAAAGACCAGGATCCAATTATTCTCTCGCACGATGGTGGCTTCACTTCTAGAAAAGACATTTATATTGACTATCTACTTCTCATTGTGTTGATTCTCGGACCAAGGGTTCATACGCCACCACGATTGCATGAATCTGTGTGCATGGGAAGCCTTTTTTAAGTTCGAAAGTAAGGGTTCTCCCACGCATGAGCATATAGAATCTAAGTTCTTCGTCAACTTTAGGTCGGCATGCAAGCATATTGCTTACTCCAAATACTGGAAACTTTATGTTACGACTAGCAGATATTTTGGATGGAAAAGTATCAAGCTTGTTCACAATATCAGGTTGCATTTGTACCTGGAACCTGCTTGATTAATTAGGCTTCCTTTATCTTATATTTGCTCTAGTATATATGCCTAATTATATATATGCATATGTGCCAACTGCACTAGCAACCTTATATTTTAGTGTGTGAAAATTGAGTCAAGTCTTTTTTATTATTATTTATTATTATTATTATTATTATTATTATTATTATTATTTTTGCTGAAACAGAAGTATCCTACATAATGTATACGGATACCGCTAAAAAAGTCAAAAAACAGTACATCATGGAGCGCACTGGACAACTCCACCTCTCCTACCCAAAGGTGATCTCTGGAGTGGTTGGCTATAAAGGACATCGCCCAATCCACAGCCCCATTTGCCTCTCTAAACACATAGTTCGTCTGGATAACCATACCATTACAATCTATAGCCCGGATGTCTTTCAGTAGTGGATGATGATGACCAACCCCACCTGACCCCTGTTGAGTCAAGTCTTTGATATCACGTTTGATGCATGTGGAATGAGTTATGAAGGAGTTCATAATTGCCATGATGATATCAAACATAAAAAGGTTAATGCAGAGTCGACCTCCATAGACCATCTTCATGCGGTGTGACCCTGTCGGATAAAATGCAGGCGATGGAATTACATACAAATATTGAGAAAGTGGAGGCTCAGCGCCAGACAAACAAATCGATCCAATGTTTCAACTTAATGCTAGTATATATATATATATATATGCACTCATGTCATAAAGCAACCCAGCACGATTATTTGATGATTCCTGTTACTAATAGACAAATGTACTGCATGCATATAGATATGTTGACCAATGTGTTCATGAGTCAGCAGGTTTGCATAATAACCGCATGCATGGCGACCTTTTCAGCCTTCCAACACAACACTTCTTGTGTGCTTTTGTATAATAAAACACAACATTAGTGAATTAGAAAAATAATAAAAAAATGTTACGTAGGGTTCTAAGTGGAAGCTTAGTGTTTTGTTCTATTTGTATATAACTTGTTGACTTTATTCATTTGATTTTCATTAAAATATTTTGCATGTTATGTTTATTTATATAAAGTTGCACATGTGAGTGATATAATCTGCAACACCAAAAAGCATCTTACTTGATAAAAGGTTTTCACAGCCAATGTTCAGCTGGACATGGCCCACTTGTTAATTAATAAGCTAGGATTTCTTAATATTGTACTATCTTATTATTAATTTTATACACAATAAATCAACCATCACTTGCAAATGTTGTTTTGGATTAACTTGCTATGAAAGTGGGTCATGCTCTCGATATTTGAATCTAATAATGCATGTGGGGCAGCAAGATAAAACTATATGATATGATACCTTCTTCACCAATCAACAACTGCATAATGCTTGCCTGTTTTTAGGCTTGCATGCATTTCACTGCTTACATTCCAATCCAACGTTTCACACATGGTTGAGTACACAAAATCTAACTCTTCCTCAAATGGAAGTCCATTGCAAGATTATTACTTTAGTCTTATCTATTGAGGGGACATTTATTACTTTGGCCTAAACTTTGGAACATTCAATATTTCTAGTGGACATAATGAATAAGAATCCTTTTTTTTCCCTGGTTTATTGACTTTCTATAACACTGCACATATGAGAAATAGCCATAAAAATTTATAGCATCTTAATCAAGAAAGGGTCCACATTATGGCATGTTATTGGGCCTCGGTTCTAGGTTGCTGGGCTTGGCTTTCTCCGTCTGATATTTATATCTCGGGATTTATATGCATCTACCTGTGTACACTACCCATTGATGGTGACAAATCTCTGGGGTTTTTAAGTTATGAAAGTGGATCAAAACCAAACATAGTTTGATACTTCTTATTGTAAACCAAAATTGCTCGTCATGCATCTAGGTGGCTTAATTATCGAATTCATGAGCTACTATCTTTACAGGACTCTATGTGCTTTTAAGTTTTCCTATGCAATACTTTTTACACAACTATATGACACCATATCTCTACCTCAAGTTTAGATTGAAATGCGAACTTACCGATTTCCAAATGGAAAATACAAGAATGCCCGGCCTCATTGCAAATATTTCTCCGAACAAATAACTTGCCAAATGCCATGAAAGGATTCATGTTTCATTCCTTAACCCCTTGTGAATCACACCAATCATCTTGCCCCATGCCACACAGCATGCCAACAGTGCAATCAAAAACTTTTGGTATGAGGTTTGATCCCCTACATAAAATTACACTCATCCAACATATAAAATATATGAAAAAACTATTAATAATTTTTCAGTTAGAAGAAAAGTGTTATCATTAAAAGATTTCATGCATCAAGTCCAAAGTTCCCGAAATTGGAGCCAGGACCATGCCAGCTAGGTACCGAGTCGATACAGTATCATATCAATACACTTCACCAAGGTGCATGGAGCACTGCCGCCCAAAAATCCTTCCATTCTTCTCATTCTTGTTCCTTGAGAACTCCTATGATGAATTTGTTTTTCCCGATAATGACTGAGTAATGCTGTCAGGACAAAACTTGTAACCAAAAGAAAATTATCCTGCACCAATGGCACAGGATTGGTGCAATTCAGAAGATCAGCGTGATTAAGGGGTTGTTGTGTGTAGCTGCAGTAGCCTTCTCTCTCTCTCTCTCTCTCTCTCTCTCTCTCTCTCTCTCTCTCTCTCTCCAGGCCCAGTTCTTAAGACCTAACCATCTTAGCTGAGCTAAACATCAATGGACAATGTCTCGCCAGCACTTCCAGATTCAATATTTAGTTCAGGCCTTAATGCATTTGTTTCCCAGGTTCAATGGGCCATGGGCTGCCATGACGCAGGTTTCCACTATGGGTCGTCTCATACTATTTAACATATTTGTGTACTTGCCACGTTGAGATTGAGCAAATGACCTAATGCTCTTAGGAATGAATAATATTTATGAATTTGCAGTGGGTAAAATTATGAAGTTGGGGAGAGAAAACATAACTTGCTGCATTGATGTTTTATGAAACTGGCTTGGTACATGCAGACGAGCTGGTGAGCGCAACAGTTGTGACTTCACCTGGAGGCGACAGGGACATTTGGGGCTTCTCTATGACTCCTGCAGCGTTTAGGTGCGCGATGATACTGATGGTATTCTGGGAGCCCCCACCCCCTGATTTCTTCAAGGTAAATTTTGATGATAGCATCACAGAGGACGGTAACAGATGCGGTGTGGTTTTGTGATCAGAGACCACGACTCCAAGCTGATTGCGGCTGGCGGTCGGCATACCTTTGATGAGTCTGTCCCAGTGGCAGAGTTGCAAGCGGCATGGGAGGGCATCGTTCAGGCCAGAGTGCACCTGGGTACTCGGCGGGTCCTACTTAAGGGAGATTCGACTACAGTGGTTGGCTGGATTTGAAGCGGGCGTGTCAGGCTAGATTTGCACCCTCTTGTCTATGATATTTGTCATCTTATGGGAGAGCTGGACTCCTTCCGAGCCACGCATGTCTTTCAGGAGGCGAACAGTGCGGCGGATTGGGTCGCCTCATTCACAGCACACCACTCTGGGCAGTCATATGGAGGATTTTAGAGCGAGTGCCAGCGGCACTAGAGCGTGTTTTGCTTTGTGATTATTCTGGGCGTACTTACGGTTTGTAATGAGATGTCTAGTACACAAAAAAAAAAAACTGGCTTGGCTTGGTCCGATGAAAGCAAATTGTTTTTTTTTCTCCAATTGAGATCCATGAGCTATTCAAGATCTAGTTTTCCAATTGGCAAAATAAGTATTGCTTGCTGGTCCAAACTCCAAAACCAGCTTGGATTAAGCTTATCTTGGTCTCGCTCCCTCGATTCCTTATATGGATATTTTTGGGTTTAAGAGTTTAGAATTATCTTTTACTATGTGGAATGATGTAAAATAACAGTTGTTGTGGTTGAAATTTGGCCTGAGGGTGACCACGTCGGAAGAGGACGAGAAGCTGCTGGCCGGGATGGAGAAGGGCAGCTACTTCACGCGCTCTTGGGGGCCTGCACAAAGTCTTCGTCGGGATCTCGGCGAAAGCCCTTCGATGGCTAAGTTAGCAGAGTTTTTGGAGAGTCTTTTTTGCTAGGGAAGAAGAAAAAAAAAAGTCTCTAAATGTTGTTGGTGTGGCCTATTTATGGTCCCAAGGGCGACCAGGTGGCTACCGTATAGATCGTCCTCATCATGGGAGGGAATGGTCTTGGGTAGGTGTGGTAGGGTATGGCTCCTGGCAAGTGTAGCATGGTATGATCCTTGGCAGGTGTGGCAGGATATGGCTTTTGGCCGGTGTGGCAAGGTATGACCCTTGGCAGGTATAGCAGGGTATGGCCTTTGGCCGGTGTGGCAAGGTATGGCTCTTGGTATGTACTTGGCGAGGTTGGCTCGGCTCTTAGTGGGGTCCGAGATCGGCCGGGCCTCTAGCTGAGATCAGTTCGGTCTTCAGTAGGACCCGAGGTCGGCTCTGGCCAAGGTCGCCTCTTGCTGAGGTCAGCTCGGTCTTAGGTAAGACCCGAGGTCGCCTCTAGCCGAGGTCAGCCCAGCTCCTAGCGGTGCCAAGGTCAGCCAAGCTCTTGGCGGGGCCGAGGTCTGCCTGGCTCTTGTCGAGGTTATTGCTAGCGGTCGAGGGAGTTCCTTCGGCCTACTCGATTCTGAGGTTTGCTTGGCCAGAGTTGGATGACTCCGTGCCGGAATAGGACGATCCATTTTGCCTCCCATCAACAGTCAAAGCACCATCCTGTTTTTAACAATCAAAGCCCACGGCTACAACCTGTTTTTCTATTTTTTTTGGTGAAACATCCTGTTTTTAACTTTCATTCTCCAAGGCCTGTGAGTAACCAAAAAAAAAAGTTTGGAAACCAACCCTCTTTAGTTGCAAGCAAGCCTGGTTAGCCAATGTTTGGGCCGATTGGGTGACTCAAATCTATGAGCAGGCTGTTCGAGCTGGGATGGAGGTAGAGCTCCGCTGCAACAGTTCAAGGCCATGTAATGTTTTCGTGGCATCGTCTGTAACCTAAGCTTTAGAAACTCAGATATCGAATTCAAGAAGTCACTCAGGTGTTTTGTTGTACCGTCATTGCTCCCTCTGAATCAGCATTGTGAATTATGCCATGAAATGGAGCAAGGTGATTGGTCCAAGACAGCTGAGTGACTTTTTTGAGCAATTTTTCTGGCTTACCATAGCATTGCCCATAACCTAATGAGCCTGACCTTCCTATTGCCCCCACAAAACAAAGAGCCTGATCTTCCCCTATGTTTTTTTTTTTTTTTATACATACTCTCGTGAATATTAAAATTCATGTGAATATCCTTCCAAATTGATATTTATATGTATACCCTTACAAAATATTTCTTCTGCGTGTTTTGTAATTTTGTGTCGAAATATATTAATTTTGGTATAAAGAGCTAAATGCGATTTTGGTTAATAACATCTGCCGAACCGTTATATCAAGGTATTTATGCAAAAATAGTATTTTGTCAGGATATGCATACAAATATTAATTTGGGAATGCATTTATGAAAATTCTAATATTTAGAAAGGCATTCAGGCAAAAACCTAAGAATATTTTTTTGCATGTATACCCTTTTAAATATATAAAATATTATAAATAGCCTCAAAAAATTAGTATTTGCATGTATATTCTTATAAATATTTTTTTTACATATTTATCTGTTAAGGATATTTCAGTTATTTTAATTTTAAACTATTAATTTTTTAATAGTGTTAGATGGCATGAGTACATTACATATGCAAAAGAAAAGAGAAAAAGAAGGTTATATTTATAAAATAAATATTTTAGGAGGGCATATATGCAAATATAAATTCAGAAGGGTATTTATGTAAATTTTAATATTTAGGAGAAGATGTATGCAAAAGACCCTTTATTAAATAATCAAGTTGGAACAAGTTTACTGTCAAGTTGAACTGAGTAATCAATGAACAACTCAGTATATTCGCAGCTATATCATCTAAGATGAATGTCTCCATGTTTTAAGAGTATAGAGTTACAAAAGTAAATTCAAAATGCGGCACTATACTTACTACTATTTGGATGCATCAATAACCAAGTGAAAACTTTTGTAATTTTAACTTTATAATAACCATCTTTTAAAAGTACTCCTGTATTCCTAAAATACATCAAACTGATTGATTAGACACTTTCAATCCCAAACTCACAAACTAAAATATTACAAAAGAACTATTTAATTTAATTTAAAATCCGAATACATGGACCAAATCTGCCTCCACTTAATTAGACAGGCCATAGGATTAATCTAATAGGCTTTGGAGCACATGCTCGAACAGTAGAAGTTAATTCCGTTGAAGATAATTCTCACTCTTAATTAAGGAAGCCAACCAAAAAAAGACCAATATTATCATGTCATATGATCCCATGTTGACATTAATTCTTATAGATTAAATCATGATATCTTTGTAAAATTCTTGCCTCAACAAACGATCAACAACTAACCATATATAAATTACTAAAAAATAATTTACTGGTTTAAACATCTATAATTAATATAAATTCAATATGCTTTAATCTTTAAAAAATAATAAAGAGTATATAGATTTCATAGACTCAATAATGATAATTATATCAAAATCAAATCGAAGAATTGTATTACTAAAATGATCATCCAATATTTCAACTTGATCGAGTTAAAATCTTGAATAAAAACAATAACAATATTAACAGGCATTTTTTTGACTAGTCAATTCAATTGGGTCACGAAAGATTTGGTAGATCTCTAAGTCAAGTTTTGATTTTTTTTAGATAGATTTTTTTAACATATACCCTCCTAAATATATTAAATTAAATGAAACTCTTTACAAAGAATTTTAGTTATCTCAATTTTAAATCACTTAATTTTTTTTAATGAATTAGATGGTAGGTACATTTGCAAAAAAAAAAGTACATACAAAAAAAATATTTTATAAAGATGTGTGTGTGTTGGGGGGGGGGGGGGGGGTTATATTTTTTATAAGAATATACATTAAAAAAAATTAATTCTAGAATCAAGGCTAATCCCTCTTTTTTTTTTTTTTTTTCTTCTTGCCTTACTAGTCTAATTGGTTCAGATCTATGCTGCAAAAATCATATTTAACTTATAGTTTTGACTCTTGGCTTTGGATCTATTCCTTTGGTGTTGACCCTTTAGCATTAAATTTGTTGTTGGTCAAGTCCAGATCAGATTTTAATTTATCCTTCTAGATTTTAACGTGCTATACCCATTTATCCTTCTAGATTTTAAAACAGAGTCAACTTTAATTTGGATTGCTCCACAATCTATCAAACCCATTCCATTCTCATAAGCAATAACTAAAGAGTTGTGAATCTAAATCCATTTACCATGGTGACATCTTATAGAAGTTAAGCCCAGGAAAAAAAAATAAATGAAGGGTCAGGAAACTATTAAAAACTTATTTGATACATGGAAAAAAATTTTCTCATTGAAATATTTTTTAAAAAAATCTAATTTTTGAGAATATGATACCTCATGCCTCAGAAAATGATTTTAGTATGTTTGGTTGATCATAAAAAAATAATTATTTCATAGATCAAACAACTATTTTTCTGAAAAAATATAAAATATTTATTATGCTCTTAATAAAAAAATATTGTTCATTAATTTTGAGGGCTTAAAATAGTTTTTAAAAAATATTTTAATTTCCAATCAATAAAAAATAATTTTTCACAAGATATACAAATTTTATTTTAATAAAAAATATTATTTTTTATTTCAAAATTCTAATAAAAGGCTTTCCCTTGTTTTTCTGTTTACCGCACTTTTTGCCTGCGAACGAAACGAGTCCTAAAAAAGTTTCGGCTGGCCCTCTCTCTTCTTCAATTCAATGAAATAAAACCCCGTGAAGGGGCCTCCTCTCCTCCACGATTTTTCGCCCTCTCTCTTTGGATCCATCTCTATCCTGGATTCTTCCCTCTCTTCTCATCTCGGGGCTTCATCCAATGGAGGGCCTCCTCGGGAAGCTGCGGAACCTGGATGCCTACCCCAAGATCAACGAGGATTTCTACAGCCGGACGCTCTCCGGGGGCGTCATCACTATCGTCTCCTCCATCATCATGTTCCTCCTCTTCATCTCCGAGCTCAGTAAGTGGAAAGACTCGATCTTTCCTTCCTTTTTTTTTATTCTATGCGTTATCCGCTTGATATGATGGATTCATTAGATGGCGTGTTTGGGGTTTCGCTTTCATGAGTATCTGCTTGGTTTCACCCCAATTTTTAGCATGAGGGTTTTGGTTTTTTGTTGTGGAAAGTTAATTGATTAATAAAAATCGTGTCTTCCTATACGTGCTTGACAGTAAATTGTTTTGCAGGTGCTTGACAATAACTTCTTGGTGTCGCCTTTGATCTTATTGTGTGTCATTTTATCAACCTCATAGCGTCTAGTTGTTTCCATCTGTATGTGCATGAGGCCAGATCTCTCTGGCTGCTGTGAGGCTGCTCACTGGTTTAAGAACAACTAGAAACTCATTAAAATTGGAATACGCATGTCTTCGTTTTCATTTTCATCGCAAATATGAGCTTTTTATGAACCTACAACAGAGGGCCAAGAGGATGGGATAAGAAAGATGAAGCAAGAACTTGTTTTAGTAATCCGCTTTTGTGTCAGAATTGTCAACCATAAAAGGTATTCTCATATGTAGATTGTTGAAAGAAACAATACAAGCGGAAAAGGGAAAAACTTAGAGGGAACACTTTGTTTTCAATGCCTCATGCTGTCAAATTCATATATAATCTAGATGTTTCAAGTGAAGATTGCCTTAAGCATGGGATGATATATGCACGACAATTTAGTCAAACAAGGTGAACAACAGTCAATTGAAGTTTGGTATGTTTATGGTTGAGGTCATAATTCAGTACATTTAAATTGGAAATTAAGGCCTTTACGAATTGATGGAAAAAAAAATTGAGTTTTGCTTCAGTTAATTGATCAGCGAAGTCAGGCTAGTGGATTGTGATTGTCTGGAATTAATCAGCTAATTCTCAAGGCTACAATTGTTGTTTAATATTATAAAATATACTTCCTGGAGTATCTTAATACCTCAGAATATGATTATGTTCAAAATTCCTTTTTCTTTTGTACTTGATTCATAACTTGGTCATAAAAGATAATTACTTAGTTTTAAAACTCTATATTGGTTTTGGCCAGCCAAATGAGTTTTGGTTCTCCGGCCTTTTAGTTTCATCGAGAAAAAAGGAAAATATAAAAAGAATTAGTATGTATAGAAATATAGAAAATTAAAATAATAAATGCTATAATCCATCATTTGGGACCTTTGAGTGGATTCTTCCAATGGTGTCACGTTTAAGTAATCATAAATATATGCTTATTAGTAAAAAGTTTTAAAAAATCATATATCATGTCATCTTAAAGTTTAACATCATTTATTGTTTAATGACAGTTTAAGTTGTCTTATAAATGTAAGCTTTAGATTAGTCAAGCCTATGCCTTTTATTTCAAAGATCTTTTTAACCCAATTTACAATGCAATTGAATCTTCTTAGAGTTTGTAAATTATGGTTAAACTTGAGAAGATGCTGCTCATAAGTCGATGAAGTGATGAAAGAGCAGCATGTTTTGTCTATATGTACCATCATTCATTCTTATTATGATATGCCGTACCGTACCGAACCGGACGGTACCGGACCTATTATAACGTACCGGTTCGGTACCGGTACAGATGGTGTATCGACCTTCGATACGCCAAAAAAAACTCCGTACTGTACTGTACCAATACTATGCTAGTATGACACCAGTACGGGGTCCGGTATCGGTACGGCAAATCTTGGTTTCTATTGGTACATTTGGGCTAAAATACCAAAATTGACTACTTATTTAAATTGGTTACTTTTGAATCCAAAACATTTTAGTCTCTCATGTAGTTTATTCAAAACTTCAAAACATGAAAGTAGGAAATGATGGTCATTTGGAGCTTTTTTCTTTTTTATAAAAAAAGGTTTATAGTATTATGTAGTCATTGAATATAATTCAATTAAATGAATACTCTGATTAAATGAATAGTTTATAACATGTAGAATCTTTGGGATTTCTTTAAGCCTTTCTACATATAACATAATAATTGGTATTTGGTTCCTGATTGATTAATGGATTGTATAAGCATTAGAAGTTCCTTATTAAAGAAGAAATGGTCTCACTCTTTTTATCTAGCTATAATTGGTTTTTTCTTTGATATTATAGCTCTAATCATCTTTGGATTTTGATAGTCATGGAAAGTAGATGTTTGGTTTTTAGGAAAAATTGTTGAGATCATGATTGATATAACTTAATTCCTAGGTAATAGAGATGGATGCTTAGTTTTTTAACCAAGACTCTAACATACTAAAATGCTCTTAGTTGACTTCCTCATGGGCCCAAATTGTGGCTACTTTGTTGTGTATCTTTTCCATGTGATAACTTCTCTATCTTATGGTTGATGATTGGCTGGTCTTACAATGGGTCATCTCAATCGTAGACCTGGCTTGAAATAGTTGGGAACTTGAAGGCAACCCGGGCCTAGTTTAGGCTTGAACTCAGAGGCTGAGGTTAGTCCCAAGCCTAAGACAATGAGGCCTGATCTCGGCCTTAGCTTTAGTAAGAGATGAAGCTGGGAGGCTAGTTGTGGAGTGCAGGAGAGGAGATGGAATGCAGGAACGCATGATGGAAGGCTGATGATGTTGGTGGTTAGAGGGGTTGGGTGAAGGAAAAGGTGAATGGAGGCAGATAAGGATGGGTAAGGATGGATTGAGTTGGACTAAATGGTTGGATTTGGGGATGAAAATGGAGATGGATGTTTGGGTTGGAATGCACGAGTGGTGCTGGGAATAAAGAAGATAGAGAATGAAGGGTAAGGGTAGGGTTGGAGAAAAGTTAGATGGAGGCGACCAGTGTGGTTGAGGTTGGGTTTGGAGGTAGCTGGTGGGGAGGAGGAATAACTATTTACAATATTGTGGAAGTACAGAAATATTGTATATTATATGTGTGTGTGGGTATTCGAGCTTCAAGCCAGGCACTGCTCATCCAGCTTGCCTTGGCTTGGACTACATTCAATTCAATTTGAGGCTTGACTTGTGTTCTAGGCCCTTTTCCCTTAACCTATGCCTTAAATGAACATAGCACCACTCGACGGGCTTTGAGCCAGCTTTGGCCTGTTATCAACCCAAGTCTAGCCTAACCAAGTAACCTTCCCATGATGGCTGCACTCTAGTCATTAGGTAGCCTTTTCCATATACGGCTTTTAGTTTAGCCCTTTTTTGTGGTTTCTAGATCACTTATCCCATAGCACATTCTATTTGCCACTTATTCTCTGATGTGGGTTTGTCATCGATACCAAATGTTAATCCTCTATATGATACACTTAAATACACCATTGCGTTAAAGGTGTGAAAGGCTTTGGTCTCAATTAGAATCATAACATTAGTATGATGAGTTCGAAGGGGGAAAATGTTTTGCTTGTATATAGCAACTAACTAGGGAGCCATAACAATTGTGTGAACTACTTCTGGAAGGCTCATGGGGATTTTCTTGTGAATTTTCTAAATCAAGGCCCTGCCAAATGTGAATAGTTTTGAGGCATTGTGTGATTGATGGTGTATTAATGATGAGATCAATAGGAGTGGGTGTCAAAATGATTTTTGAAATTTTTTAAAGCATTTTTCAGTGAAATATTTTAAACTTAGTAAACCAATGGTTTATGTTAGTTAATTAATTTGTTTCTCCATAATTGTTTTATTTCTTTAAAACAGATTACCAATTATTGAGAAGTGCAAAGAAGAGAAACATAGAGATATCAACATTTTTATTATATGTTTATTCTTAGAAAAAGTGCTCATCTTACAAAGCTTAAGTTAATCTCTAATGCTTGACATGATTTTCAGTATATATCTTTAATAGGCCCTCCGTCAACAGCATGTATTTTACACCATTCTAGGTGGCATGCTACAACAATGCTAATTAAGGCATTGATGCTACACTATTAGTTTATCTTATTGTTAATTCAGTTGACATGAACTGAGCAGTCTCTCTGTTTTCCCCCACTGAATTAGAAATTTCCACATGATGTATTATGTACTTAACTGTATTCTTTTAATCTGAACCTATCTGGTACTCACTAAAAAAATTGCAAGTTCACTTGAGTAGTTCTGGATTTTATTCCTGTCCTTTTTATAGATCTTTCAGCCATGTTCCTTTTCCCCTTATTTCGTACCAATGTTTCTTATACGCAGGAGCATATGTTATTTCCTACTTTAAGTTGTATTTATATATATTTATTTTACTGCTGGTTGCAGGATTGTATCTTCATGCTGTTACAGAATCAAAGCTTGTAGTGGATACTTCAAGAGGAGAAACACTTCGCATCAATGTAATACCACTTTGTATCATGGAAGGCTTGTTTCTTGGAGCTTCATATACAAAGCTTGCCTCTTCTTACGAGTTTAATTCAATATTGAAAACAAAACCTTATTGTCATTCTCTTTTCTCTGCTATTTTCATTCCTTGGCTTTGTATTAAATTCATCACAGGGTCCATCACTGATTTACAATTCTGGAAGTATAGAGCATGCCATGAGAAAGTTGACTATTAATTATTCATTTGTTAGAAAAAATAGGGCATAGATGTAACTTCTATTTCCTTTGAAGTCCCCATAAATTGTTACATCTGGCACTCCCTTTGAATTTTGGAGACTTCTCTCATATTTAATATTTAACAATTGTTGGTGTTTGTTGGATTATTTATTGATTCTTGTGCATGTTTCATTGCTGAAAGTGCAGTTTGATGTCACCTTTCCTGCCCTTTCGTGTTCTATGCTCAGTCTTGATGCCATGGATATCAGTGGAGAAGAGCACCTTGATGTAGTATGTATTGCTGTTAGACTCACTCTCTTTGTTGGAGTTGTTTGTCAAACTATGCACATTGAGTCTGGCGATAAGCTATATTCTTTGGGTCTCTTCATGGTTGATCTTTTAATAGATTTGTCTTTTGTGGACCGCTTTTGTGTAGAGGCATGATATTATTAAGACACGGATAGATTCCCACGGCAATGTTATTGAAGTTAGACAAGATGGGATTGGTGCAGCGAAGGTTCGCAATTTTTATTTTTAATCTGTCTAAAGCTGTCTTTTCAATCTATGTTACTAGCAACTGTCCATTACGATCCCAATGCCTTTGTATAACTGTGCATACATATTTGTGTGTTTTCAATTACTCAAGTATGAAACAGACGTGATTTTGATATGATTGTTTAAAACCAAGACTAAGCAAGATTTGCAAATGGTTATCATAGTCAAAGGCATACTATCATTTACTTTATCTAAGATATCATTTTTTTAGTAAACATGGCATGGTATGAACTCTTTTAAGAGTCTTAATGTTAAATATTCTTGCATTATTCAAATATATGCCCATGCACCTTCCACTAAAATATCCTTTCTTAAACTCACAATGAATGCATGACTAAAGTGGAAATCCTACAGTATGTGTATATAACCATGAGCTGTTTATTAGAAGTAGTTAGTTCTCAATAATCTTAGCAAATTAAAGGTAGTATGAGTCCATATGTAATAATGGATTAGATTGATTATCTCCTACAATAATTTAGAGGTAGGTATTGATCTTGTTGGGTCAGAATGGTTTGCATTTCAATTATTTACATATGTTCATCATGATGATGAGCCATCTCTAATGGTTGCAACTATTTTGGCTTCGTAGCCCAACTTGCACGATAATGCGAGTTGCAATTTTTTTTTGGCCTTTGTGGCAATATTTGCAAGACACATGTAATAAGTACTTTCATTGACTCTAAGGAGATGATATGCACCATAGATAATGAAGCCTAGGAGCTCTAAAATCCACATTCACATGAACCTTTTCAATTATGACCCAGCCACCAGCAATTAACTGATACTCCCTTAACTAATCGCCTGCCATGGGTGCATTGCTCAAGACCTGGTACTTAAAGCTGTCTCTCCCATTTTGACATGGATGCTCTCATCTACCATGCCCTCTTTCTTCTTCAATATTGCTTTCGGTGACAGGAAACCCAGGGAGACTCTGCCACTCTAGCTTGTTAGTTCGCAATGCTCTCATGAACCTTCTCATGAGACTGTTGATTATTAATGGGAGCTTAATTGAAACTGTGCACAATCATGGCAAAGTTGAGAATGCTGATAAAATATATTGGATTCGATTGGTGCAGTCAACGGCATTGATGGAGAAGATTTGTGAAGGAGCAATGAAAAAACCTAGCCTATCCACGGGCTGATTTGGAGGGGGGAACAGTTGAAAGGGTTCTCGGTAAGACCTCAGAAGATAAGGGGTTGTAAAAAAAATCCATATGATGAATTAGAAATATGATAGAAAGTTTTGCAAGTATCTATAATTCGTTTGTGCGAACATATTATACAAGTAAACCCAGTACCAGGATGTTGGCCAAGAAGTACATTACATAGATATTTTATGCTATGCTGTATTTTGTAAATTTCAGAAGAATAGGGAACTAAATGAAACACATCTAAAAGTATCAGTGATACCAAAATTGTAAGAAATCAGTGATAGCAAAATTTCCATATGAAGTTGATATTTGGGGAGTGTAAGGTTCAAGCAAATAAGGGAGCGTAGTAAATATGAGAATGCTAGGATAGCAGTGCAGAGTCAGTGGTAAGACTTATTAGCAAAGCTTGAAAGCTTCATGAATGAATGGTACAATTGTGGAAAACTGAGTGTAGCGTAGGAAACAAATTCTAGAAGAGGCCTCATTTAGGAGAGGATCTGGGATGTAAGGAAATATGAAGATGAGGTCTGGTTTAAAAAATCTTCTTTTTGAATAAAAACCTACTTTTAAATCCACAAAAAACCACCCAATGATAGTTGAGTAAGTCCATTTTAGTAGCTTTTGCTCTGTTTAATAATTGAGCATTTGAATTTGTTTAGAATTCTCTTGCTGTATATCATTGGAACAAATGTATTGAATTTTTACATTTCCTCTAGTTATGTGCTTTTAATTTATTTTTTAACATATTCGGTTTTCTTTTGCTGAACAATAAACTAAATCATATTTTTATTGTCTGTCTCTCATCTTTCTTGTTGCAATATATGAATTGGCATTAGTTGTTCTTAACAGATTGAGAACCCTTTACAAAGACATGGTGGGAGGCTTGAACACAATGAGACTTATTGCGGATCTTGCTATGGTGCAGAATCGGTATATTCAGTTCACAGCAATAGTAAAGTGTTATTTTGACACTGCATTCCTTGCAGCTATTATTAGCCACATTGTGAACTCTTGTGATGCCAAGTAGAAAACGTTCTTCTGTTGTCCATGATTTTCTGGTGTTATCCTATTTAGTTCAAGATTAACAAAAAGTGAAACAGAAATTCTTTTTTACTTTTGGTATAGTTTGACAAGTTATTTCTGTTTTGTATTTGGCTACAATTTCGGAATAACTCTTGGCTGAGGGTGTTTTTGTCCATTATAAAAATGGAGGCACCCACAAAATAAGGGCTTTATGCCAAGAATAGCTTATGACAGCCTTGGAATAGCTACACTTGAGATAAGCCAGGTTTGATTGTAACAGCTATCTCTTTCTTATGCTTCTTTTTAAAAGCTTTTTGGACCTTATGCCTCTATTTCGAACCAAATGCTGTCCTAGAGTATATTAGACTAAAAGGCTATCTTTGTTGGAAAATCATGGAGGCTCATCAATGATATGGAGGCTGAAACTTGACAAACAAGTGTACAATTTGGATAATAGCCAATATACAAATGTACAAAAGTTCTGGTTCTCTCATGTAAAATTTAAGTACCTAATGTCACCCTTGATAAGCAAGCCTAATATGCAAGGTGGACTATACTTAAGTGTGTAAACCAAGAAAGTTTGAGAACAATGAACTATTGGCTTTCATAATGACATCAACCCTCGATCATTTGGTTTTAGGGAACGTCACATCAGTTCAGAGAGGCTCAGGGACCTTTCCTCTACTCGTTTAGTGGGGGTCATCACTTTCTCCTCCTCTTCACTTGTGCAGAGAAGCTAGAGGGCCAACTAAATTGTAGTAAGACTAATCTTAAAAGCTTCATGTATATGGCTCACGAAGATTACAGAAACCCTCTAAGGTTCATGATTTAGAGGGTCTGGTGAAAAAAGGAAGAGAGCATGGTTTGACACAATGAAGTAATTTGGAGCATATATTTAAGTCAAGCAGCCAATTGGAGAACTTTATTGTTCTAGAATATGGGTACGCCTCATGCTGCTATGTTGGACTGGCACTGGCAAGATACTTGTCATGCTGCGGGGTCAATCATTGTTATGCATTGGCACATAAAGCACACACTGGCACGCATGCTCTGGCATGCAACAGTGTTGCGTGCTGGTGGTAAGGCAATGGCTGGAGACATGCTTGCCTCAGTGGCCTGTGCAGACTCACATTTTAATCCTTGATAGCTAATGTTGTGTACTCAATACCTGATTAAATAATGTATTCTACATGCATGATATAGTGACAAAGCTATGGACTCCCTCTCCTAACTTGAGGATCACAGGCGCAATGGTTTGCCTCAGAAAGAGAAGCATGCCCTAATTATTTATGAATTATGGGAACTTAGAAATGAGAAAGTGGTAGACTAGTATGATAAGGTATCAGACAGTGTCAGGTGATCTTGACATGTGTCACATTTCCACCCTCATGGAAATCTTGATTATTTATAGCTTGAAAAGCACCTATGATTTTCAACAAATATGAGTTCATACCAAATGTGCTGTTTGTTTATTGACCATAAAACCAAATTATGAAATTAATTTTCTTTCTCTATCTGTGAGTAAAATTATGATAGCATGATGTCCTTTAAACAAATGTTTCTACATATAGGATGTATTTTTCTTGTCATTAAAATCAAATAATCATGAGGAGTTTTTGTGTTGCTTCACTCACTGATTTCTTTTATCCAAATATATTATTGTAGCTACTTAATCACTAAATTGTGCAGTCAGCATCTCTTCTGTGTTGTGATTTTCTAATTACACTACTGTGTCCTAGCTTATCATGGGATCGGTTATAAGCGATTCATATGCAATAGTATCTGACTAATCATCTGGGTTTGGGTGTTCTTGTAGTCGGATGAAGATTGCTGCAACTCTTGTGAAGAAGTTCGTGAAGCATATAGAAAAAAGGGTTGGGGTTTGTCAAACCCCGATTTGATTGATCAGGTATCTCAATATGAGACCTTATTGCTTCATGCTTCATTTTTTAAGTTCTCGCATTATTATGCTGACAAAATTCTTGCTTCTTAAAGTTAACCTAGTTCATCGTTTTCCATGGTCATGAGCAAAGTTATATGTATACTTTCACATATGACTTGGATCATCATTATTTTTATCTTGACGTTCATTATGTCATTGTATCTGATATTCTGATCATTGGTTGTGATGTTTTGTCTGAAGTTATCCTGATTGCTTGCATAAGCATAGACCTTTTCAATTTGCTCATTGCATAGTGATTTTTCAATTTTACTTGACTACTTTATTCACTTGAGATGTTGTGACAATAATTGGCATGCCAATTTAAAGGCCAGCAGCATCCCATATGGTCCTGAAAGTTGTTATCTAGATGACATTAGCATAATGTTGCTATCCAAATTATAGTAGGAATCAAAGATTCACATTCCAATCCGTTTGATCTATTTGCTTGTTAAACTTATTATTTTATTAGTATTATAGCCAAGGACGGCGGAATCGGTATCGGGCAACTGGTATGTCCGGCGGGGCCAGTCGGTACGGGCCGCGTTGTGCTGTGCTGGACCCATATTGACACATCTTCTACAACAGAAGAGAGGGAGAACGAGAGAGAAAAAGAGAGCGGGGGAGGGAGGGAGAGGGAAAGGAGGGAAGAGAGAAGGCGGGCAAGGCCGGCCGGCGGAAGCCGGGGAGCCTCTGCGCGGAGGGTGGGGAGACTCGGCGTCTCCCCGGCCTCCGCCTCGTTCGCACTCTCCGGCTTTCGCCGGCCGATCCCGACTGGTCTCTCTTGCTTCCTCTCCCTCCCCCTCTCTTTTCCTCTTCTCCTTCCGCTTCGGCGAGTCGTCTCGATATCAATGGTGGAACCATCCCAATTCGCTGCCGGTATGGTCCGAGATGCCCCAAATCGGGCGGTTCGGAATGGTTTCACAGACTTTGATTATAGCCATTGTTTGGAGAATTAACTCGCCCTTAGATTTCCACCGTAAGATTATAGATACCCAATTTGCTTCAAGGGCATAGTATTAGGCATGTTTTTGAAGAGGGCAATGCGTGAGGATCCGTGCAGTCATATGTTTAGTTCCACATCGGCTATGCATTGGATAGATCTTGGGTACTTGTGCAGGGCCAAGGAACTCAAATAACATCTTCCAGCTAGCCTTTTTGGGTGAGGTCCTGGGTTGTTACAGATGGTATCAGAGAGGATTAGGTTGTTACAAATGATATCAAAGCGGTCCTGGCCCATGACCCATGTGTACTAGGGGACACTGCAGTATGGGCTCATTGAGGCTGACCGTGAGCCGATCGTGGTATTTGTGATTATATTTGAATGAATTTAGACTCTTAGCCTAATGAAGACGTCAAGGCTTAAACATGGAGAGTATGTGAGGACCCATGCGAGCGTGTGTTTAGTCCCACATCGGTTTTTTGCTAGAAAGATCTTGGGTACTTATACAGAACTAAGAAACTTAAAAAATACATTCCGGTTAGCCATTTTGGATGAGGTCTTAGGTTGTTGAACAATGCATGTGGTCTACTTTGACATTAGGGAAGTTACAGCTATTCCATTGAAAGTTCTGAATGTTCTTGAAGAGGAAAAAAAATACATACATCAGCCAAGTGCAATCACACTGCCACAAGCCTACAATACTTATGATGATGTTTAATTCTTACTGCACTTTGTAGGTTTACTTTCTGAACCTGTCTACTTTATTGCTATACATTAGCCACTTGTGCTTGCACTTTTCCCTATATGCTTTTGCATTTTTCTTTGGCAATATTGCCAGCATTAGCTATAGATGAACTAATAATCTTAGTTAGACTGGATCTCTTACTTTCAAATTCAAAGGAAAGATTAAGTCGAACCGCTGTCTAGCTACTGCTATCTATGTTGTGCAAGGCCTCATTGTCATATGGCATGTACCTTTTTCCTCCCATTCTGTTTGCAATCTATGTAACAATACTGTTATCTGCTGCTAGCCATCACCAATTTTTGCCATTCAGTCAATTATCCTGTTGGTGTAAATAATTGAATACGTGGAACATTCTTAATTTGGTGATTCCAATCATCCAGGATGTTGACAGCTTACATTGGCTAATTAAAGGTAGGTGATACAACGATCAACCTTATTCCCCTGGTCGTGACCACCTGATAAGAAATAATATATGATATTTTAAACCAAAGAAAATATTTTAACTTTCACTAGTGGTGATCTTGACTTTTGATGCAATATTATAGTGCAAAAGGGAGGGTTTTCTTCAGAGGATTAAAGATGAAGAAGGTGAAGGATGCAGCATCTACGGTTTCTTGGAAGTCAATAAGGTGGCTGGAAATTTTCATTTTGCCCCAGGAAAAAGCTTCCAACAGTCAAATATGCATGTGCATGACTTGCTGCCATTCCAAAAGGATAGTTTTAATGTAAGCAAACCTTATCAGGAAAAATTTAACACTTAATTTGTAAATTGTTTACAAGGATAAACATGAAAATGTTTGTTCATTTTAAAATCTTTGGTCAATCAGTTTCAATATATAATATGTCTCTGATGATGCCAGATTAGCCACAAGATTAATAGATTGGCTTTTGGGGAATACTTTCCTGGAGCTGTAAATCCTCTTGATGGGTAACTTTCCACACCCTCAACTTCTTCATTTACTATTGAAATTGTATATGCTGTTATAGAACCCCTATTTGAGTCATAATACGCCTGGTTTTTGAAATATTTAGAGTGCAATGGGTGCAACGAACACCATATGGAATGTATCAATATTTTATCAAGGTTGGTCTTCTTGGTCTTCTTCCTTATTTCTTGTAGAAGATGAAATAATATATCCTATTTGCCACCTCATTACTTTCTTCTTATATGCCTAGGACCCTAGCTATCTCCTGTTATCCCCTTGAGACTGTTTGAAATGATAATGTTCACCCATGGGAATTCCTTGTTAACTATTCTTTTCAGGTTGTTCCCACTGTCTACACTGACATAAGTGGGCATACTATCCAGTCCAATCAGGTAGAACTGAAGCCCTGATTGCAATGGTCATTTCTGCATTATTTGTGTGATAGTCTCTTGAGATGTATTTGCATTTGATTTCGCAGTTTTCTGTAACGGAGCATTTTAAGAGTGATGATGTTGGTCGAATTCAATATCTTCCTGGGGTGTTTTTCATTTATGACCTTTCACCAATTAAGGTAACACTCTCACAAGTATAGCTTTAGTTCTGGATTCGACTTTCTAGCTTGCATAATGGTCTTTTTTTCAATTAATTATTTTATCCACTTAATTCAACATATTTGGTGGTTTGATTACCATTTCCTTTTCTTATATATGTTTTTTTGGTTATCTTTGAGATATTAAATGAGCTGAATGCGTTTCTTATGACTGTTCTATTTACCATATATGATGACTGAGCAAATTTTATCTGTTGATGTTTACTAGGGTGTGTAAATTGAAACATTTTGTTCTTATAATATCTCGGGATCTATTATCAGTTAGTAGTTCGTGTTCCATTATTATGTCATCATTTCACAGTTTACCTATTTAAAGATAGATGTGCTGTTCCTTATTTGTTATGAAATTTATTCTGTTTAATTGCATTGAGTCCAATATATGGAAAGTATACTTGATTCCAAATTTTCAATTATCATGACACTGTTGAACGTGTTCTGCACTATAATTGACATCTTATATGGATGTAATTTGCAGGTGACCTTCACAGAGGGACACGTATCGTTCTTACACTTCTTGACCAATGTTTGTGCAATAGTTGGAGGTATTATGATTTCTCATTCACATTATTCTTACAAACATTTTACTCAAGAGGTTTATGTAACCTTAGGGTTCGTTTGGTTGGGGTAGCCAGATTACGGGGTAATTTAATGATTCCTGAAAATCATTTAGCTGAAAAAATGATTACGGGGAAAATAAATTTTACCATATTTGGTTGGTGGAAAAAATACTCTGGAAAATGGCCTTGGAAAAAGATTATTGTGTTTGGTTGGAGGTAATCTTATATAAAAATATTGTCAAATTTTCAACAATGGCCTTGAATAAATAACTTAAATAATAACATTTTTTCAGCCTATTTATTGGCCATTTATGGCCCACTTACATAAATGCTGTTAATTTCGAATATTGAAATATATTTACATGAATTAATGAATATTTTTAAATTAATAATATATATTATAAAATATATTTTTATTGTAAATAAATTTTAATATAGTTTAGTATATAAATAAATATGTTAATTATTAATAAATTTTATGTTAGATTTATCGATAACTAATAAATATTTGTTAATAATTAATATTTTTTAATAAATATATTAAATATATTATTAATCAATATATAAATATATTTATAAATATTAATATAATATATATTGATATAATAAGCATTAATTATATGATATTATTAATAAAATATAAATGGGTATTTTCGTCAAAAAATAATAATTTCAGATTACCTCCACTATGTAATCCAGCGTGGGAAAATAAATATTATCCTATGGTACCTTCTCTCTCAGGAAAATAAGCATAGGAGCCATTATTTATTTTACCATCTCTCTCATCCACTTTTCTTGCAAACATAGAACCTAACATAGGATTTGTTTTCTTATGCTAGATTACCTTCAAAATGGACCCTTAGGATATCTGATCTGATTGTGTGGGCTTAGTTGAGCCCTCCAAACCAACCCCCTCTCCCACCACCTTTTATTTTTAATCCTACTGGCTTACACAGAGCTTACTGTGATGCATTATTTCATAAAGATTAACAATTAAAAGTAGGATATAAGATGATGTTTGGACATTTCATCATCTTTAGCATATTCTCACCAAAGCTACGAGGTTCATACCATCTTTAAGGTGCTATTATCATAAGTTCTTTCTCATAATTCTTTTATGTCAAGGTTCAACCATTCACAAGTGCTTTCATTGTGAGTATCTTCCTAACCTTCTCCCTCATACTTCATTGAATCGCAATCTCCTCTTTCCAGAGGCTTTGTTTGCAATGCCAGTTTCTCTTTCCTTAGTTCCTTCTTCAGCACTTGCCTGATTGATTATATAGCTCAAGTGATACAACTCCTAAGGCTCTTTCAAGAACTTGGTTTCAAATTCTGTCCTTAAATATGCCAACTTTACCTCAACATTCTCCGTTTTCTCGCTCATGGTTGCTTGTCACCATAAACCATCTCTTTACATTTTGGTGGGATAGCCAGCTTATTCATCCTTAATTAAAAAGTTTGCCAAAATGAGTTGCTTGACTAAATTTCTGAGATAGTGTGCTGAAAAATCAGGTGGAAAAATTATGGAAGGCATTTAATAGCATTTCTCCCTGGAATTATGCAAAATAACCATGCTAACAGTCAAATGCAGAACTATTCTAGGCCACATGGCATACAGATGATTCTTTCGTATGCCTCACTGAAACTGTGTCATGCACCTCGTATAATACGTAGGCTGTAGCTGAAATCATTTGGATATTTCTGAAATCCAAAGCCATCCAACAATAGAATGAGTTCGTGTATGAAACATTCATTTTTCAAATTTCAATGATGTCTGTTTTCTCCTTTCAGTTTTGAAAGACAAGCTTACTATTTATTTTTGCAATAGAAGATGGTTTCGTAGTATTGTTCTGCTGTTGGAGGGTGTATTCCAAGTTCTGAAATTTCCAGTTAGTAGGTCAGAGATCTAATCTCAGTTTATTTCAATGACCTAAGCTAATGTTTTGATATTACCGGTGTCCAGGTATATTTACTGTTTCTGGAATATTAGATTCATTTATATATCATGGTCAAAAGGCAATCAAGAAAAAGATGGAACTCGGAAAATTCATTTGATTGTTGGACTTTCATGTAACCTCATGTGCTTGCCCGCCAAGAGCAGCCTCACTCAGGGAGGATTGCTGCAGATGGTTCTCTTAAGATCCACAATCAAATCGTCTTTTGAGTACACGCAGACTATTTATGGGATTGAGTCAACAATTATTTTTGTTCGTTTCTCTATGCTGCACCAAGAACGGTGGCTTTGTTGTGGATCTTGAAGATTGCTTGAAAGCTGTCAACCCTCATATTCAAGTCATTTAAACGCATCGATTTGCTGATGAAGGAGCATTTGCAGCGATCACAGAGAAATTTCTGTAACAGATGACTATGGACCGCTTGAGATGCTCACAAGTAGAAGAAAAAACAAGTAAATTTTCCAGATATATATTGCAACTTTCATTTATTTTTTTGTTATGTTCTTAGCTGTGTGATGATTTAAATCACCCAAATCTGAAACTATTGCATCCTATTAGTGACTTTTATACTGACCTGAATGTGTAGTTTCCTACCTGTTTATAAGTGCGAAACCATTGTGGTTGCTTTCATTCAAGGGCTAGGATTGGTCATGGATCTCTATAATGGCTATTGTGCCACCTCCTACAAAAAAAAAAAAGAAAAAACAAAAAACAAAAGGTTCTCAAAGGCCATTATGTTTTCAAACCCACATATGGAGACACAAGAAAGATGATTTCCTATCTGTCCTTACAGAACAAAGATATGCTCGACCAACCTTATGATCATAAAACTATAAACAGGACTGGCACCTCCATGGTCAGGCTGTTGCCATTTACCTGCTTCAAATGACGTGGTCTTGTGTTATGCTGATGCGTTATTTCACGCCAACTGCAAGCCTTGTCCAATTCATGCAAGGTTGATGGTTTAACATATCCGATGGACATCCTCCAAATGAAGACTTCTCTAAATCATATTTCACTTACTGAAGTGCTATTCTTTCAACCTAAATTTATTGGATGTTCTTATCGCCTCCATCATGGCCTTTGCTGTATGCTTGAGAACATTGGAAAAAAAAAAAAAAAAAACATTCTCCCCAGTTTGTTTTGTAGTGGTGCCGGTTTTTGCTGTTAGTCTTAAAGGGTCGCATAACTAGGGATAGCCTTCCCCATCCTCCTCCAAAATAAAGGTTGGACTTTTGATCCAGATAATTGGTGGAACCACTTTGCTTCCAAGTTACTATAACCACTAGGAGACTTTACCGGCAAGCAACTGCTCCTTTTGCCACGTGCCAGATGCTATGCTTCCGTAAAGTTTTCATCCTTGAATCAGTTGTAGACTCATCTTTGCATACTAATGCTTGTGGTTCTCATCAAGATTTCGCATCTCGTAGAACAGAATTGTCCCCATTTTTTCATAAAATGGGATGTACCATTGTTCCGCCTTGTCCCAACATTTAGGATAGAGGATGTCCTAAGACATACCGATAAAGATGCTGAGATAGTGACGAGATGGTCCTGTTTCGACACTCGGATGGTACTCCATCTCGATACCCCGTAGGATATTCCACTGGAACTTGAGTCCTTGGTTCATATTGTTATTTGATTTTTTCTAATTTTTGATGTTGGCGTTCCTGACCATCCATTCAGCATTAGGGAAACGACAAGTCGTGCTCTTCATGGCTTGCGAGCATCCACTTATTGTTGGATCTAGTTTTTGAGAACCTGAAGGAATGCAGCTATATTGTCTCCATATCAAGTATCAAATTTGTTCCCTACTTTGTATCTTTTGCTTAGGCTTCCTACCTGATTTGAATTCACCGTAGCTTAGTAGCATACGCATTCGATGGATATTATAAGAACATTTAGGTCAGACTATTCCAGATATACTCCATAATTTTAGAAAACTAGTAACATACGCACTTGATGGATACTAGAAGAAGAGTTACACAGCTAAACAACATTAAGATAAACAGTCATGTCTGCTGCATATTATTGACTAAATGCTTGCTTGGCGGATAATTTAATACTAGCCTCCAACTTCCACCGGAGTGGAAAGGAAAAACAATGAATATTCTGGGCAGTGGTTCGCAATCCTAAGGTCCTCTCTTTATCTGAGATAAATATATTCTCCCAGTGTGAAAAGCATCATATGCCAACTTCTCGGTCACTTTCCTACCCAACTTTCTTCAGTCCACTGTTATAGGAAAAGCCACCTCCCTTGACTCGAGCGATTCACATCCAAGCAGATATCTATCTATTAATCATGGATTGGGTGCTTTCATGCAGCAGCAAAGTAATGGGGTGAAGACTGAAGAATGCTTAAATTTGTGCAAGTTGCAAGAAAGGAGATCACTTCTGGAAGGATTCCTGCTGGTCCAAGCAATCTCTTGGAAGCAACAAGGATTCTTTGGGGATGTGAGGAGGAGGAATAAGAACAAAGAAATAGACTAGGGTTGGTTGGGTGGCTTTGGTGGTGGTGGGGTTACCTTTGGAGACTGGCATGGGCAATAAATTAAAGCAAAGTGGGGGTGAACATGGGAACAGGCTGGTTCCATGTGACCACAGGGTCCTTTTCGCAGGATAGGCAAAGGGATTCCAGATGCTTCTTCCCATCTTTCCAAATATTATATCAAGGCAACCATAGTTGAACAGTCTCAAGAGTACAGGAAGCCAACATAAAAATCTTTCACCCTTACTAACATAAAATATCAGATATTACCATACCAACAAGGTAACTATTTTTAAGCAGTCTCTAGAGTACAGCCAAGGCTCATAGTTATTACAGTGATAGGGTAAAGTTAGTCCCTTGGTTTTCAAATTAGTCATGTAACAAGATGTTTATAGCGTGGTAGAAATGAGGAGAGGTTTTAGCCAAGATGTTATCATATTAGATAAGAAGCTTGTTCGGGTACTGGCGTACTGCTTGCGGCTGGCATCATCAGGAGGCTTTGGACCTCGGGCAGCAGGTAATAATTTCAGGGCCCGACCCAGCTACCTGCAAAAGTACTAAATCTTACAGCTAGATGATATCCAGAAATCCGGCACCAGGATCTTGTGCAGGAGATCTAGCAAAAGGGATTTGTTCGTTTCTCAGAAAACTCCACCTAAATACCTACCAAGTCTCTATACAAGAGATGCGATGAAGAATAATCCCATGCTCATTTTTCAGACCATTCATACGAACTGTTAGTCTCATTCTTATGCCTAACTTTTTCTTTTTTCTTCGGTCAGAGATTCTCGCCCTCACCAAATATGTTTCATTTTGAGAACATCAGCAGAACAGAGATTAGCTA